>NC_072391.2:24031250-24355000 GCF_028885625.2 Pongo pygmaeus
TTCAGCCCAAGCCCAAACACAAGCTGGTGGATTCTGGCTGGGGAGCCAGAGCACTGCAGGCTGACCATAAAAGGAGAAAACCCAGCGGGGACTGAGCACAGACCCAGGCTCCCTGCATCTGCCCTTCTTTCTGGTAACAGGCTGCTGGGGGATCCAGTGACAGGTAATCAAAATCCGTCTCTGCAGGGCCATCAATACCCCTGGGCTAGTAAAGAAGAAAGGTCTCAGCCTCCATTACCTGTAGAAAAGTGGCTCTCTACCTAATGCCCCGCATGGAGGCAGATGCCAGATGTTCTGGATCTTCTGTGATGTGACTGTGAACATTGCCACTGCATGGCCCTTGACGGTGGGTCCTCGGTAGCTGACTGCTAATGCCTGTTGAACTTGTCCTGTCCATGTACTGTGTCCCTACACACTGACCAAATTACCCTTTTAACAACTGGAGTAGGCACAGTCATCATCCTCACGGGACAAATGAGGAAACTGAGGCACAAAGTAATAGCCGGGACAGAGCAGGGAGTTGAACCCAGCTCCAGAGCCCATGCCCTAAGCCACTCTGTAAGTGAGGGCCCTTCTCTTTCTCCAGCCTTCATCTCCCCACTCTACTCTCTTGGCAGAGTTGGTTAGGATGAGATGCTGAGTAAGAAGAGATACTTTGAGAGCCTGTGCTGCAACCCAACAGGTATTTTCCAAACCTACAGGAAGCCCTGGTATTTTAAAAGCAGAACTGGGCTAGGCATAGGAGCTCATGCCTGTAATCCCAGTGCTTTGGGAGGTGGAGGCAGAAGGATTGCTTGAGGCGAGGAGTTTGAGATTCAAAGTGAGACCTCTATCTCTATGAAAAAAAAATTGTTTTTTAATTAGCTGGGCACGGAGGTGTGTGCCTGTAGCCCCAGCTATTTGGAAGGCTGAGGCAGGAAAATTGCTTGAGCCTAGGAGTTCGAGGTTACAGGGAGCTATTATTGTGCCACTGCACTCTAGCTTGGGTGACAGAGTGAAACTCTGTCTCTAAAAAAATAAAATAAATAAAAACATGAAAGCAGAACTGGCCAGTGAAGGGGTGTGGGAGACAGGAAAACCAACGCCCTCCCTCTTGGGCCTCCACTCCTACCTCCTACGTTCTCCCCCTTCTCTCTGCTCCAGCCCCAGCAGCCTCATAGAACCTATATCAAGTTCCCTAGTCAAACCTACACTTCACCTTCCAAGGAGGCCTCCCCTGTCCTCCCAAGGCCCCCAGGACTACACTTCCTCACTCCCTGGACCTCCTCTTCTTAGCAGCTACTTGTGGGATGATTCAATTCATATTTACACATACGCACAGTAGGCTGTGTCTAGGGCAACATCTAATAATCAATATTGTTAGAATGACCGGGCGTGGTGGGTCATGTCTGTAATTCCAGCACTTTGGGAGGCCGAGGTGGGAGGACTGCTTGAGGCCAGGAGTTCGAGACCAGCCTGGGCAACATAATGAGACCCCATCTCTACAAAAAATCAAAAAATTAGCCAGGTGTGATGATCTGCACCTGTGGTCCCAGCCACTTGGGAGGCTGAGAGGGGAGGATCACCTGAGCCCAGGAGTTGGAGGCTGGAGTGAGCTATGAGTGTGCCACTCCACTCCAGCCCGGGCAACAGGGCAAGGCCTTGTCTCACAAAAAAATACTGTTGGATAAACAAGAGAATGGGGAGCCAGACTCCCCAGAGGCTGGAAGGACACCGAGGGAGGTGGCTGACACATGCAATTTAACAAGGATGGTGCTGGCCAGGCACTGTGGCTCATGCCTATAATCCCAGCACTGTGGGAAGCCAAGGTAGGTGGATCACTTGAGCTCAGGAGTTCAAGGCCAGCCTGAACAACATAGCAAAACCTCATCTCTACAAAAAATATAAAAATTAGCCAGTTGTACTGGTGCATGCCTGTATGCAGCTACTCTGGAGGCTGAGGTGGGAGGATCACCTGAGCCTGGAGAGGCTGAGGCTCAGGTGAGCAGAGATCACACCACTACACTCCAGCCTGGGCAACAGAGTGAGACCCTGTCTCAAAAAAGCCCAAAACAAACAAGGAAGGTGTTGCCAAGTGTCAGCTGGGGCTTTTCAAGTTCACTCCCTTAAGTATGTCCCTTTTTCAATTTAATATTTACTTTTTTTTTTTTTGAGACGGAGTTTTGCTGTTGTCGCCCAAGCTGGAGTGCAGTGGGGCAATCTCGGCTCACTGCAACCTCTGCCTCCCAGGTTCAAGCAATTCTCCTGCCTCGGCCTCCCAACTAGCTGGGATTATAGTCGCCCACCACCAAGCCTGGCTAAGTTTTTGTATTTTTAGTAGAGACGGGGTTTCACTACATTGGCCAGGCTGGTCTCGAACTCCTGACCTCAGATGATCTGCCTGCCTCTGCCTCCCAAAGTGCTGAGATTATAGGTGTGAACCACTGTGCCTGGCCAATATTTACTATTTTTTAAAAAATAAATCTCCTTTGCTGTCTCCCTCCCTGTAATGCACCATGCGTACCAAAAATAAAAATAAAAACGTGAACTTTTTATGATTAGTCAGAGCACCAAACAGATACTCCTAGCACCTCTGTAAAGACTGAGTCAGACAGAGCCATTCATTCCCACACACAGTCCCCTCTCATTCCCAACCAGGCCAGACACATAGCTGACAGCCACTGCAAAACCCACAAGAGACAGAGAAGCATTTGGCTGTACCCCTTCCTGGAGATATGTTTGTAGCAGCACTGCCTCTGCAGGGAAACAGCTGGGAATTACTTCTTGGCTCCACCCTATCACCTCTGCCCCCAGGGCCCATTTCCTCACCAGGGAAATCGACAAAAATCCATACCTTTCAAGGGCATGAAGATGATTAAAAGACACTGGATTCAGAAAGAGCTTAAAATTACCCATAGCACAGTTAAGAGCTTAGTAATTGCCATTAATATCATCTTTATCATCATCATCATCATCTAAAATAGTGATCTAGGGAAGAGGTTATAGACAGCAGTGATTCTGAATCGGCAGGACAGGATATTCAACCAAGGATATTTAACCCCTTTCTGATTACAAGGTGTCATGGTCTGAATGCTCATGTCTCCCTCAAATTCATATGCTGGAATCCTCACCCCTAAAGTGATGATATTAGGAGGTGGGGCCTTTGGGAGGTGATGAGATCATGGGGGTTCAATCCTCATGGGAGAGACTCAGAGAGCTAGCAGGTCCCTTCCACCACGTGAGACACAGCGAGAAGGCACTACTAGGCCATCACCAGACACCAAGCTTGATCCTGGACTTCCCAGCCTCCAGAACCGCGAGAAACAAATATCTGTTTAAAAGCCACCCAGTCTATGGTATTTTGATATAGCAGCCTTAACAGGCTAAGACACAAGGCCTATGCTAGTCCCTTAGCCTTCTGGGGGCCTCAGTTTCCTCTTCTGTTATATGGGGACAAGAATACTACACTATCTCTACCACACTACCTCGGAGGGAAGAGTAACATTCTGAGGGCAGCCAAGCTGGGTCCCCAGGTTTGACTTTCAGTTCTGGGGCCAAGTAGGTGTGCTGAGATTTCCTCATTGATCAAATGGGGAGGCTGCCACCCACCCTGTGTGGTGCTAGTGAGGGCCGAGCAATGTGGGATTGATGGAGCAGTGAACCCAGGTCCTGACCTATTGCAGGGGCCCTGAGGACATCAGTGCCCTTCCTCTCTCTGCCTCTACTGGGGAGCAGCCTCAGGGGAGTTGGGTGAGCAGAAACCAGCCCCCAGGGGACTGCCAATCTCAGGCAGAAGGATACAGCCGAGTGTGGGAACTTGCAAAGTGGAGAAAGTCGTTTGGACCACTCCACCCACAGAGTTGTCTTAAGCTTAGAGAGGACTTAGCCAAGAGCCCCAAGCTGATAAAGCCTGGCTGTTATTTCTTTTTATAATCCCCTGAGAGTGGCCATTTGTTGCTAATGAGGTGAGGACAAAACATTACTTGTGGCTATCTCGCACAGGGCAAGTGCAGAGGCTCAGAATGGAATCTTATCTGCTTTTCTGGCCCTCCTGCAACCCAGGGACCCGTGGAGGGATCCAAAGTGGTTCTTGTCTAGAGGGCTTTAATGGTGCTTTTCTCCTATTCATCACGCTCATTTATTGAACTCAGCTCCAGCCTCCTAAGCTTTGAGCCATCAACACTCTGAGATGAAAGACAGTAGACAGCTTTCCATAGGATTGAGGGGGACCCCTGTGGTTGTCCGGTGTCACCGACTGACCAGCAGGGCTCCGGCTTTGGAGTCAGGATAATCCCAGTGTATATTTGGCTCTGACACTTAACAAATCTTCAGCAAGTTCTCCACCCCTCTGAGTCTGTTTTCCCAGCTGTAAAAGGGGGCTAATAATAGCTCTTGCGGCTAGCGTTGGATCACCCAATAAACCTTGTAAGCATATGCTGATGGCACACCACACAGGAATGCACGAGGAGGAGGAATACCATAGTTGCCATTTCATAAGCACCACCAAGATAAACATCATGGGAAAAATAGCAACTTTAGGCTGGGCACGGTGGCTCATGCCCATAATCCCAGCACTTTGGGAGGTCAAGGCAGGAGGATCACTTGAGGCCGGGAATGAGAAACCAGCCTGGGCAACACACTAAGACCTTATCTCTTAAAAAAAAAAAAAAAAAAAATTGTTTTTTCACTAGGCACGGTGGGCTCACACCTGTAATCCCAGCACTTTGAGAAGCCTAGGCAGGTGGATCACTTGAGCTCAGGAGTTCAAGACCAGCCTGGGCAACATGGTGAAATCCCGTCACGACAAAAAATACAAAAATTAGCCAGGTGTGGTGGTACGTGGCTGTAGTCCCAGCTACTTGGGGGAGCTGAGGTGAGAAGATCGATCACTGGAGCCTAGGAGGTCAAGCCTGCAGTGAGCCGTGTTCTTGCCACTGCACTCTAGCCTGGGTGACAGTGAGAACCTGTCTCAAAAATAAAAAAGGCTGGGCACGGTGGCTCATGCCTGTAATCCCAGCACTTTGGAAGGCCAAGGTGGGTGGATCACCTGAGGTCAGGAGCTCAGGAGCACCTGAGGTCAGGAGTCTGGTCAACACAGTGAAACACCATCTCTACTAAAAGTACAAAAATTAGCTGGGCATGGTGGCGTGTGCCTGTAATCCCAGCTAGTCAGGAGGCTGAGGCAGGAGAATCACTTGAACCCAGGGGGTGGAGGTTGCAGTGAGCTGAGATCGTGCCATTGCACTCCAGCCTGGGTGACAGGGGTTAAACTCTGTCTCAAAACAAACAAACAAAAAACACTTTTTTTTTTTTTAATTAGCTGAGCATGGTGGTGCATCTCTGTAGTCTCAGCTACTTGGGAAGCTGAGGCAGGATTGCTGAACCCAGGAGTTTGAGGTTGCAGTGAGTTATAATCGCACCATTACACTCCAGCCTGGGCAACAGAGCAAGACCCTGTCTCTAAAAAAAGCAAAAACAAAAACAATTTTATCAGCCTTCTTTACTTTATAATTTAATTTTTTTGATGACATATGCCTGCACCTTAATAGTTTCAGGGCTTAATTTTAAAATTCCTAAGCTGGTCCTGTCCACCTTGTAGGTTTGTGGTAAAGATTAACTGAGAATATTTCTGTAAAGCCCTGAGCTTTATAGGAAGCATATAATAAAAATCCATGATTATTATTATCGCTTCTCTGTAAAAGAAGGCATGAGAGAATTCCCATGAGAAGATAGCAGGCTGAGTGCATGCATTTAGCTCTCTTCCTTCCTAAACCTTACCAAAATAACAGTAAAAGACTTTACAAAAATACATGAACCAGTTTAGCCGGGCACGGTGGCTCATGCCTGGAATCCCAGCTCTTAGGAAGACACAGGTGTGAGGAAAGCTTGAGCCCAGGAGTTCAAGACCTGCTTGGGAAATACAACAAGACCCCGTTCTCCACACAAAAGGGGGGGAAAAAGGCAAAAAAACAAAAAAAGTGTAAAAAGGCCAGGCGTGGTGGCTCACGCCTATTATCCCAGCACTATGGGAGGCTGAGGTGGGTGATCATCTGAGGTCAGGAGTTTGAGACGAGCCTGGCCAACCCGTCTCTACTAAAAATACAGAAATTAGCTGGACATGGTGGCATGCACCTGTAATCCCAGCTACTCAGGAGGCTGAGGCTGGAGAATCACTTGATCCCAGGAGGTGGAGGCTGCAGTGAGCAGAGATCGCACCACTGCACTCCAGCTTGCGCGACAAGAGAGAAACTCCATCCCCAAAAAAAAAAAAACAAACAAACCAAAAAGTGTAAAAATACATGAGGCAGTTTAAAAAGAACTAGAGAGGGGAGAACAGCAAAGCCATCTTGGAAGCCAGAAAATGGGATAAGCATTGAAAAGTACCAAGAAAAAGGCCAGACACTGTGGCTCCCGCCTGTAATCCCAGCACTTTGGGAGGCCGAGTTGGGTGGATCACCTAAGGTCGGGAGTTCGAGACCAGCCTGACCAACATGGTTAAACCCCAACTCTATTTAAAATACAAAAATTAGCCGGGTGTGGTGGTGGATGCCTGTAATCCCAGCTACTTGGGAGGCTGAGGCAGTAGAATCACTTGAACCCAGGAGGCAGAGGTTGCAGTGAGCTGAGATCACACCATTGCACTCCAGCCTGGGCAACAAGGGGGAAGCTCCATCAAAAAAAAAAAAAAAAAGGAAAGATAAAAGAAAGAAAAAGATTCAAGGCAATTCACAGCTGAATGAACTGTAAGACCACAGGGGCTTTGAGAGACTTAAACACCAAAGTAAAAGAAGCTCTTAGGAAAACTGGTGACCCATGAAATAAATCTGTAAGAATGGTCCTCTTTAGCTCAGGCTGCGGAAGTCAAGCATGACATGAAGAACGTCGTTTTACGCTCTCACATGATTTCACCCCTCATCCCAAAAAAAGTTACGGAAAAAAAACCAAATCCACTCTTAATTCATTTTATACTGAATCTACAAATTAGCACCTACTTGTAATTAAAATAAAATTTTTATTACATGTAAGATGAAATTAACCTATTTTTATAATTTGCAATGTCGTTTTTCTTTTATTTTCTTTTGAGACAAGATCTGGCTCTCTCGCCCAGGCTGGAATGCAGTGGCATGATCTTGGCTCACTGCAACCTCCACTCCCTGGTCTCAAGCGATCCTCCCACCTCAGCCTCCCAAGAAGTGGGACTACAGGTATGTGGTACCACACCAAAGTAATTTTTGTATTTTTTGTAGAGACAAGCTTTTGCCATATTGCCCAGGCTGGTCTTGAACTCATGACCTCGAGCAATCCACCCATCTGGGCTTCCCAAAGTGCCAGGAATACAGGCGTGAGCCACTGTGCCCGGCCTGCAATGTCATTTTTCAAGCTCAGTCAAATATTTTGCCCACTCTCTTTCCCTCCTCCGCACACATACTGTCTACAGTGAAACTTTGGTCTCTGTTCTAAGTGATCTTTTTCTGGAACGAATTATCTTCAGATAGTAAAAATTTCCTTCATTTCATGCCATTTAGCTCAGTTAGTGTAATGAAAGGTCACATAACAAAATGTTAATGGTGATGAGTTTTGGACGATAGAATCATAGGTGCCAGCAAGTTCTTTAAATACAATATTAAAGACGTTTTAAAGTTACAAATAAATTTTTTCAGAGCACTGTAGAAATGCTTACCCATCCTTCTCCTTTGCTAACAGAATTTTATTTCTTTTTGGTATTTAGATTAAAATGTGCTTAGTGGGACCTCAGCTCCAGAAAAGAACCAGGAATTGCTAGGTATGGTGGCTTATGCCTGTAATCCCAACACTTTGGGAGGCCAAGGCGGGTGGATAACTTGAAGTCAGGAGTTCGAGACCAGCCTGGCCAACATGGTGAAACCCGGTCTCGACTAAAAATACAAAAACTTAGCCAGGCGTGGTGGCACACACCTGTAATCCCAGCTACTGTGGTGGCTGAGTTGGGAGAATCACTTGAACTTGGGAGGCAGAGGTTGCAGTGAGCTGAGATCATACCACTGCATTCCAGCCTGGGCAACAGAGTGACCCTGTCTTGAAAAAGAAAAAAAAAAAAAAAAAAAGAACCAGTAATGGTTCAAACAAATCATAAACACTCCAATCCCCTTTGCCAGTGATTGCTTTAGGGGTTAGCATATGACCAAGTCTCTACCTGACTTAAAAAAAAAAAAAAAAAAAAAGAGAGAGACACAGGAAAAGAACCTTACCCTCCACTTCCTTCATGATTTTGGATATTATCACATGAAAACGTGATATCTGGAACTATGGCTACCACTTTGTGACCATGAGGAAGAAGCTGAGAAAAATCCCAAGGAAGTCAACCCTGAAATCAGCCACTAGACTTCCTGTTATGTGAGGCAATGAACTCCTACTGGTTAAGCCACTTTAGTTAGTTGTTATCTTACTTGCAACCGAAAGCACCCCAAATGATAGGAACTCGGCTTCCCAAAGATGTACACGAACCACTTTGTAAATACTCTTCCATCAAGGGAGACCACAAAGAATGTGTGTGTTTGTGTGTTTAATACAAAGACAGATATCTAACTCCAGGAGCCGTCACTTTACAACCTGAGATTACAGCTCCAAGATTGTCCTTGCAAGGCTCCACCTGCTGGTCTTTGGAGGTAATGGCAGGCCCTGCCTAGAGGGGCCAAGGTTCTGGTCCTACCTGTGGAGTCTAGCTAACTGTCAGAAAGTCGGGGCACTTATACCTGAGTCCCTCTACCTTGGGGGCGGGGTCGTGGCATCTCTCAGGCACACCTGGATTCCTGCCTCAAGAACTTCCAGAATTGGGCTCCTCTCAACTCCCAACTCAGATCCCTGGGTTCCCACCTGTCGGTGCCCTTTCAGAGGGGGTGTGAGTTTTCAAGTTTCTTGTACTCTTCGCCTGACCTGGTACACTTGTTTGTATTAACTGCCTAGTCCCTCTGTTTGACTTGGGGGTGGCTATTTCAGGGGCTCCAAAGTGTTCTAAATAGAGGGTGAGAAGGCCTGGGTGCAGTGGCTCATGCCTATAATCCCAGAACTTTGGGAGGCCAAAGTGGGAGGATGGCCTGAGGCCAAGAGTTTGAAACCAACCAGTATAGCAAGATCCTGTCACTTCCAAAAAAAAAAAACAAAACACCTTTTTCTAATTAGCTTGACATGGCCGTCCACACCTATAGTCCCAGCTACTTGGGAGGCTGAGGCAGGAGAATTGCTTGAGCCCAGGAGGCGGAGGTTGCAGGGAGCCGAGATCGCACCACTGCACTTCAGCCTGGGTGAGAAAGTGAGACCCTGTCTCAAAAATAATAAAACAATAGTAAAAATAATAACATATAAACATGAAAGTAATAGGCACAAGTCTTAAGTTTGGAAAAACCAGCATTAACAATCTTCACAAGAAGTAACAAGATAGAGACTATCACCCCTTTTGACAAATGAGGAAACTGAGGCTGAAGAGGAAAAGATATTTACCCACAGTCCCACAGGGGTTGAGGGACAGGTAGGTGTCAACACAGACCACAGTGGCTCAGCCCCAGGGCTGTTCCCCACCCTCTTCCCATCCTTTGCAGACAGCTGGCCCAGCAGGGCTCTTGGGCAGTGAGCCCCGGAGCTGGAGCTGGAGCGGGCCCATGCCCGTATTTGCCCAAGCTCTTGGCTCTCCCTCACCCTCCCAGGCTGCAAACACAGATGTTCCTTTTGCTTTTTCCCTTTTTCAGCCACAGTAACTCCTGGTCCCTCGCACCACCTGCCAAACTCCCCATTCCTGGCAAGAACTGCAGACAAGCAGGACAGGAGGGGCTCCCTGGAGCTGGCCCCGTGCAGCCCTCACTGAGTTCACTCACCTTGAAGCATGCTCCGGTAGGCCGTGTCTGCGATGGCGTAGATGTGAGGCGGCATCTCGTGCCTCTTCTTGCCCTTGTACATGTCGAAGATCTTCTCCGAGTAGATGGGCAGGTGTTTATAGGGGTTGACCACCACGCAGAAGAGGCCAGAGTACGTCTGCAGACAGAGAATCCAGCTTACTTTCAGACCTCCTCCAGGGAAGACAGATCGCACAGAAGCACTCAGTATTCTCATTTTAGAGATGGGGAAACTGGAGCTTGGAGTCTTAGTGGAAATCCTCGGCCTCACTGATATTCCAGGTATGGGGGAAGAGGAGAAAGGGCGAGAGTGGGTTTCCAGGCTGTCTATGTTATATTTTGCAACTGTTGGGGGGTTTTGTGTTTGTTTTGAGATGGGGTCTCACTCTGTCACCTAGGCTGGAGTGCAGTGGTGTGAACATGACTCACTGCAACCTTGACTTTCTGGACTCAGGTGATCCTCCTACCTCAGCCTCCCAAGTAGCCAGGACTACAGGCGGGCGCCACCAGGCCTGGCTGATGTTTGTATTTTCTGTAGAGACGTGGGTTTCACTGTGTTGCTCAGGCTGGTCTCAAATTCCTGAGCTCAAGCAATTCTCCCATTTCAGCCTCCCAAAGCACTGGGATTATTGGTGTGAGCCATTGCACCTGGCCAAACTGTGGAGTTTTGAAGAGCTCTGGGTTCAGATCTCAGCTCCACTCCTCCGAGCTGCCACTTTACCTCCCTGGACCTCACTGGCTTAAATAACAGCCACCGTTCATTGAGCACTTACTATGTGTTGGGCACCAAACTAAGCACTACACAGGATTTTTTTGGATGTTCACAATCATATTAAATGCTCATCATTTAACAGGTGGCACAGAAAATGAACAGCGCACTTAAGATATTAACTCAGGAACATTTAATAAAGAGACTGCTTACAGATATGTGTGCAGAATTAAAGAAACCCAACCAGTGACGGGAGCAGTTAAGTCTGAAGAGCAAGAACAGAAGAGAATGTTGTTTACTTTTTTTTTTTTTTTTTTTTTTTTTTTTTTTTTTTTTGAGACAGAGTCTTGCTCTGTCGCCCAGGCTGCAGTGTAGTGGGGTGATCTTGGCTCACTACAACCTTGAGTTTCTGGGCTTAAGTGATCCTCTCATCTCAGCCTCCCAAGTAGGTGGTACCACAGGTGTGCACAACCATGCCCAGGTAATTTTTATTTCATTTTATTTTTTGTAGAGACAGGGTTTCACTATATTGCCCAGGCTGGTCTTGAACTCCTGAGCTCAGGCGATGCACCAGTCTCAGCTTCCCAAAGTGCTGGGATTACAGGTGGGAACCACCGCACCCAGCCAGAGAGGGAATGTCATTAACTGAACATTGGAGACATAGAAAGCCACGCACCCCTAAAAAGGGGCTGTCCAGAGGGATCCGCAGCCATATAGCAACACAACTGCCAAAACTGTGGTCCAGGAGGGAGGGAGGAAAAGGTAATAATCCTCCAACCTCTCTCTCCTCCCACCACCCTCTGATCTCTTTCTGGGACCTTCCAATGTCCATATCTAAGAAGAAACCCCAGTGACTCAGTCTCTGGAAGATGGCAGAGGCATCTCCTTATGGAATCTTCACAACTACTCAGTAACAGTGATTTCCCCACTGCCTGTTTGACAGGAGGGCAAAGTGAGGCGTGGTGAGGTTGTCACCAGGTTACACAGCTGGAGGGAAGTTGGGAACTAGAACTCCTGGTTACCCCAGAGCACCTGCTCATGACCATTAAATACCTTCCCCATCTGGAAAACAGAGACAAACACTGACACCAGCTCTCCAGTGTGGATGAAGCTTGAAAATATGCCTAGTGAAAGAAGCCAGGCACGAAAGGTCACTTCCTGTATCATCTCATTTATATGAGGTGTCTAGAGTAGGCAAAGCCACGGAGACAGAAAACAGACTCACGGTTCCCAGGGGCTGGAGAGAGGGGGGAAATGAGGAGGAACTTCTCACGGGTATAGGGTTTCCTTTTGGGGCTATAAAAATGCTCTGGGGCCGAGTGTAGTGGCTCATGCCTGTAATCCCAGCACTTTGGGAGGCCAAGGTGGGAGGATTGCTTCAGGCTAAGAGTTTGAGACCAGCCCAGGCAAAAACAGCCAGACCCCCTCTCTACAAAAATAAAAATAAAAATAGCTGGCCATGGTGGTGATCACCTGTAGTCCCAGCTACTTGGGAGGCTGAGTCAGGAGGATTGCTTGATCCCAGGAGCTCAAGGTTATAGTGAGCTATGATTGTACCATTGCACTCTAGCCCCTGGGTGACAGAGCAAGACCCTGTCTTGAAATTGATAGCTGTACAACATTGTGAATGCACTTCATGGCACTGTTTTCTTTAAAATGTTTAAAATGGTAAATTTTACGTTATATGCACTTTGCCATTTAAAAAATAGCAGTCCTGTCCTATTGGGTGAATAGGAGCATCTGAAAATAATCAGATCAGGGACGGAGGAGTCAAGGCACAAGGTGAGTCCCGCCATGCTGTACGTGGTAAGGCACTATCGTCATGATTTTTCCTTACTGGATACTAGATTTTCCCATGGTTGAGGTCACAGTTCAGGAGACAGGCTGCAACCCGTCTCACAGGAACTGCTTTTCCCAAATGATAAACATCAGTACTGCCCATGACTCTGATGGCCATAAAGCATATCCTCTTCCCTGCAAGTGACTTAGGGAGAACCACAGATCCACCTCTCAGTTACAACTAGAGTGAACCAAGCAACAGAGGGTTAAGTGACTTGACCGAGGTCACCAAAGAAGACTGGCAGCACCAAGCCCAGCCTGGCCCACCCCCAGGTATGAGCATGGTCCATTATGCTATCCAGCCTAGGCCCATCCAACAGAAACAGAAACTATTGATTGTTCATTCATTCTTTCGTTCATTCATTCCTTCCTTCCTGCATTCATTCCTTCATTCATTCATTCTGTATGTCCCAGATGCCATGCAAAATGTGCTGGGACTACATTAGAACATAAAAAAAAAAAAAAAACACAGGGTCCCAGCCCTCAAGGGGCTTTCAGTCAAGGGCTGGAGCCAATTAGAGAGTGGGAAAGTCTGGCCAGGTGTGGTGGCTCACACTTGTAATCCCAGCACTTTGGGAGGTCAAGGCAGGAAGATCGCTTGAGCCCAGAAGTCTGAGACCAGCCTGGGCAACACAGTGAGACCCCATCTCTACAAGAAATTTAAAAATTAGCTGGGCATGGTGGCACTTGCCTGTAGTCCCAGCCACTTGGGAGGCTGAGGTGGGAGGTTTGCTTAAGGCTGGGAGGTTGAGGTTGCAGTGAGTCGTGATTGTGCCATGCACTCCAGCCTGGGTGACACGGTGAGACCTTGTCTCAAAAAAAAAAAAAAAAAAGAAAAAGAAAAAAAAAGAAAAAGAGAGAGTGGAGAAGGTCCTTCCAGGGCTCAGTCTGCTAAGGGACAATGGTATGTAATGTCTGGGGGTGCTGCAGAGGAAAGATATTCTTTGAAGGTACAGGATTGCTGGGCACAGTGGTTCACACCTATGATCCCAGCACTTTGGGAGGCCAAGGAGGGCAGATTACTCACACTCAGGAGTTCGAGACCAACCTAGGCAACACAGTGAGACCCTGTGTCTACCAAAAATACAAAAAATTAGCAGGGCATGGTGGCACATGCCTGTAGTCCCAGCTACTGGGCAGGCTGAGGCAGGAGAGTCACTTGAACCTGGGAGGTGGAGGGAGGTTGTAGTGAGCCAAGGTGGTGCCATTGCACTCCAGCCTGGGTGACAGAGGGAGACCCCATCTCAAAAAAAAAAAAAAAGAAAAAAGAAAAGAAACAGGATTCATGGAGACAGAGGTTCTCACCATCTACTAAAAGGAACATGAATGAGTCAGCATATGCCTGTCTAAATAGCCATCAACCATTTACTGAGCACCTACTATATACCACATCTATGTCAGAGGCTGGAGATAAAGAAATCAATGATAGCTTCTGCCCTTAAAGAACTTAGATCAGAGGGGGAGACAAGTACATTAAAACACATCATAAGAACAGAGAATGATGGGAACAAGGAAGGGAAGGCCCTAACCCACGGTGGGGGTGGTCAGGGAAACCTCCAGGTGGGGAGGTATTCCCTGTGCTGAGTCTTAAAGGACAACAAGGTGTTAACCAGCTCAGGACAAAGCAGGGACATGGGCAGAAAAACAGGACACGGGGTCCATGGGGGTGAACTACAAGCAGCTTGGTATAAGCAGCTCCATTGGACCAAAATGGAGAAGCAGAGCAAGGGTGAGAGGTAAGCAGGGCCCAGGAGCAACATCCAGCCTAGTGGGGCTGGGAGTGGGGGGCTGCCTGCCTGGACACCCCTCTTCCCCATTTCATCACCCAGGACCCTCCCACCCATCCTGCAAACACCAGCTGCAAGTGCCTTGAGGCTGGGGAACCCCCTCTTTCTCCTCTTCAGTCCCAGCACAGGTCTTGGTATAGAATAGGTGCTAACTAAATGCTTGCTAAATACATACCAGGGGAATAAATTAATGATACAGCTTCCTGGGAGCAGGGACAGCCTGACTTCACCTCTGTGACCTGGGGGCCTTGCACTGCAGCAGTAGGTACTCAGTGGACTGCATTGAGCCAGGCCAGGTGCTATGTCCTGTTCAATCGGTGTCCCCTGTCCCCAGAACAAGCCTCCCAAAGAGAAGCGCCCGTCCGTGGTCACCTGAACAAGGGTCAATCAAGCCCCACCCTCCTTCAGGCCTCGACTCCATCTCCAGCTCCTCTGGGGCCATGTCCACTGCCATGCCCCTTTTGAATGTAGGTATCATTTATAGCCCAACCCGTCCTCACTCAAGCCCTTGACCTGGAGGCAGTAAAGGGCAGTGCCTAAGGGCTCAGAACTGGGTATGGGGTACTTGAATTTGAACCTTTACTCTGCTACTTCTTCGCTGTGTGACCCTGGGCAAGTCCCTTAACCTCTCTGAGTCTCACTTATCCTCATCTACAAAACAGGGATGCATACTAACAAGCCCTTCACAGGTGTGCTGTGAGATAATGCTCCACAAGCACTTAGCATGGTGGCTGGTATGTAGTAGGTGCTCAATCAATGTTATTTAGTGACTCTTACTATGCTCCCTTCATTTCATGAGAGGGAAAGTCTTGCTACCTTAGAGCCTTCAATACACTGTTCCTTCCACTTGGAACACTTTTCCCCTCATCTTTGCACAGCTGGTTCCCTCTCCTCTTTTAGAGCTCTGCCTAAATATCACCTCCTGGAGTGTGACCCCCACACTACTGTATGTCCTGCACCCCGCACAGTGCCAGGCACGGAGTAGACACTCAGTCAGCTGTAATCCCAGCACTTCGGGTGGCCAAGGAGGTCAGATCATTTGAGGTTAGGAGTTCAAGACCAGCCTGACCAACATGGCAAAACCCTATCTCTACTAAAAATACAAAAATCAGCCAGGCATGATGGCAGGTGCCTATAATCCCAGCTAGTTGGGAGGCTGAGGTAGGAGAATCACTTGAACCCAGGAGGTGGAGGTTATAGTGAGCTGAGATCATGGTGCTGCACTCCAGCCTGGGCAACAGAGTGAGACTCTAAAAAAAAAAAAAAAAAGAGAGAGAAGGAAGGAAGGAGAAGGAAAGAAAAAGAAAGAAAAGAAAAGAAAAAAAATGAATTTTTAAAAAGAAGGAAGAGGCCGGGCATGGTGGCTCACACCTTTAATGCCAGCAGTTTGGGAAGTCGAGGAGGTCAGATCACTTGAGGTCAGGAGTTTGAGACCAGCCTGGCTAACATGGCAAAACCCCGTCTTTACTAAAAATACAAAAATTAGCTGGGTGTGGTGGCGCATGCCTGTAATCCCAGCTACTCAGGAGGCTGAGGCAGGAGAGTCACCTGAACGAAGGAGGCAGAGGTTATGTGAGCCGAGATCATGCCACCACACTCCAGCCTGGGTGACAGAGTGAGACTCTCTCAAAGAAAAAAAAAAAAAAAAAAGAATAAAATGAATTTTTAAAAAGAAGGAAGGACCACACTGCCTTTTCAACTCCATCACCAGCTTCTGAAAGAGGAATATGACTTTCATCCTCTTTGTTTGGGACATCTCTCCCAGTGCCATGCACACAGCAAGCACTTAATCCATACTTCCAGGTAGATCTGAATCTGCTGAGTTCTGTAAAAGCTTTCTAAGCAAGCCAGGGTATGACGATGGAGTGAAGGTAAGACTGGTGCAGGCAGCCGCACATCTCACGGCAGGGCCGTGGGGCTTCAGCATCTGGCTCTTCCTCCCACATTGTTCAGCCACTTCTCCTTCACCTCGACCCAGCCCAACCATAGTTGGCTGTGTTTCTGCCTCTCTGGCCCCATGAGCCCCTCTGTAGCTGGTTAAATTCACAGGTTTCAACATCCCAGCCTCCTGTGTCCCAGCCGTCATCTCATGGGCCCTGTGCCACCAGCAATTCCCAGCTGCAGGCCCAGGATTTCCCTCTTGTGACCATATTAGGAAGCAGCTCCAGTTTTTCTCTGACGCTTTATATGGTCAGCCACAGAGCCCTGAGCAGGGGGTGCTCCCAGGGCCTGCAGCAGAAATGAGCAACAGGGAAGGTAGGGAGGGAAGTGGAAGGAACACTGGCTTTCAGACACACAGGGCTGGCCAGGTGCAGTGGCTCACATCTGTAATCCCGGCACTTTGGGAGGCCAAGGTGAGTGGATCACCTGAGGTCAGGAGTTCGAGACCAGCCCGGCCAACACAGTGAAACCTCATCACTACTAAAAATACAAAAATTAGCAAGGTATGGTGGCGTGTGCCTGTAGTCCCAGCTACTCGGGAGGCTGAGGCAGGAGAACTGCTTGAACTCAGGCGGCAGAGGTTGCAGTGAGCTGAGATTGTGCCACTCCACTCCAGCCTGGGCCATAGAGGGAGACTCGGTCTCAAAAAAAACAAAACAAAAAAACAAAACACACACACACAGGCCTGGGCAGAGTGTTGGCTTTGCCTTATCACCTGCCTGACTTGTGCATACAGACCTACACCTGAGCTTCCTCAATAAAGTGATGGATAATCACACCTTCTTTATGACGCTGCAGTGCAATATCACGGCTTTCTAAATACCCAACCTAGAGACAGATGTGGTCCACCAAGCACGTGTTTTTGCTGCAGCCTTGCTTTTAAGACCAAAAAGACTAGAAACAACCTAAATACCTGTCAATAGCAGACAGGCTTAATCATTACGGTTCATCCCTATAGCAGAAGACTGTGCGGTGGCCGTATCTCTACTACCATGGATGAAGGGCCAAAATACACAGTCAGATGCGAAGATTGAGACACACAACAGCCGTGGCCTGTGCTGCCATTTTGGAAGGGTGCAGGAGGGGCTCTCTATGTGGCTGCATGTGTATAAAACAGCACTGGAGGCTGGATGGAGCAGCTCACACCTGTAATTGTAGCACTTTGGGAGGCTGAGGTGGGTGGATCACTTTAGGTCAGGAGTTCAAGACCAGCCTGGCTAACATGGCAAAAACCCATCTTTACAAAAAATACAAAAATTAGCTGGGTGTGATGGTGCACACCTGTAATCCCAGCTACTCAGGAGGCTGGGGCAGGAGGATCGCTTGAATCCAGAAGGCATAGGTTGCAGGAGCCGAGATCGCACCATTGCACTCCAGCCTGGGTGACAGAGTGAGACTTCATCACAAAAAAAAACAATAGGCTGGTCACAGTGGCTTAAGCCTGCAATCCCAGCACTTTGGCAGGCTGAGGCAGGTGGATCACCTGAGGTCAGGAGATCAAGACCAGCCTGGCCAACATGGCAAAACCCCCTCTCTATTAAAAATACAAAAATTAGCTGGGCATGGTGGTGCAAGCCTGTAGTCCCAGCTACTTGGGAGGCTGAGGGAGGAGAATTGCTTGAACCTGGGAGGGGGCTGTTGCAGTGAGCCAAGATCATGCCACTGCACTCCAGTCTGGGTGACAGAGTGAGACTCCATCTCGAAAAATAATATAAATAAATAAATAACACGACTGGAGGGCTACATATGTAACCAGCAACCACAGTGTCTCTAAGAAGGGGAACTGGAAGGGCGAGGAATAGGAATGAAGGGGGAAGTTCTATATTCCCTTATACACTATTTTATTTCATATTTGCATGTCTTAGCTATTCAAAAACATATTTTAAGTCTGACTAGATAGTTATGAACAGACAGAAAAAACTATAAGGTAGGGTTAAGTGGAAAAAAATCATACTGCAAAACATACAAGGAGTGACTTTTTCTTATGTTTGTTGTGTGTGTCTGTGTGTGTACATACATGAACCTGTGAATCATGTTTGCCTCCAGTGAAGAGGGCTGCTTTTTGTGATACATACTTATTTTTAAAATATTCTCCTGTAGTCTTTGCATAGATTATCCTTGTGTTACTGGAGGAGGTTCTTTCAAGCAATAATGACTTGAAAGATCAGAAGGCCGGGTACAGTGGCTCATGCCTATAATCCCAGCACGTTGGGAGGCGGAGGTGGGAGGATCATCTGAGTTCAGGAGTTCAAGACCAACCTGGCCAACATGGTGAAACCCCTTCTCTACTAAAAACACAAAAATTAGCTGGGCATGGTGGCATGCGCCTGTAATCCCAGCTACCGGGAGGCTGAGGCAGGAGAATCGCTTGAACTCAGGAAATGGAGGTTGCAGTGAGCCAAGATTGCACCACTGCACTCCAGCCTGGGTGACAGAGCGAGACTCCCCCTAAAAAAAAAAAAAAAAAAAAAAAAATCAGAAGGGCTAATTCCTGGGGCTTAACAAAGGGCAGCTTCCAGTTATAGTGTCTTTCGACCCTCTAGGGACCAGTGCACGGCCGGCACACAGGAGGCCTCTATTCACAATCTGCTTGTTCCTTGTGTCCCTGGGAGGACACTACTTCCAGAGTAGGCTAAGATTGCTAGGCCAGGTCTCTAAGGCGGAAAAATTGTCACCTGCTAAAGTTTGGAAGGAGGGCTTCTCCTGACCCCCTGGGGCATTCCAGAAGCAGAACCAGAACTGGAAAAATGTCCTTTGGGGTTCATGGGTCGGGGACTTGGGCTTGGAGTTCCAATGAGCAAGGAGGCCCATCCACCTTGGCTCTGGATCATGATTTTCCCAACCCCAGAGGTTTGGTCTAGGGTAGAGGGTCCCACTGTCTACAGAGACAAAGCAGGTAAGGCATGAGTGAAGCAGGGCACGTGTGAGTGAACAAAAGAAGTGCCACGGTCAATGGCTACCAGGGCCTGGGAGATGACAGGGAGTGGTGGGGTCTGTGGA
This sequence comes from Pongo pygmaeus, assembly GCF_028885625.2. NCBI lineage: Eukaryota > Metazoa > Chordata > Mammalia > Primates > Hominidae > Pongo > Pongo pygmaeus. Next base: position 24,050,372 of record NC_072391.2, read on the forward strand.
AAAGCAGAGAGCATAAAACCCATCTCACAGGGACTGCTACCTCGCACCCTGCATTCTGCAGTGTCAGGTCCTCTGCTTTTTCCAGCAATGCCAGAAACAGATTTCTTTCCTTTTTTGATATATTAAGTTAACTCAATTTAAAAACAAAAATCACTCCTCTGTGTTAGCAGGTTGTAATCATTAGTCTAGCATCTAGTTAGGTGCTCAAGGAATCATAATAAAAGGTTCAATTCCTTCTTGCTCTGCACTTAAATCTTGTCTACCCCAAAGCTAATAAGGCCTCTGGCACTGTTCCCTCCTGCTCCAGCCCACGACCATCACCTCCTGCTCTAAGCCTATTACCCCAAGAGCCCTTTGCTACTAATCATAGGTATTCACCCTGACCCTGGACTCACACAGACCTTGTCTGAATCCCAGCTCTGCCCACTTTCCAGTGATGGGACTGAGCACATCTAAGCCTCAGCATCCTCATCCTTTTTTTTGTTTGTTTGTTTTTTTGAGACGGAGTCTCACTCTGTTACCCAGGCTGGAGTGCAGCGGCACGATCTCATGCCTGTAATCCTAACACTTTGGGAGGCCAAATGGGGGCAGATTGCTTGAGCTCAGGAGTTTGAGATCTGTTTGGGCAATACGGTGTGAACCCACCTCTCTCAAAAACACAAAAAAATTAGCCGGGTGTGGTGCTACGTGCCTGTAGTCCCAGCTACTCAGGAGACTGAGATAGGATCCCTTGAGTCCCAGGAGGCAGAGGTTGCAGTGAGCTGAGATCATGCCACTGTACTCCAGCCTGAGCAACAAAGTAAGACCCCATCTCAAAAGAAAGAAAAAGAAAAAAGAAGACAGACTGAAAGGGAAAGAAAGGAAGAAAAGAAAGAAAGAAAGAAAGAAGGAAGGAAGGAAGGAAGGAAGGAAGGAAGGAAGGAAGGAAGGAAGGAAGGAAGGAAGGAAGGAAGGAAAGAAGGAAGGAAGGAAGGAAGGAAGGAAGGAAGGAAGAAAGAAAGAAAAGAAAAGGAAAGGAAAGGAACGAACTCACTCGAGGCAGATGAACTCAGCCAAAAGACAGCATTCAGAAGACCAAGAGACCCTTAGGACCAGGCATCAAAGTTATGCTCCCCGCCAGGTATGCTACAAGTCTTCAGCAGTTTAGGTAGATTGCTAGACATGGCTGAGCCCAGAACCTGCATCTCTAAGATAAGGAGACAAGCTCCTCTGGCTTCTATAGACTCTTCTAGATCCAAGAGCACAAGAGGTCTGCCAGAACCTTCTCAAAGGCGCATCATTTGAGGCGAGCCTTGCAGAACGGAGTAGAAAGTTTATCTTCATCACAGAGGGCAAAGTCATGCATGCCAGACCACGGACCTGGCCTCACCTCACTACCCGCCTGTTAACAAGAGTCACGCATGCTGCTATTATGGGCTGGGAGAGTAACTCACTGTGCTCCCCTACCCCAACCCCTTTCCTTCTTTATCTTCTCCGTCATGGACAACGGTTTCTATTAAGCAATTAAACTGACCAGAAAGGAACAAGAGAAGAGCGCGGCCATCATCACAAGGCTGAAAGGATTTTAATCTAATCTGTCCAGAGAAGCATAGCAGGAATTTGAAGCTTTGATTCATTTATTTTTAATCTGCTGTCAGAAGATATTTTGGGTCTCAGGATCTTCATACGCCCCTTATTATTATTATTTTTTTTTTCTGATTTCTATTTGAGGACAGCAGGTGAGATGAATACACAGGCCTGTCCTGAAACTCCCTAGATGGTGACGATACATCTTAGATGGAAGACCTGGGCCCCAAAGAGTCCAATTTTCCCTCTAGCTCCCTACAGATGGGCCTCTTTAGAAATATCCAACATACTGGCTTGGCATGGTGGCTCAGGCCTGTGATCCCAGAACTTTGGGAGGCTGAGGCAAGTGGATCACCTGAGGTCAAGAGTTGGATACCAGCCTAGCCAACATGGTGAAACCCGTCTCTACTAAAAATACAAAAATCAGCGAGGCGTGGTGGCACATCCCTGCAATCCCAGCTACTCGGGAGGCTGAAGCAGGAGAATCACTTCAACTCAGGAGGTGGAGGTTGCAATGAGCCAAGATCGCTCCACTTCACTCCAGCCTGAGCAACAACAGTGAAATTCCATCTCAAAAAAAAAAAAAGAAGAAAGAAAAAGAAAATGTCCAACATACGAACAGCCCCAGATCAATAATATTTCCCTACAAACAGTGCCACAGATAAGAGACATCCCCTACTTAAGAAAGTAAAGATACATTTTGCAACACTGCGCCTCAGCTTCCTTCCCTAAAAGTGGCAAACATTTTTAACTCAGGGGATGTTGTGTTAAATAAAATAAAATGTGTCAAGGTACAGCACTTGGATTGGAGGACATATTTAATAGTTACGGCGAGGCATAGTGGCTCACACCTATAATCCCAGTGCCGTGAAAACTCAAGGCAGGAGATGGCTTGAGGCCAGGAGTTTGAGACCAGCCTGGGTAATATAGTGAGATCCCAGTCTCTACAAAAGTTTTTTTAAAAAATTAGCCAGGTGTGGTGGTGCACGCCTGAGGTCCACAGCTACTCAGGAGGCTGAGGTGAGAGGATCACTTGAACCCAGGACTTGGAAGCTGTAGTGAGCTATGTTGGAACCACTGTACTCCAGCCTCAATGACAGAGTAAGTCCCCATCTCAAAAAGAAAAAAAAAAAAGTTATGAGTTGCTCAGTTGCTCACTCTTACTTAGCATTTAGCTCTTTAAAAAGCCACTCTAACCCCTTCTGAAATATCTATAAGAACAGTGGAAAAATGGCCTATCCCCATGACAGATTCTATACTACCCCTTACAAGGGGTATCTTTGGGGCTGCCTGAGATACATTACACAAGCCAACACTGAGCATTTCCAAATGGAAAAAAGAGCAAGTCACTAAACTGTGTGCCCAACAGGCTTTTAAATATGTAAACAGATACCATGCTCACAAAGAGACAAAGAACGCACCGCATCTCTGGTTAAGGACTAATTTTTCTGTTTTGTGTTCACTATGCTTTCTGAATTCTCCAAGTGTTCCATAGTGAACGTGTCTTAGTTTCCTAATTAGGAAAAAAATGTGCAGGACATTTTTAGAGATGACAAGGGGCTTTTTGTAATTTTCATTTGGCAAAATGTACAGACCAGGACCAAAGGGACAGAAGGATGCCAAGTGATGGAAGAAGAACATCTTACTAGTCAAATCAAAAGTGATCATAACCACAGCAAAAATCAATCTAATAACACTTAACATTTTCAGTGCCTACACTTAACATGTAGCAGGAAGTGTATTAAGTGCTTTCTATTTAGAGTAACCCACTCCATGAAGCTGGTACTATTTTTTTTTTTTAAACAGACAAGGTCTCGCTCTGTCACCCAGGCTAGAGTGCAGTGGCACAATCATAGCTCATTGCAGCCTTGAAATCCTGGGCTCAAGTGATCCTCCTGCCTCAGCCTCCCTGAGTAGCTGGGATTATGAGTACGCACCACTGCACCTGGCTAATTTATTTTTGCAGAGATGGGGTCTCATTGTGTTGCCCAGGCTGGTCTCAAACTCCTGGGCTCAAGTGATCCACCTGCCTCAGTTTCTCAAAGTGCTGGGATTACAGGCATGAGCCACTATGCCCGGCTCCCAAGAGGCTGGCACTATTCTTGCATCCATTTTACAGAAAAGGAAACAAAGCTTCAGAGGCATGAGGTAACCTGCTCAAGGGTGAGCAAGCCCTTTCAGAGAGAAGAGATAGACGTAGGCTGGGTCGGGTGACTTCTGCGCACCAGTCTGGTGACCCGTGCCCCACAACATCACACTCCAAGCCCCAATCATCTAGTCCAGGCAGTCCAACAGAACTTTCTACGATAATGGGAACATTCTGCACTTATGCTACCCACTACACCAGCCACTAGCCACAGGTGGCTATTGACTACCTGACCCAGGGCCAATACAACAAAAGAAATAAATTTGTTATTTTTTATTTTATTTTACTTATGTATTTATTTAGAGATGAAGTTTTGCTCTTATTGCCCAGGCTGGAGTACAATAACGCGATCTTGGCTCACTGCAGCCTCTGTCTCCCGGGTTCAAGTGATTCTCCTGCCTCAGCCTCCCAAGTAGTTGGGATTACAGGCACACACCACCACGCCTGGTTAATTTTTCTATTTTTAGTAGAGATGGGGTTTTACCATGTTGGCCAGCCTGGTCTAGAGCTCCTGACCCCAGGTGATCCACACATCTCGGCCTCCCAAAGTGCTGAGATTACAGGTGCGAGCCCATGCACCCAGCCAATAAAGTTTTTAATGTTTCTTTTCTTTTTTGAGATGGAGTTTTGCCGTTATTGCCCAGGCTGGAGTACAATGGCACCATCTCAACTCACTGCAACCTCTGCCTCCTGGGTTCAAGCAATTCTCCTGCCTCAGCCTCTCAAGCAGCTGGGATTACAGATGTGCATTACCATGCCTGGCTAATTTTTGTATTTTTAGTAGAGACAGGGTTTCATCATGTTGGCCAGGCTGGTCTCAAACTCCTGACCTCAGGTGATCTACCCGCCTTGGCCTCCCAGAGTGCTGGGATTACAGGTATGAGCCACCACACCCGGTCTAATGTTTCTTTTAATTAATTTAAATCTAAATTTAGTTAGCCATGAGTAGCCAGTGGGTACCATATTGTGCCATCTCTAGTCCACTCTGATCTGCAAGTCTACCTAAAAGAGTCCTAGGACCAACCTGAACATTCCCCTCTGTGACAAGGAAGACCTCCCTAAAACCTAGCCACATCCTCATGTCTCGTACACACCTGGCTGCCAAGAAAATCCAGCCTTTCCAAAGCGGTTATGAGCTCTTCTTTACTTTCAAGAGGAAGGAAGGACAGAGAACGATGCCAATGAAATCTGTTGAGAATTTATCAAACATCTTGGCACTTGGCATATGTGATGACATGGGATTGTCACACCTCCTGTCTGTAATGAGGGTGATTATTCCCATTTTATGGATAGGAAAACTGAGGCTTCAAAAGGGGAAATAACCTCTTCAAGGGCTGAGATGTGAACCCACGTTGGAATGATTCCACCTCATCTTGGAATCTCCCTCGATCAAACCTTCAGCCTCCCATTTCCTTTTTTTTTCTTGAGACAGAGTCTTATTCTGTCACCCAGGGTGGAGTGCAGTGGTACAGTCTTGGCTCACTGCACCTCCACCTCCTGGGTTCAAGCAGTTCTTCTGCCCCAGCTTCCCCAGTAGCTGGGATTACAGGTGCGTATCACCACCTTCGGCTACTTTTTGTATTTTTAGTAGAGATGGCATTTCACCATGTTGGCCAGCGTGGTCTCAAACTTCTGACCTCAGGTGATCCACCCACCTCAGCCTCCCAAAGAGCTGGGAGTACAGGCATGAACCACTGTGCCCAGCCCTCCCAACACATTTCTAATGCCTACTTTCCTCATGAGGCCAGGAGTAGGTACCTGGCTGCCTGCAATACTCACATATATTAGCCCTGAGAAGTACCGCTCCCTCAGGTTGTGTAGCACGGAGGCTTCGTTGAGGCACGTCAGCTCCGCCATGTCCTCCACCTTGGAGAACTTGGGTGGGTTCATCTTCTGGATGTCATCTTTCCCAACCGTGACCTTCTTGCCGTTCTCCACCAGCTCCACAACCACCTCATCCCCCTTCTCCTCCTTAATGCTGGCTGCCTCAAAGCCCTGCTTCTCCGAGGGGACCCAGACGAGTCTCTTGGCGGCCCAGTCAGCCTGGGCCACTGGGCTGTTGATGAAGTTTTTGTCCACAAAGAGGAACTTCTCATCATCACTGAGTTGTCCCTTCTGCACCATGGTGCCTTGTTGGTCCCCTGTGAACAAGGTAACAGGGTCAGAATCAGACCACAACCTTGCCTGATCAACCACTCACCTTGCCCTGTCTAGGAACTCGGTCTGCAGAGACATCCCACCAAGTACAAAGACCTGTAGTATTTTGTAGGTGGTTGAAGAACAGAGACCACCCAAAGGCTCTTCAGAAAGGGATCTGTGTCATCGCCTAAAATACCAAAAGTCAAACAACCCAAATGTCCATCAACATAGAGCTGGATACATAAGCCATGCTATTTCCATACCGTGAAATACTACCCAGTGCTCAAGAGGTAGGAAGTAGGGCTGGACGAGGTGGCTCACACCTGTAAACCCAACACTGTGGGAGGCCGAGGTGGGCGAATCACTTGAGGCCAGGAGTTCAAGACCGGCCTGGCCAACATGGTGAAACCCCGTCTCTACTGAAAATACAAAAATTAGCCAGGCATGGTGGTGCGCACCTGTAATCCCAGCCAATTGGGAGGCTCAGGCAGAATTGCTCAAACCCGGAAGGCAGAGGTTGCAGTAAGCCAAGATAGTGCCACTGCACTCCAGCCTGGGTGACAGAGTGAGACTCCATCTCACAAAAAAAAAAAAAAAAAAAAAAAAAAACAACAACAACAACAAAAAAAAAAGCAGGAAGTATGTCTACACGTGCTGATATGGGAAGATGGTTAAGTCTAACTGTGCACTGCAAAATAAGAGTCCTCAAACGATTAAACATAGAATTACCCAGATCACTTGAGCCCAAGAGTTGGAGACCAGCGTAAGCAACATGGCAAAACCCTGCCTCTACAAAAAATACAAAAAATTAGCCAGGCATGGTAGCGCACACCTGTAGTCTCAGCTACTTGGGAGGCTGAAGTGGGAAAATCACCTGAGCCTGGGAGGTCAAGATTGTAGTGAGCCAAGATCAAGCCACTGCACTCCAGCCTGGGTGACAGAGTGAGACTCTGCCTTAAAAACAAACAAACAAACAAATAAACAACCCAATGTATATAACTGGAAACTCAGTAAAAGGAAAGAAATTATGCAATAAAATAAATGAGTCTCAAAAGCATCATGCTCAGTGAAACAAACCAGAAAGGCCACACGCTATATTATTCCTTCAATACGAAAAACTATTAGGCTGGTGCAAAAGTAAGTGTGGTTATTGTGATTGAAAGTAATGGTGGCCGGACACCGTGGCTCACACCTGTAATCTCAGCACCTTGGGAGGCTGAGGTGGGTGGATCACCTGAGGTCAGGAGTTCAAGACCAGCCTGGGCAACATGTTGAGAACCCATCTCTACTAAAAATACAAATATTAATGGAGTGTGGTGACACACACCTGTAGTCCCAGCTACTCAGGAGGCTGAGGCAAGAGGATTGCTTGAACCCTGGAGGTGGAGGATGCAGTGAGCTGAGATCGCACCATTGCACTCCAGCCTCGACGACAGAGCGAGACTCTGTCTCGAAAAAAAAAAAAAAAGTAATGGCAAAATAGAAAAGGCATATCTATGGTGACAGGCAATCAAGAGTTGCCAGTGGAGGCCATGCATGGTGGCTGACACCTGTAATCCCAGTACTTTGGGAGGCCAAGGCGGGGGGATCACTTGAGGTCAGGAGTTTAAAACCAGCTTGGCCAATGTGGTAAAACCCCATCTCTACTAAAAATACAAAAATTAGCCGGGCATGGTGGTGCACACCTGTAATCCCAGTTACTCAAAAAGCTGAGGCAGGAGAATTGCTTGAACCCGGGAGGCAGAGGCTGCAGTGAGCCGAGACAGCCTAAGTGACAGAGAGAGACTCTTGTCTCAAAAAAATAAAAAAAAAAGATTTGCCAGTGGCAAGGAAAGGAATGGATTAGTAAGAGGCACAGAAGAGGTACATAAGAGGTAAGAGGCACCACCTTTTGGTGTGATAAAAGTATTCCCTGTGGTCATGGTGGTGCTTACAAGGCTGTATACATTTGTCAAAGCTCATTAAGAATGTTCTATCCACTATAGGATGACTAAAGTGAACAACAAAATATTACACCATTTCCAAGAGCTAGAAGAAGGACATTGAACGTTCCCAACACAAAGAGATGATAAATGTCATTACATAGGAAGTAGCAAAATAAAAGTAATGGTAAATGCTTGAGATGATGGATATGCTAATTACCCGATCTTATCTCCCCACACATTATATGTATTAATATCAAAACATTACTAAGAGCTGGACTCAGTGGCTCACACCTGTAATCTCAGCACTCTGGGAAGCTGAGACAGGAGGATCCCTTGAGGCCAGGAGTTCAAGACCAACCTGGGCAACACAAGAAGACCCTGTCTCTGTAAAAAAATTAAAAATTAGCAGGGCATGGTGGTGCATGCCTATGGTTCCAGCTACTCAGGAGACTAAGACGGGAAGATGGCTAGAGCCCAGGAGGTCAAGGCTGCAGTGAGCTGTAATCATGCCACTGCACACCAGCCTGGGCCACAGAGTGAGACCCTGTCTCAAAACCAACCAACCAAACAACTAAAAAAATCATTATGGACCCCATGAACAGGTATGATCATTTGTCAATTAAGACATAAATTTTTTAAGTTGAAAAAACTCACTCAAGCTATACACTTAAAAAAACTTGAATTTAAGTTGGTGAGTTTTACTTTATATAGATTATACCTCAATAAAGCTGATTAAAATATTTGTCATAAAATATTTGTCTTTATATGTTTGTGTGTACATTTCTAAAAGTCTAGAAAATTGCATACCAAAATATTATACTAGGATTCTAGCTGGTCAAATATGAGGCAGTGTGAATATCAATAAGAAAAATAATTATATGTCCATCACCCCAACACCCCAAAAAGGGTTGAAAGACAAGTATATTTAAATCCATCTGTTCAAAATGATTTTTGTTGTTGTTTGAGATGGAGTCTTGCTCTGTTGTCTACGCTGGAGTGCAGTGGTGCAATCTTGGCTTACTGCAACCTCTGCCTTCTGGGTTCAAGTGATTCTCCTGCCTCAGCCTCCTGAGTAACTGGGATTACAGGCGTGCACCATCACACCCAGCTAATTTTTGTATTTTTAGTAGAGACGGGGCTTCGCCAAGTTGGCCAGGCTGGTCTCAAACTCCTGACCTCAAGTGATCCACCAGCCTCAGCCTCTCAAAGTGCTGGGATTACAGGTGTGACCCACTGTACCCGGCCCCAAATGCATTATTTTTTAAATGGGTACAGAAAGTGGGGTGGAAATGTGAAAATCTTGATTCTGCCTTTTCTATACAAATTGTTCCTTAGGGTAACTAAATTAAAAAGGAGAAGTCTCTCTTGATGGAAGATTAGGTCATTAAATGTCCTCTCTACATGGGAAGCCCATTGATGGTAGATTCACATTATCTGTCCTGTTATCCAGTTGCGTTTATGAGGAGAGGGACAGAGACAACACACTCTATAGACCTGTCCAGGCCCCTGTTCCTGACTCTCTGACTACAGCTGCAGGGGCTGTCCTGGAAACACTGGCTCACAGCCCCTTCCACCTCTTGCTGCTGGGATCCAAAGAACTGAGTTGCTGGCTAAGTGAGGACATATGGCCACCAGGATCTATGTGTGGTTGACATCCCTCCTTCAGCAGGGAATTCACAACTCCTTTGAATTCACTGATAATCCCCATGCTTGGGCCCCAAATCCCACAGCGACAGAATAAAGACCCATGTCCCACTCCTGGATCCCTAGAGCTGAGCACCTAACCCTGAAACCCAACCTTTTGGGTGATGCAGATTTTGCAAGGCAGAATGGGAGTGGCAGATATTCCAATGCCTATTTTTTTCCTTTCAGGGCTGAAAATAATAATTAAAAAACTAATTTAAAAAACCTGCTGCTGGGTGCAGTGGCTCATTCCTGTAATCCCAGCACTTTGGGAGGCCAAGGCCGGTGGAACATCTGAGGTCAGGAGTTTGAGACCAGCCTGGCCAACATGTGAAACCCCATCTCTACTAAAAATACAAAAAGTTGCTGGGCGTGGTAGCATGCGCCTATAATCCCAGCTACTCTGGAGGCTGAGGCAGGAGAATCACTTGAACCCAGGAGGTGGAGGTTGCAGTGAGCCAAGATTGTGCCACTCACCGCACTCCAGCCTGGGCAGTAAGAGTGAAACTCAGTCTCAAAAAAACAAAAAACAAACCTGGAAGTTGATTTGCTCAGAGATTTTCTGCTGGGAGACCTGATATAGTAGCTGATGAAAAAAAAGTGGCGGCTAGGTGCGGTGGCTAACACCTGTAATCCTAGCACTTTGTTGGGGCTGAGGTAGGAGGATTGCTTGAGGTCCGGAGTTCGAGACCAGCTGGCCAACATGGCGAAAACTGGTCTCTACTAAAAATACAAAAATATTAGCTGGGCATGGTAGCAGGAACCTGTAATCCTAATTCCTCGGGAGGCTGAGGCACAAGAATCGCTTGAACCCAGGAAGCAGAGGTTGCAGTGAGCTGAGATGGTGCCACTACACTCTTGCCCAGGCAACAGACCAAGACTTCATCCAAAAATAAATAAATAAATAAATAAATAAAAGCAGAGAAATGAGGAAATCCCATCTAAATCTGAATAATCACTTCAGATATCCAGAAAGAGAAATAAAGATCTGGTAGACAACATGTATTGTCCTAAGTTTAACAATCCTCCTTTCTGCATTTTAAAATCGTTATTGAATTTGGCTTAGCTCATAGTAAGACCAAGTGTCCTGCCCCTGACTCCACTTACACTATCTTAAAAAAGACTCCCTTCTACATGGAAGAATTCCAGTGAATACATGGAGAACAATAAAACTAGGATGTAACTGTTTATAAAGCTAATAAAATAGTGGGTCTCAAGCTGGGCACGGTGGTTCACACCTGTAATCCCAGCACTTTGAGAGGCCCAGGCAGGCAGACCACCTGAGGTCAAGAGTTTGAGGCCAGCCTGGTCAACATGGCAAAACCCTGTCTCTACTAAAAAATACAAAAATTAGCTGGGCATAGTGGCATGTGCCTGTAATTCCAGCTACTCGGGAGGCTGAGGCAGGAGAATTACTTGAACCCCAAAGGTGGAGATTGCAATGAGCCGAGATCATACCACTGTACTCCAGCCTGGACAACAGAGCAAGACTTTGCCAAGGAAGGAAGGAAGGAAAGAAAGAAGAAAGGAAGGAAGAGGCCAGGCACGGTGGCTCACGCCTGTAATCCCAGCACTTTGGGAGGCTGAGGCTGGGGGATCACAAGGTCAAGAGATTGAGACCATCCTGGCTAACACAGTGAAACCCTGTCTCTAGCAAAAAAAAAAAAAAAAAAAAAAAAAAATTAGCCGGGCGTGGTGGCGGGTGCCTGTAGTCCCAGCTACTCAGGAGGCTGAGGCAGGAGAATGGCATGAACCTGGGAGGCAGAGCTTGCAGTGAGTGGGTGAGTGGAGATTGCGCCACTGCACTCCAGCCTGGGCGACAGAGCGAGACTCTGTCTCAAAAAAAAAAAAAAAAAAGAAAGGAAGAAAGAAAGGGTCTTGGCAAGTTGGCAAGGGCTACCAGTAATTGCTAAAACCATTAGGCCAATGGGGCTCACATTTCCTGGTGCATTAGCTTCTGAGTCAGTAGGACTGGGATGGGGCCCAAGAATATGCATTCCTAACCAGCTTCCAGGTGATGATGATGATGCTGGTCTAGGGTCCCCACCACAAGACTGACTATATCAGATGAAGAGCTGTTGTGGAATTTTATAAGGGATGGGTCCGTCTGACATCACCTAAATCTACTAATTAACCCTAACGTCACAAAAAGAGAGAGCTAACTAGACATTATAAACATTACATGCCTGCAGATGGGGCGCTACAGGAAGTGCCGTTACCACTAATGACATATTCTTGCTAAAAAGAAGAGGGGATGGAGATGGGGGATGAAGGTGAAGAAGCCTCCAGATCTAACGCCTGTCTATGGAAAATGCAAGGCACAGGAGAGCATGTTAAACAATGCAGTAAAATCCCAAAAGTGAGAGACTATGCTCTGTCGCCCAGCTAGAGTGCAATGGCGGGATCTTGGCTCACTGCAACTTCCACCTCCTAGGTTCAAGTGATTCTCCTGCCTCAGCCTCCTGAGTAGCTGGGATTACAGGTGCATGCCACCACGCCCAGCTAATTTTTGTATTTTTAGTAGAGACGGGGTTTCACCATATTGTCCAGGCTGGTCTCAAACTCCTGACCTCAGGTGATCTGCCCTCCTTGGCCTCTCAAAGTGCTGAGATTACAGGTGTGAGCCACCATGCTCGGCCAGTACTCTGTTTCTTTAACAAATAAAATACAAACAAAAAGGAGGGGAACCTATAGATTAAAAAATAATTGAAAGAAAATAGGCTGGCAGTAGCCCACACGTATAATCCCATATTTTGGGAGGCCAAGGCAGGAGGATTGCTTGAGCCCAGGAGTTCGAGACCAGACTGGGCATTATAGCAAGACCCCATCCCTTTAAAAAAAATCAGGCAGGCATGATGATGCGTGCTTGTAGTCCCAGCTACTAGGAGGCTGAGGCAGGAGGGTTGCTTGAGCCCAGGAGTTTGAGGCTGCAGTGAGCTATGATTACATCACTGCACTCCAGCCTGGGTGACAGGGTGAGACCCTGTCTCAAAAAAGAGAAAGCCACAGACAACAAGAACATTTCATAAATATAGGGCATTTTCATTAGCCTAAAATATCTTTCTGAGCCTAAAGAACATACAAGTTCATTGGTGCTGGCAAAATTTGATTGGTTGCCTCATCTTGAGAGGTAAGATAACCTGCAGTCATAAAAAGACATCCAGACTTTGCAATCAGATGCTAATTCAAACGTGACTCTGCCACTGCAGAAGGCGTGCTTCTGGGCGACTTACGTAGATCTCTGAGACTCAGATTTACTGTATATTAATACTGGGGACCTAATGGGTGCCCTACAGAGCTGCCATGAGGTTCAGATGAAACTCTCTACACCAAGCTTGTCTAACCTGCAGCCCATGAGCTGTATGTGGCCCAGGATGGCTTCGAATGCAGCCGGATACAAATTCATAAACTTTCTTAAAACAGTGTAATTTTTTTTGCGATTTTTTTTTTTTTAGCTCATCAGCTATCATTAGTGTTAGTGTATTTTACGTGTGGCCCAAGACAATTCTTCTTTTTCCGGGGTGGCCCAGGGAAGCCAAAAGATAGGACACTCCTGGTCTATACCAAGTACCTTCTGTTTCTATACCCTTTCCCACTTCCCATGACTCTAAGCCACTTCGCTCATTCCTAACCAATAGCATTTACTACTATTGGATGCTTTAATTATGTTTATTTCTGGACAGCCACGGTCACAGAAGTGGCTTGATACGATGCGTCTTCTCTTAATAGTATAACCGAGGTTAGTTTAAACAGGCAGCAAAATAGGAAATGCGGCAAAGTATTCAATAATTCCTTGATAATCTCTTGTTTCTTAAGGTGTCGCAGCAGATTGTGTGTGTGTGTGTGTGTGTGTGTGTGTGTGTGTGAGAGAGAGAGAGAGAGAAAGAAAGAAAGAGAGAGAAACTGGAGGATGCATAAAAGAAATGGGAGGGTATGAAGATGAAGTAAGATTGACCACAAGTAGGCCGAGTGTGATGGCTCATGCCTATAATCCCAGAACTTTGGGAGGCCGAGGCAGGAGGACAACTTGAGGTCAGGAGTTTGAAACCAGCTTGGCCAACATGGTGAAACCCTGTCTCTACTAAAAATACAAAAATTAAAAATTAGCCAGGAGTGGTGGTACATGCCTATAGCCCCAGCTACTTGGGAGGCTGAGTCAGGAGAATCACTTGAACCCAGGAGGTGGAGGTTGCAGTGAGCCAAGATCATACCACTGCACTCCAGCCTTGGCGACAGAGTCAGACTCCATCTCAAAAAAAAAGAAGCGTCAGAGCCGGGACCCAAACCTGGGTCTCGTTCTGGAGTCTACGTGGTTCTGCCTTTCATATAAGGTTGGTGGGCTTGTCAGATGCCCATGAAGGAATCGATCCTTTAAGGCACCTGGCACAGTGCCTGACACATTGCAAACACCCAAAATAAGACTCGAATCAGGTGAAGTAAACTACAGCTCCACACCACAAAAAAGGACATCTCACAACACATCCTTGAGCAAAAGAAGGTGGTCACAAAAAGCACAGGTTCTGTGACTGTTAAACTGAGGTCCAAAACCAGGCAGAATTAATCTATGGTGACAGAACTCAGATAAGGAATGAATGAGCCTCGGGGGTGCAGTGATTGCAAGGACAGAACGTGAGGGGGGCTTGTGAGGGTTGACCTCTAGATCTTCATTTGAATGCCAGCCCTATGAGTGTTCACTTTCTGAAAATTCATTAGACTGTTGGGCCAGGTGACATGGCTCATGCCTGCAACCCCAGCACCTTGAGAAGCCAAGATGACAGGATCACTTGAGCCCAGGAGTTCGAGACCAGCCTGGCCAACACAGCAAGACCCACCTTTAAGAAAAAATGTTTTTTAATTACCTGGGTGGAAGACTGAGGTAGGAGGATAACTTGAGCCTGGCCAACATGGTGAAACCTTGTCTCTAGCAAAAATACAAAAATTAACCGGGTGTGATGGTGTGCACCTGCAATCCCAGCTACTCAGGAGGCTGAGATGGGAGGATCGCTTAAGCTCAGGAGGTCGAGGATGCAGTGAGCCGTGATCATGCCACTGCACTGCAGCCTGGGTGACAGAGTGAGACCCCATCTAAAAAAAAGTATCCTCTGGAAAATTCATCAAGCTGCACACCCATGGTGTGTGTACTTTTTTGGTTGTAAAGTACACTTCATTTTCCTTCCCTCTTATCTTTAATTGTGGTAAAATACAGCCAACATTCACCACCTCAGCCACTTAAACACAGTTCAGTAGCATTAAGTATATTGATATTATTGTGCAATAATGAAGAGTTTGTGCAGATGGTAGCCAATTACATCCCAAGAGGGCTAGGACAGTGTTTCATTTGTTCTAAGCACCATGACAAGTAAAGTGGACTTTTTGTTTGTTTGTTTCTGAGACAGGGTCTTGCTCTGTCACCCAGGCTGGAGTGCAGTGGCACAACCTCAGCTCACTGCAACCTCCGCCTCCCAGGCTCAAGTGATCCTCCCACCCCAGCCTCCCAAACAGTTGGGACCACTGGCACCTGCCACCATGCCCAGCTATTTTTCTGTATTCTTTGTAGAGACGGGGTTTCACGGTGTTGCCCAGGCTGAGGTCTTGAACTCCTGACCTCAAGTGACCTGCCTGCCTCAGTCTCCCAAAGTGCTAGGATTACAGGCATGAGCCGCTGCGCCCAGCCCTAAGTGGGCTCTAATTGCCATGTTGATGAGTTGCCTTAAAAGTCAGAAAAAATAGCAAAAACTACAACAGAAAAATAAAAGGACACACACATCTCCATTGCCTAGGACCCTGTCTAACCTCAGACTTAAAAACACAAACAAGATCAAGTGCAAAGATTCAGTCTCTGTCCAAAAAAGGAGAGCTTGGAGCAGGCTGGATTCCCTCTGTCTTTGATGTCTCTGACAGTTATGATATGCAAAATCTGCTTTGGTCAAAAGACAGCAAGATGGAGGATGAGAAGCTTTGACTCATGCTAGAATGGTGTTTTCCATAGCATGCTCCTTGGAACCCTAATTCCCTGAAATATCTGAGCTGGGGTGGAGCCACAGAGGTTGAGAAGCTCTTCAAACAGTGGGGCAGTCAAGGTCAAATCCATTTGGAAGGTGCTACATATTCCCTTTCCCTCATTGAGAAACAAAACACACAACAGGACACTTAAGTCTCTGGCAGATCCGGAAACCTGAAAGCTATTTTGCTCCTATGAACCTTTGGTCCCCAAAACAACATTTGGCCACAGATTTGCCCTTGAGAAAATTCAGTGAGCCTGACAAATTAATGATACTAATACTAGTAATAATAGTTGCTAAGTCTTTTTTTTTTTTTTTTTTTTTTTGACACAGAGGCTCACTCTGTTACCCAGGCTGGAGTTCAGTGATGTAATCTCAGCTCACTGCAACCTCCACCTCCTGGTTCAAGTGATTCTCCTGCCTCAGCCTCCCAAGTAGCTGGGACTACAGGCATGCACCACCATGCCTGGCTAATTTTTGTATTTTTAGTAGAGATGGGGTTTCACCATATTGGCCAGGCTGGTCTTGAACTCCTGGCCTCAAGCTATCCTCCCACCTTGGCCTCCCAAAGTGCTGGGATGACAGGCGTGAGCCACCGCAGCTGGCCACAAACTCTGCCCTGTGGCTCTTGGGCTGCGTCATTCTGTGTCGTGAGGGGCGTTCTTCTGTTCATCGTGGGATGTTCCGCAGCATCCCTGGCCTCTGCCCACCTGATGCCAGTAGCACCCTTTCCTCCACTCATGACAATCAAAAATGTCCCCAGACACTGCTAGATGTCCCCTGGGGTGGCAAAACTGCTCCTAGTTGAGAACCACAGTTTTAGAATAAAAACAAGGGCTGTCTTGGGAAAGGCAGTTAAAGCTGAGAGCAGCTCTCACTTAGTCAAACTCAACTCGGAATACCAACCGCAGAAGGTCAGACGGGGGCAACATGAACATATTGGACCAGAGACGGACCACCAGTTGGCCCAACCCCAGGGACACTCTTCATCTACCTTGATGCACCTTCCCAACCCTCCCAACCTACCATCGCTCATGTTTAAGGACCTGCATCAGCTCCAAGGGCTGAAAGGACATCTCTGAAATTACTACCCAGAACTGCTGACCACAAAGCACAGTTCACTCATCAAGAGATGCTCTCAATGTTTTTGGTTGGGGGAAGGGTCTCACTATATGCCCAGGGTGGAGTGCAGTGGTGCAATCATAGCTCACTGCAGGCTCAAACTCATGGGTTCAAGGGATCCTCCCAACTCAGGTGTGGGCCACTATGGCCAGCTAATTTTATTTTTTGCAGAGATGGGGGTCTTGCTATGTTGCCCAGGCTGGTCTCAAACTCCTGATCTCAAACAATCCTCCTGCCTTGGCCTCCCAAAGCTCTAGGATGACAAGCGTGAGTCACCTCATCCGACTTTCTCAAATGTTTTGATGAAAACAAATGACTCTGTCACCTTTGGCGTTAGCGAAGTTTGACACATCTGAGTGTGTCAGCCCTGTTTACAGTCCTGTCCTGACCAACAACTGTTTCATACTTTTTTTTTTTTTTTTTTTTTGAGACAGGGTCTGGCTCTGTCACCCAGGCTAGAGTGAAGAGGCACGATCTCGGCTCACTGCAAACTCTGCCTCCCAGGCTCAAGCCATTCTCTCACCTCAGCCTCCCAAGTAGCTGGGATCAGAGGCACGCACAAGCACACCCAGCTAATTTCCTAATTCTTGCATTTTTTTTTTGTAGAGACAGGGGTCTCACTTTGTGGCCCAGGCTGGTCTCGAACTCCTGAGCTCAAGTGAACTGCCTTCCTCAGCCTCCCAAAGTGCTAGGATTACAAGCATGAGCCACCACGCCCAGGCTGCTTCATTTTTCGAGCACAAACAAGCTATTCATTAGCCTCTGGAAGACCTTAGGATGTCAAGTAACAAGTCTCAGCTCTGCCCCAAACCTGCTGGGTGACTCTGGACAAGTCACTCGTCCTCTCTGGGCCTTGTATTTTTCATTTAGGGAAAAGAAATCAATGGTAGGCTGGCCCAGCTCTACCATTTTATGGGACCCGTCTGTGACTCCTGGTCAAAGGGCTGAAACTGGACCAACTGAGAATGTCAGGCTGCTTTAGTTTGTTTTGCCATCAGTTTCATTTTTCCCAGAAGAACTCAGGGGCAAACGATCTTGCCCTCTCTGCTTCAGCATTAATAAAAAGTAAATTAGGCCGGGCATGGTGGCTGATGCCTGTAATCCCAGTACTTTGGGAGGCTGAGGCAGGCAGATAACCTGAGGTCAGTAGTTTGAGATCAGCCTGGCCAACATGGTGAAACCCTGTCTCTACTAAAAATACAAAAATTAGCCAGGTGTGGTGGTGGGTGCCTGTAATCCCACCTACTCAGGAGGCTGAGGAAGGAGAATCACTTCAACCCAGGAGGTGGAGGGTGCAGTGAGCTGACATCACATCACTGCACTCCAGCCTGGGCGACAAGAGCAAAACTCTGTCTTGAAAATAAATAAATAGTAAATTAAATATCCCAGAGCCCAGAGATTATAGGATTTGCACATCACCTCACCTGGTCAACAGCTTCCCTCAGGATTTTACTGCCAAGCCATTGGCTGAAGATTTCAGACCAGAGACACAAACCCAAATGTTTTTGGAGATCGGGTAAGTAATACAGAGTGACCCAGAGCAGATGTTAGAGTATTGCTCATATTCTAAATACCATGCAGGGTTCAGCACTGAGGCTCACGCCTGTAATCCCAACACTTTGGGAGGCCAAGGCAGGCAGATCGTTTGAGCTTAGGAGTTCGAGACCAGCCTGCGCAACATGGTGAAACCCCATCTCTACAGAAAATACAAAAATTAGCCAGGCATGGCGGCACATGCCTGTAGTCCCAGCTA
Organism: Pongo pygmaeus; assembly: GCF_028885625.2. Classification (NCBI taxonomy): domain Eukaryota; kingdom Metazoa; phylum Chordata; class Mammalia; order Primates; family Hominidae; genus Pongo; species Pongo pygmaeus. Next base: position 24,068,708 of record NC_072391.2, read on the forward strand.
CTCGGGAGGCTGAGGTGGGAAGACTGCTTGAGCCTGGGAGGTGGAGGTTGCAGTGAGCCAAGATCATGCCACTGCACTCTAGCCTGGGTGACAGAGTGAGACTCCATCTCAAAAAGAAACAAAAGAAAAAAGAAAAATTGCTCATATTCTAAATGTCATAAAGGGCTGGACACAGTGGTTCACACCTGTAATCCAAGCACTTTGGGAGGCCAAGCCAAGAGGATTGCTTGAATTAGGAACTCTAGACTAGCCTGGGCAACATAGTGAGATCCCATCTCTATTTCAAATAAACGAATGAATGAATGCCATTCAGGCAAAACAGAAGTTCTCTGAACCTGATCGGCAACACAATTCGCCAGCTGGAAGGACCTCTGCAGTGGAAATCCTAGTTCAAGGTCTGGTCCAGGTGTAGGGAGGCGTCAAATGTGTCACAGGGAGAGGGACTGGATACTCTAAATGCACCTGCTCGGCAGGTCCCTGGTAGTACCAAAAAGGCAGTTTAGATCTATTATTCCTAACAGCCACTGTATTTATTGGGCCCTTTGTATTCATCGGGTATGAGGCCAGACAGCCTCCTATATAGACCATCTCACTGTCTCGTAAGCGCTCTGTAAGGTGGCATCACCTGCTATTGCTATTTTCCTGCTAAGATGACCGAGGCCCTGGAAGGTAAATGCAAGGCCCCCACTTGTAAAATTTGGAGTCAGGAGTAGAATCCAGACTGCTAAGAGTAAATGGACACCCGATTAATTCTTAGCAGAAAGTCCCTTTCTTGCCCCTGACCCTACTCCACCATTTCCACTCTCCCCTCACCATTCACATCCCCCCACCTCCCAAGGGCTTGTTCCCAAGAAAGCCCTACCTCACTTTCACAGGAAAAAAAGTGAATGGTGAACCTGTCACGTTCTTATTGCCTTGTGACATCTGCCTAATCATCTGAATACCAACGGTTTCAAGTAACTCCAGAAAGAAGTTCTCTTAATGCATAACACTATTTTTTCCTCCCAACCAAGAGAAGTTGGTTGGTAAGAGTTACGGTAGCCCCTGTGAAGGATGCTTCTGGAAGCGAGCAAGAACTGATTATTCCTGGCCCTAAAAGCCCCACTGTGTTTTATATTTTACAATTCTGGCATACCACAGCTTAAAATAAATGTATGGTCTCCTATGTCAGGGGTCCCCAACCCTTGTGCTGCACTACCAGTCAATGGCCTGTTAGGAACCAGGCCACATAGCAGGAGGGGATGGTGGGTGAGTGACCATCACTGCCTAAGCTCTGCCTCCTGTCAGATAAGCAGCATTAGATTTTCACAGAAGCACGAACCGTATTGTGAACTCCACTTGCGAGGGATCTAGGTTGTGCGTTCCTTATGAGAATCTAACCAATGCCTGATGATCTGAGGTGGGACAGTTTCATCCCAAAATCATCCTTCCCGCTACACCCTGGAAAAACTTGTCTTCCACGAAACCAGTCTCTGGTGCCAAGAGGATGGGGACTGCTGTCCTATGTGACTGCAACAAGTTGCAATTTGCAATGCCTTTTTTTTTTTTGAGACCGAGTCTCACTCTGTTGCCTGGGCTGGAGTGCAGTGGTGTGATCTCGGCTCACTGCAACCTCTGCCTCCGAGGCTCAAGCTATTCTTGTGCCTGAGCCTCCCGAGTAGCTGGGATTACAGGTGCCCACCACCATGCTCAGATAATTTTTGTATTTTTAGTAGAGATTGGGTTTAGCAGAGACCACGTTGGCCAGGCTGGTCTTGAACTCCTGACCTGAGGTAACCCACCTGCCTCAGCCTCCCAAAGTGCTGGGATTACAGGCATGAGCCACTGCACCCAGCCTGTGATGTCTTTAGCCGGTCATTTGCAATATCTATTAATTTTAGATATGCATGCCCTTTAACTTAGCAAGGGCATTTCTGGGAATTTATCCTACAGATAAATTCATATAATTAGACAAAAAGCCCAAGGATGAAAGAGTGGCATTATCTATTATTCCCATTTTCCTGCTAAGCCTATCGAGGTCTTGAAAGGCAAATGCAAGGCCCTCCCTTGTAAAAGTTGGAGCCAGGATTAGAATCCAGATCTATCTGAAGCCTAATTTACTCAGAGATGGCATTAGCGATGTTTGACACATCTGAATATGTCAGCCCTATTCACAGTCCCGTCCTAACAACTCACTGCTTCATCCTTTGAGCATAAACAAGCTATTCATTAGCCTGTGGAAGACCTTAGGTCTTCGAGTTACAAGTCTCAGCTCTGCCCAAAACTCTCTGGGTGATGCTAGGCAAGTCACTTGCCCTCTCTGGGCCTTGTATTTTTCAGCCTGGTACAGGAAAGTTCTATATCCCTCACCTTTTTTTTGAGACAGAGTCTCACTCTGTTGCCCAGGCTGGAGAGCAGTGATGCAATCATGGCCCACAGCAGCCTTGAACTCCTGGGCTCAAGCAATCCTCCTGCCTCAGCCTCAGCCTCCTGAATAACTAGGACTACAGATGCTTGCCACTATGTCCAGCTCATTTTAAAAATTTGTTTGTAGAGATGGTGCCTCGCTATGTTGCCCAGTCTGGTCTCAAACTCCTGACTTCAAGCCATCCCCCTACTGCAGCCTCCCAAATTGCTGGGATTACAGTTATCACCTGCCATACCTGGCCTCTATGGCCCTTTCCTAGCAACTTTGATGAGGTTGTTCCTCCTTAGCCCCTGAAACCCTGATACAAGTCACAGATGTCCAACCTCCCCTTTCAGCCACTGTGAGCAGCTGCTTCTTCTCTCCTTGGATCACATACAAGGTTTCTTTCAAATTCTTGCCTGCCTTTCTCTAAACCCAATCTTTCCTCCATTGTGTGGCCAGGGTTAAATGTTGAAAGGTCAGGGGTGGAAGGAGAAGCCCATCCCTTAAAGTATGCCATCAAGACCCTAAATAAACCAGGCACGGTGGCTCATGCCTGTAATCTGAGCACTTTGGGAGACCAAGCCAGGCGAATCACTTGAGGTCAGCAGTTCGAGACCAGCCTGGCCAACATGGTGAAACCCCATCTCTACTAAAAATACAAAAATTAGCCAGGCATGGTGGTGGGCGCCTATAATCCCAGCTACTCTCTACACAGGAGGCTGAGGCTGGAGAAGTGCTTGAACCCAGGAGGCGGAGGTTGCAGTGAGCCAAGATTGCACCACTGCACTCCAGCCTGAGTGACAGAGCAAGACTCTGTCTCAAAAACAAACAAACAAACAAAACCCTAAACAAATGTAATTGGAATTTGTAACATTCCCAATTCAGGTAAGGAATGGTAGCTTAATATATTAAAGATTCTAATCACCACTTTCAGCCCAAATAGAAATGAGGTTTATGAGATCAAAGGGAAGAAAATTAAGAGAAGCTTCTCCTTTAACGGCCACATAATTTAGGCTTCCCGGTTCTGCCAAAGATGAGCCATGCCATACTGAGCAAACATCTTGAACTCTCTGGTTGTGTTTGCTATAAATAACCACCACTAAAGCTTACCAGGGGCCAGGCACTGTGCTAAACCCTTCATACACATTAGCTCATCAAATCCTCCCATGAGGGTAATCGGTTAAACTCTGGAGTTAGAAAGACCTAGATTTGTAGAATCTTGTTTTCCTTACTGGTTAGCTGAGCTATCTTAATCAAGTTGTTCAGACTCCATATGTGTAAAATAAAGCCAGTTATAATAACAGTATCTACTCTAAAGTGTTGTTATGAAGACTTAAGATAATGTCCACAAAGGGTTTAGCATCTCGCCAGGCAAAAGTGCCCAACAAACATGAGTTATTCTCATTAGCCCCGTTTCCCGGATGAGAAAGTGAGGTTTGAGGAGGTGCTGGAGATGATTTTTAAATTTGCTTATGACCTTCTATGATTCTAGTGGATTGAAAATTGAACTTGGTTTTCAAGAAAAATCTACTATATATCTACTCTTGGAATTACACGCTTGTGCCTAAAGTGTAAAACCCACCTGTTTGGATTCAAGCCCTGTGGAAAGGAGACAATTCCCTCCCACCCCCCACCCAAAAAAATCAAACCTCTGAATAAGAGGGGGTAGGAAAGAAGAATCCCACTTTTCTCCCAAATCCCTTCTCCTTAGGGCTTCTCCACTAGTTCTTCAATGGGTGAGGGACATGGTAGAGAAATCCCCAGAGCCAGGACCAACCGGGCTGCAGTGCAAGGCTGGGTAACTGATGAGGGGGCCGGGGATGGCCTCATGGAAAACGCTTCCATAAATGGGCATGTTTGCCTCAATCTCTGCCCTCCCACGGAAAAGTAATGATAACAAATCCATAACAAATACCTTGTACGGAATAACACATCTATTTCCGACATGATAATACAAAAACACGGTGTTTACAAGGCAAGCCCGGCGGCTTCTTGGAAAAGACCCAGCTAGTTCACGTTCTGGACTCTCGGGATGGCAGCCCACCTAGGGTCACTGGTTTCAGCTAGGTCACCCCCCCAATCAGGGGACAAACAGTGCCTTTATTTTAAATGTGCAAAAAGTCAGTTTATGTTTTCTTCAAAGGACATGGTGACAAACATTTACTTTGTTGAAAGCATTTAGTCCTACCAGAAACCTGACCCCAACAAGTTTGTGTCCATGGTAAAGAAGAAAGATAGTGGGGTCAAGGGTATGAACTTGGACTCAAACAGACCCGGGAATGGGTTCTACCACTTGCTGGCTGTGTGACACTTTACCTCTCTGAGCCTCAGCTGCCTTGTATACTAAACAGGCATCATAATGCCTTTCTTATGAAGTTGTTGCAAAGATTAAATGAGATAAGTTAAATGTTGCAACAGCGTGTGGCACTTAAGTGTTCCATCAACGGTAGCTACCTCAAAGGGAAAACATCAATTTCCTTCAAACAAAATTCCCTATCTTATTTCACACCCTGCCACCTAATGACTTTCAGTTCAGCGTCAAGTTCCCTCTCTAAACAATTCTAAAATAGTATCATTAAGTAAATCAAAGAAACAAAAAACTACACAAAGCAGTTTATTAATAGCCTGCCTTCTTTTTGCCAAACCCCGGACAGTTCACCATTTAATCTCTCAGTTCTTCACACTGCAACTAAACACTCCCGCCTTGGGTTTCTAAATGTTTTCTTTTACTTCTTGACAAGCATGGCTTTGGATGGTGCCTTTTCTCAAGTGGCAAAATCCCTACCAGACCCTGTGCTGGAAGAAAACTTACAACAGGCAGTAGCCACACTTTCTCTCTTTTTACTCATTTGGTTGGGCACGAGAGTGGCATTGACACAGGTGGCTCTGCGGGAAATTCTAATGTAATCTTACCTAATGCACCTGCAGATCGTGGAAGCAAATGGAGACTTTGGAGCCCACCTGGGTATCTGGGGGCCCCTTTGGGGTCAACCTGGGTGAGATTTTTTTTTTTTTAACTTGGAATAGATGAAAAAGTGGGCTGTAATAAACTAGATCACAACCAGCCTTATCTCCCAGGGGTTCTCAACATAGAACCTCCCCTAAACTGATTTAAAAAAAAAACAACAAACTCTCCTTTATGCTAAGCCTATGCCCATGTGTTTTTAACTGATTTAATGCATTATCAACACAACTGTACAATACGGTCAAATCCACAAGGAGCCTCACTTTGCCTGTCTGTGTGATAGCAAGTGACTTTTCAGTGAAGTTCAGCTGTACCTTTTTTGGTGCCTAGAATAAAAGTGAGACGCCTGATTGTCTGCACCGGACCTCTGAGATTTCCAAGGGAGCATATCTCCTGGATTAGCCTCTTAACAAGAATCACTCAGGACTGTTTTTTTAAGGCATTTTTTCTGGGGATTCTAGAGTTGGGAAATGGAGTTGCGTCCAGGCATTGATATCTTTAATAAGCACCCCGAAAATGGTACTTCTCACTGGCGATCTTGAGAAATGCTGTTTGGGAAAAGTCTAGGATAATCTAAGATGATAGGGCAGAGAGAAATCTAAATCACAACTCTGCCCCCACCATGGTCCTTACGAGGTTGACAACAGGGACCCCTAAGCGCACCCCAGCCCCTATAGAATACCCTATAGGACTTTTAACCCCCCCCCCCACCCCGCAATCTGCCCCCAGAAGTACAACTACTACTTACAGATCTCCAACTGGGGGGACTAGTGGAGAGGAAACTGGATGGCGAGCTCGGATCTGACGCACCTCCCAGGCCAGAGCGTCCACATCTCCCTGCGTGTCTCGGACGCCTCTGTTTATAGACCCGGAGCTGCCCGCGGCTGGGAAAGGGGAGGAGACCGAAGGGGTGGAGTTGGGGAGGGTCCCTTGGGGCCCCCTCGCGGCGCCCCCTGCAGGGCGCACCCCCGGCGGGAGCGCAAGGAGCTGGGGCGCTCGGGACAAGGGCGCACGGAACAGGTGCGCACAGGGACGGGAGTCTCACCCCCGGCCCGAGGCGGTCGCAGACGCTCCGGATCCCTAGAGAAAGGGGGTCGAGCACGCAGCGTCTGTGCGGGATGCTTGAGAACGTCTTCCCTGAGTCGGTTCCAGCCGCACAGGCTTTAACCTCTTCCTCCCCGTGTTGGGGCTGTGGTGGATCTGACTTGACATCTCCCACCCCACTTCCCATTTTATTGGTATCGCACTGTCTGGAAAGAGGGCCGGCTGTGCAGCGTGAAGGGTAGGGAAAGGGGATTTCTTGAACTTTGCAAAGTGCAAGACAGGAGGCCTCCACCCTTGCTGGGAACCCTGCAGGAAGGGGAAGTTTTTACTTTTCCCAACTTGCCATCTCCACCTCCACCCACACCACCACGACCAAAATACAAATAAAAATTAAAAATAAGCCCACTGTGATTATTTCAGCTGTCCCCCTCCCCTGTGTGCCACTCGCCAGCTGCGTGACCTTGGGCAAGTCACTTCACTTCTCTGAGCCTTGGTGTCCACAGCTGCAAAATGGGGGAAGGCGGTGGCGGTGATAATTACGTAATTTACAAGGTGCAAGTGTCAAGATCCAAGGAGAAAGTGGGTGTGCCCCCAGAGTCTGCGAATTCCCTTCAACCACTTCCCTTCCCCAAGGATTCTTCGCCTAAAATTGCATTCCCTGTCTCTCTCCATCACAGTCTCTCTCGCTCTGCCTCTGCCACTGTCTCTGCATGTCTGTCACTCTGATCATTGCTGTCTCTCGCTCTATCTTTTGTCTCTGTCCCTCTCGCTTCTCTAGATCTGTCGATGTCTCTGTCTCTCCCTCGTGTCTCACTCTGTCTCTGGTCTCTATGTCTCTTGCTCTCCATCTCTCCCGCGTGTCTCACTCCTATCTCTGCGCTCGCTCTCTCTCTGTTCCCCAGGATCTCCGCTTCTCCCCGTCCCTCCCTCTCCCCTCCTGTCCACGCACGCACACACAGGCCATAAAAGGAAGTCGAGGCGGTGGGCTGGCCCCGCGCCAGGCCGGGGACCCGCGGGCAGCCCGGGCGCTCCGCTCCCCGCGCGGCACCAGCTCCTCCGAGGTTCCCGGGCCGGGCCGGTCCCCCTCCCCGGGCGCGGCGGGAGCGGCGGGAGCGGCGGGAGGGAGACAACCCAAAAAGGGCAGGCGCGGACTCCTTCCTGCAGGAATTCCCAGCGCCGCATACCAGCTGGGGGCTGCCGGCTCCCCCTGACTAAATATGGTGCCGAGCGGCCTTCCTGCTCCCCGGCGTCGGGGGAGGGGGCCCTTCAAGCAGGCACCGGCCGCCGTCGCCCCGCGGGGCTAGAAGGGGACCCCTCTGCTTGGGGCAGGCCCGGAAGGGGGCAGCCCCTAGTCCCACGTGGGTTTCTGCTGCTTCAGGCCAGAGGATGTGGAGAGAGGGTTAAAGTTGGGCAGACCCCTCCTGGGTTCTGTACTTGACGCAGGCCCTTAGTCTACAACCACTCCTCTTGCAACCAGGTGGAGGGGCTGGGGGCCGGGGGTGGGGGTGGGGGGGTGCTTTATTAATACCCCCATTTTGCAGGTGAGAAAATTGAGTCCCTGCAGGGGTAAAGGGATTTGCCCAAGCTCTCACTGGGACAGTCATTGATTGGTGCTGGCACTGGAACCTTTCTGATGACACCATTCACTTCTAGAGAGGAGACATTAAAAGGAAATGCCCAGGCAAACTGGCCTTGAGGCCCAGGGCGTGTCTCTGAGAGTAGATGTCTGGCTTTTAATCTGCCAGTGCTGCTTTCTACCTATTTGACCATGGGCAGGTAACTTTGCCTTTCCATGCCTCAATTTCCCTACCTGTAAGATGGGAAGAACATCAGCTACTTCCTGGCCTTTTTGTAAGCAGTCCTTGAGATGATCCATGTAAAATGAACACGGTGCACAGCTTGATGTTAGCTGCTGTTATTCGCAACAAACATGAAACCAACTAGAGTTGCACCAGGCCTCGGGGATATAAAGAGGGCTCTTTCCCTGCAGGCTCCCAGGTCCCTCTGGAGAGCTCTGCATCTCAGACCCTCTTGGGTCCTTCTTCATCCTTCCAACATCAAGCTCACCTGATTTTCACCCTGGAAACTCCTGAGCCTGGCCCTTGTCCTGCAATGGGCCTAGACCAGAGAGTCAAGAACAGCCTGCATTTAGCTGGCTGGGGAAGTGAGGGGTAAAGCTCTGCAGAAAATGATGAATGAGCTGCTCCCCACATGCTTTTAACATCTATGCTGTAAAAGGAGTGGAAATCGTCCCTGCATCAGCGCAAAAATGCTGTGGAGCAGAGAAGTAATCGAAGGGGGAAAATTGAAGTCAATCATCCCCTTCCCATCCTGGAAAGGGAAGGCCATCGGAATCTAACTTGCTGGCCTCGAAGTAAAAAGTGGCATTAATACTAGAGGCATGAACACTGTATTTCCAAAGGGTTCCATTTGATTATTTAAATAACTTGTTGGTAACTTTTAAAAGAGAATAATTATAATGTGATTAACAATTGGAGACTTTGTAACAAACACTCAATTTTACTTCATTCTCTCACCTATGCCTTATATAACAACCCTTTATTAAAAATTAAAGTAGGCAGCCAGGCACGGTGGCTCTCGCCTGTAATCCCAGCACTTTGGGAGGTCAAAGTAGGCGGATCACTTGAAGTCAGAAGTTCAAGACCAGCCTAGCCAACATGGTGAAACCCCCATTTCTACTAAAAATACAAAAATTAGCTGGGCATGGTGGTGCACACCTGTGGTCCCAGCTACTCGGGAGGCTGAGGCAGAATAATTGCTTGAACCCAGGAGGCAGAGGTTGCAGTGAGCTGAGATTGTGTCACTGCATTCCAGCCTGGGAGCCTGGATAACAGAGCAAGACTCCAACTCAAAAAAACAAAAAACAAAAAACGAAAGTAGCCAAGGCCAGGCATGGTGGCTCACACCTGTAATCCTAGCACTTTGGGAGGCCAAGGCAGGAGGATTGCTTGAGCTTAGGAGTTTGAGACCAGCCTGGGCAACATAGCGAGACCCTGTCTCTACAAAAAATACAAAAATTAGCCATGTGTGGTGGTGGGCTCCTGTAATCCCAGCTCCTTGGAAGGCTGAGGTGGGAAGATCACTTGAGCCTGGGAGGCAGAGGTTGCAGTGAGCTGAGACTGTGCCACTGTACTCCAGCCTGGGTGGCAGAGTGAGACCCTGTCTTGAAAAAAAAAATTTTTTAAGTAGCCGGCCTGGGCTACATGGTGAGATCCAATCTAAATAAATAAATAAATAAATAAATAGCAGCTGGGTGTAGTGTAGCCTGAAGTTCCAGCTACTAGGGAGGCTGAGGTAGGAGGATTCTTGAGCTTGGAAGGTTGAACTCTTGAGCAGTGAACTATGATTGCACCACTGTACTCTAGCCTGGGCGACAGAGCAAGATGTTGTCTGTAAAAAGTAAGGTATGTACTTTAATTCCCTCCCTACCCCCATTTTATTGTTGAGAATCTAGGTTTGGAGAGGTTAAATAACACAGCACTGGTGAAACAGGAATTCCAACCCCAGTCTTTCTGACACAGGCCATAGTAGACAGAAGTCTGAGGTTTTAAACCCAGTTCTCTTAAGCACCAACCAAGCACCTTTGGGATTGCCAGTAAACCTCTCTGAGTGCATTTTCTTAAGGAAAAGCAAAGATGATCAGATTCTTTGCCTCAAGTACCTTTCTGATTGTTAAATATGACAGCACATGTGAAGGCCTTTATGAACCATCTCAGACCTTTCTAGTACCCTCTGGAAGCAGGCAGGGACAGTATGTTCACCTAACAGTCATTCAATAGATATGTGTCCAATGCGTGAAGTTCCGATGTTTGAATCTTCAAAAGTGCATTGTTATCATTCGACCAGATGCCTCTGTTTTATTTCTCATGGCTCAAAAGGTCAGTTCTTTTAAGATGGAGGAGGCAATAGTCTCTTTTTAAAATGTCACTTTGAGTGCTGTCAAGTAATTTTCCTTGGCATATCTTTTTTTGTGACGGGCTGTTTAATGGGAGTTTCCATGAATTCATGAAACAAGACGGCCGAGGGGAAATTTCTCTTTTATAGTCTTTTTTTGCTGTTGGCTTAAAAAAGCTCCAAAGTGGCTGGGCACGCCTGTAATCCCAGCACTTTGAGAGGCCGCAGTGGAAGCATCGCTTGAGCCCAGGAGTTTGAGAACGGCCTGGGCAACATAGCAAGATCCCTGTCTCTACAAAATAATAATAATAATAATAATAATAATAATAATAATTAGTCGAGCACAGCAGTGTGTGCCTGTATTCCCAACTAGAGAGTGAAGTAGGAGGATTGTTTGAGCCCCAGAGTTTGAGGCTGCAGCGAACTGTGATCATACCAGTGCACTCCAGCCTGGGCAACAGAGCAAGACCCTGTCTCAAAAAAACAAAACAAAACAAAATCATGAAGTGTGATCCCCTCCAATTTTTAGTAACATCGAAGATTGGGTCTGAGCGTGGTTTACTCCTCCATGTGCCTCAAGATTTAATATTTTTTGGCCAGGCACAATGGCTCACACCTGTAATTCCAGCACTTTGGGAGGCCAAGGTGGATGGAACACTTGAGGTCAGGAGTTCGAGACCAGCCTGGCCAACACGGTAAAACCCTGTCACTACTAAAAATACAAAAATTAGCCGGGTGTGGTTGTGCACACCTGTAGTCCCAGCTACTCGGGAGGCTGAGACAGGAGAATCACTTGAACCTGGGAGGTGGAGGTTGCAGTGAGCCAAGATCACGCCATTGCACTCCAGCCTGGGCTACAGAGAGAGGCTCGATCTCAAAAAAAAGGAGGAGATTTAATAATTTTAAAGTGTTATCAACCTTGATCTACTTGACTCATATAGAGTCAAGTAGATCTGGCCCAAGATCTGTGAATAAAGGAACATCGTTCCTGACCACAAGCAGGGCCATGCTCCAACTCTTGCACAAAAGCACTTTTGTTTCACTCATGTTGGCCCCCATGATAGACCTCATACTTCTCTCGATACTAGACTGCATTGCATAGTAACTTGCAATGCTCTTTCCTTCATCATCAGTTTCCAACTCTGATGTCACGATTTGGTTCATGACATTCCTGAAAGATTCTCTATGTCTATCAGGAAGGGTCCTAAAACTCTCAATAAAAGTAGTTCTACAGTTTTTTAAAAATGAAACACACCGGGCACGGTTGCTCACGCCTGTAATCCCAGCACTTTGGGAGGCTGAGGCAAGTGGATCTCCTGAGGTCAGGAGTTCGAGACCAGCCTGGCCAACATGGTGAAACCCCATCTGTACTAAAAGTACAAAAATTAGCCAGGCGTGGTGGCGGGCACCTGTAATCCCAGCTACTCAGGAGGCTGAGGTGGGAGAATCGCTTGAACCTAAGAGGCAGAGGTTGCAGTGAGCCAAGATCACACCATTGCACTCTAGCCTGGGGGACAAAAGTGAGACTCCGTCTCAATAAAACAAACAAACAAACAGAAACAAAAACAAACATGCTCTTACCATATAATCCAGAAAATTCTTCTTAAGATTTGCCCAAAAGAGTTGAAAACTTTTGTCCATACAAAAACCTGCATGCACATGAAGCTTATAACAGCTTTACTCACTATCGCCAAAACTTGGAAGCAGCCAAGATGTCCCTCAGTAGGTGAATGGATACATAACAATGGAATATTATTCAGTGCTAAAAACAAATGAGCTATCAAGGCATGAAAAGACAAAGGAAAATTACAGCTGGGCATTGTGGCTCACGCCTGTAATCCCAGCACTTCGGGAGGTCAAGGCAGATGGATCAGCTGAGGTCAGGAGTTCGAGTTCAGCCTGTCCAACATGGTGAAACCCAGTCTCTGCTAAAAATACAAAAATTAACCAGGTGTGGTGGTGGGCACCTGTAATCTGAGCTACTCAGGAGGCTGAGGCAGGAGAATCGCTTGAATCAGGGGGATGGAGGTTGCTGTGAGCCGAGACCATACCACGGCACTCCAGCCTGGGTGACAGAGTGAGACTCTGTCTAAAAAAAAAAAAGACAGGAAGAAAACTTAAATGCCTGTTACTAAATGATAGATGCCAATCTGAAAAGGCCACATACTGTACGATTCCAACTATACAACATTCTAGAAGAGACAGGAATAGGGGGAGTAGAGAGGATCTTTTACAGCAGTGACACTCCTCTGCATGATACTAAAATGGTGAATACGTGTCACTAGACATCTGTCCAAAACCATGGAATGTGCAGGCAGTCCCCAACTTATAATGGTTAAACATGATTTTTCAACTTTATGAAGGTGGGAAAATGGTGCATTCAGTGAAACCATACTTTGAATACCGACAAAACCACTTTCAATACAGTGGTTTTTTTCACTTTCAATACAGTATTCAATAAATTACATGAGATGGTCAACACTTTATTATAAAATAGGATTTGTGTTTGATAATTTTGCCCAACAGTAGGCTAATCTAAGTGACCTGAACACGTTAAGTAGGCTAGGCTAAGCTATGATGCTCCATAGGTGAGGTTATTAAATACATTTTGGGCTGGGCATGGTGGCTCACATCTGTAATCCCAGTACTTTGTGAGGCTAAGATGGGCAGATCACTTGGATTCAGGAGTTCGAGACCAGCCTGGGCAACATAGTGAGATCCTGTCTCTACAAAAAATACAAAAATTCACCAGGTGTGGTGGCATGTGCCTATAGTCCCAGCTATTCGGGAGACTGAGGCGGAAGGATCGCTTGAGCCTTGGAGGCGGAGGTTGCAGTGAGCCCAGATGACGCAACTGCACTGCACCCTGGGTGCCAGAGTGAGACCCTATCAAATAAATAAATAAATAAATGCATTTTGACTTATTTTTAACTTGTGATAGTTTTGAGATGTAACCCCATGAGTCAAACAGCATCTGTACAATACCAAGAGTGAACCCTAATGTAACTATGGACTTTTTGTGATGATAATGTGTCAAAGTAGGTCCACCCATTGGAATACATGTGCCACTCGATGCTGGATCTTGACAGTGGGAGAAGCTAGACAGGCATGGCTGCAGGGGGCAGTCAGGAGCTCTGTGCTTCCAGTCCATTTAGCCATAAACCTAAAACTGCTCTAAAAAACGAAAGTCTACTTTTATAAAAGTAGTTTTTTTTTTTTTTTTTCCAGACAAGAGTCTCACTCTGTCGCCCAGGCTGGAGTGCAATGGCGTCATCTCGGCTCACTGCAACCTCCGCCTCCTGGGTTCAAGCGATTCTCCTGCCTCAGCCTCCCCAGTAGCTGGAATTACAGGCGCATGCCACCACGCTTAGCTAATTTTTGTATTTTTTGTAGAGATAGGGTTTTGCGATGTTGGCCAGGCTGCTCTCGAACTCCTGACCTCAGGTAATACGCCCGCCTTGGCCTCCCAAAGTGCTGGGATTACAGGCGTGAGCCACCGTGCCCAGCCTAAAGGTAGCTTTTTTTTTTTTTTTTTTTTTTTTTGAGACGGAATTTCGCTTGTTGCCCAGGCTGGAGTGTGACGGCGCCATCTTGGCTCACTGCAACCCCCGCCTCCAGGGTTCAAGTGATTCTCCCGTCTCAGCCTCCTGAGTAACTGGGATTACAGGCGCATGCCACCACACCTGGCCAATTTTTAAATTTTTAGTAGAGACGGGGTTTCATCATATTGGTCAGGCTGGTCTCAAAACTCCTGAGCTCAGGTGATCCGCCCACTTTGGCCTCCCAAAATGCTGGGATTACAGGTGTAAGTCACCAAGCCTGGCCAGTAGTTTTATTTCACTTTTATTTTAATAAGATTCCTGAACACCATACAATCCTTGAATCGTGGTTGTTACCAAAAAATCAAGTACCAAGTGGCTGGGAAGCATTGTCCCAAATGCCTTTAAAGGCATATTCTCACAAATGTTCATCTTTCATGTACCCTTGGCTTTAAAAGAACACATCAAATTTTACATAATCATATAGGTATGTGAGTGATACACAAATGCGTTCTTGCACATCATTATAAGGCTATTAGTTTGTTCTATGCAAGCATATACGCTAAGCTTAAATTTATCTTCTTCAAAAGCCACCTCTGCTCCTGCTATGAGGTTTTAGATCACCCAAGTTGTACATTTCCTAAATCCCTCTTCAGTTCCCATTCCTATTCTGTTTTTGTGCAAATCCAAGTTTTCTCCTAAGACTTCTCTAGAATCTCTAGAAGATAACTTCTCCCGACAATTCCAAGAAATCCATGAGTAAGGTACTTAACATAACACATTCATGAGAAGGGTTGGCTTGTCCTCTGTGCTTTTCCTTCCTTCCTATAAACATGTGCAGATGGCAGGAAAGTCCCCCCACCTCCACCCCTCAACAGCGAAGCTTCTGAAGATCCCGACAGAAGGCCTGGCAGCCATCTCCAATCATTCTTCTGTTTTTTGATGTGTGGCTTTTGATGAGAGAACAGTGATATGAACACCCTCTGCAACAAAGTGACTTTATTAAATGATACATTGAAAGTATAAAAAATTGCCTCAGTACAAACAAATTACAGAATAATGTACACAAAAGCACTATGGACTACATGTGACAATTCTATTTAACTTCCATCTTGATGATTTTATATCAGTATCCAAAATTATATACTCCAGCATTTTTTCCGAATATAGTCTTACATGATTGGAATTCCCGAGGTAAACTAAGTGTCCACTGCCAACATCCTTGGACGAAAACCAAGTCCCCCGGGAGAATTCAGATATTTATATTCACACATACAATACAATGGAATTCATCATTGTAATCAGATATTACAGATTTAAAAATGGAAAATGGACTCTTGCAATACTTGTGCATCCATATATAATTTCACCAGCAGGGACTCTCGGAATGTTGTGTAAGTGTAGTTTAAGTGCATTTCATTAATAAGTTTCTGCATTTAGATAAAAATTCCTGGCTAATCTGTAAGAAGTGAACACTGACTAGCATCGCCAAATAGAAAGTCAAAAGTTTCAACAATTTGCAAAGCAGCACAGAATTGACGCCCTGAAGAGGATGCCAATTTTGCTGACTACAGCTCTTACCACTCTTCTCCATGGAAGACCTTTAAGCTAAATGTTGTCAGTGTTTAGGTGTGCAGGCAAAATTTAATTCTGAATATACCATCGAACTTTTGCCAATCAGGAGCTGTCTACCATCATAGTCAGTTGTTTTCAATGAAATGAGCCTGCGGACACTACTTTAAAAATACTTCTTTAATAAATATCAAAGTAGCGTATTAGAGATAGCACATACTATTTTTCTATCCCAAGAATAAAAATTGATGTTTGATAAGAGTTTCAGAGCCCAAAGAAGTAGGGGGCTGGCCCTCTTCTGGCTCATCTGTGATTGCACAACCGAGGGCCACACGGAGATTAAACAATGCCATCTTTGAAAAATTACTTTCTGGTATTTCTCCCAAAGCCTGTCTCTTCATGCTTACTTCACATTCTTTATCTAATAAAATAACCTCTTTGTTTTATTTACAGCAAAATTATTACAGCAAATTTACTTCCCCTCTACCTTTTAATTAAATCTTCCAGTAAGCCAAAGTCTAAGGAAAGAAAAAGCACATTGTTGCCTATTGAAAAGGTAATACAAAGCCCTTTCATTTCCTTACAAACTTTAAGTGCCTTTACAATACTTCCTAAATGGCTGGGCTCAGTGGCTCACACCTGTAATCCCAGCACTTTGGGAGGCTGAGGCATGCACATCACCTGAGGTTAGGAGTTCAAGACCAGCCTGGCCAGCATGATGAAACCCCATCTCTACTAAAAATACAAAAACTAGTCTGGTGTGGTGGCACAGGCCTGTTGTCCCAGCTACTTGGGAGGCTGAGGCAGGAGAATCACTTGAATCTGGGAGGTGGAGATTGCAGTGAGCCGAGATCATGCCACTGCACTCCAGCCTGGGTGACAGAGTGAGACTCTGTCTCAAAAAAACAAAAAATAGTTCCTAAAAACAATACTTTTTTTTTCAAGTCAAATCCAATAAGCTAGATGACAGAGTTAGCGTTTATTCACAAATGTAGTTAAACATGAGGGGTATTTTGTAGAAACTCAAATTTCTACAAATATTAGTGGTGCATTTTGGTAACACTGGGACAATAAATAAGTTATTTAATAATACAATTTTAAGATAAAAGGTACCCCAAACAAAGCATTATCTGTTGACTGCCTGAGAAACATGAAGCTCTTCAATGTTAGTACTTTTCCGCTCCTCCTTTCTTAGGTGCTCATCTGAAATGCACAGAAACCAATGTTAATACTTATCCCAAGTCAAAACATGCAGATAGGAAGACACAGCTACAAATATTTTAGGATGTTACATATTTAATATTCTATGAGTACTTTAGATGGTTTAGGACAATGAAAAAAACTCATTATTTTTTAAACACTATTGAAGAAATCAGAGCCCAGGCATGGTGGCTCATGCCTGTAATCCCAGTACTTTGGGAGGCTGAGATGGGCGGATCACCTGAGGTCAAGAGTTATAGACTAGTCTGGCCAGCATGGTGAAACCCTGTCTCTCCTAAAAATACAAAAATTAGCCAGGCGTGGTGGCAGGCGCCTGTAATCCCAGCTACTCAGGAGGCTGAGGCAGGAGAATCGCTTGAACCTGGGAGGCAGAAGTTGCAGCGAGCCAAGATCGTGCCATTGCACTCCAGACTGGGCGACAAGAGTGAAACTCGGTCTCCAAAAAAAAAAAAAAAAAGAAAGAAATCAGAAATGTCTGGCATTAGGGACTCTAATTATTCAAAAGAGTTTCTTGACTTTTTTTTTGAGTAGCATACAACCCACAGTAAACCCATGCGTAAGTAGTTACAAACCTCTCTCTTACATGTAAGGAATGAAATTTGCAAGAAAGGACAAGGTGTTCAATCAGCATTTTGAGGGTTGCCAAAGCTCTTCAATTACAACACAATGAAAAGCACTTCAAATAGGATCACCTGAGGTCAGGAGTTAACGACCCTGTCTCTACTAAAAATATAAAAATTAGCCAGACGTGGTGGCGGGCACCTAAAATCCCAGCTACTCGGGAGGCTGAGGCAGGAGAATCGTTTGAACCCAGGAAGTGGAGGTTGCAGTGAGCCGAGATCGTGCCACTGCACTCCAGCCTGGGCGACAGAGCAAGACTCCATCTCGAGAAGAACAACAAAAAAAAGAACCTAGAGACTAAAAAAAGAACCTAGAGACTTAATATCCTAATGCAACAAAAATGTAATGCAAAAGCTAGATTCTTGAGAATATATGAACCCCAAACACTTCCTACAACTGACAAAACATCTTTCTTGCAACAATTTTGATAACAGGAAAAAACATATACATAAATTTAGATAAGCTGCTAGAAAATGCAATTTTATCACTGGATTTTCTAATTCTACAATGTCATTATACACACGCTTTATTAGTTCTCAGCTGCTTATTCTCAGTGCCAATACTACTTTAAGGGTCTGGAAAACAGATGGAAATCTCTCTCCCTTTATTTTAGGTAACTTTGCTGGACAGAAAAAAAATTAACAATTTCCTCAGAAGGCAACAATTTTAGGTCTTCTAGAAAAGTGTTATAAAAAATGAAGTCTATTATGCTTGATAGATGTGCAATAAAGTTAAGCTGATGATTGTCCCTATTATAAAAGTCTGGTCTTTCATTTACAATAAAAATCTTCACCAGGAATGTAGTCCCAGCTGTAGTCCCATCTACTTGGGAGGCTGAGGTGGCAGGATCACCTGGGCCTGTGAGGTCAAGGCTGCAGAGAGCCATGATTGTGTCACTGCACTCCAGCCTGGGTGACAGAGTGAGACCCTATCTATTAAAAAGAAAAAAAAAAAAGAAAAAAAAAATGTGTGTGTGTGTATATATATATATATATAAAAAAAATTGAATAGCAAAAACTACTTTGCCTTCAAGATTACAAGCACTAACAGCAGCAGTACAAATGCACTGGCTGTCATTTCAAAGGTGGGTGTGCCTACATAAACCCTCTTCATTTTTTTTCAGCACTGAAAACTTGGATGAGAGAAGCACTTTTTCATCTTGGCATGCTTTGGACTTACTTCCTTCTTTCCTTTTTTCTTTTTTGAGACAGAGTCTTGCTCTGTCACCCAGGCTCGAGTGTAGTGGCGTAATCTCGGCTCACTGCAACATCCGCCTCCTGGGTTCAAGTGATTCTCCCGCCTCGGCCTCCTGAGTAGCTGGGACTACAGGCGCACACCACCACGCCCAGCTAATTTTTGTATTTTTAGTAGAGACAGGGTTTCATCGTGTTGGCTAGGCTGGTCTCGAACTCCTGACCTCAGGTGATCTGCCCACCTCCACCTCCCAAGGTGCTGGGATTACAGGGGTGAGCCGCCGTGGCCTGCCCTGAACTTGTTTTCAAATAAAAGCCAATTTAGTTTCAGGGTTTGATATTTCTGTTGAATGAGCTTCTGTGGAGACAAGGTGCTGTGATGTAGAGAATAAGGATTTTAGTATCTTCATAACCTTTTCAATGCTGTCAAATACGAGTTATGGAGACAATGAGCTAGAGCTGAGGAAGTAAATGGAAAGCTTAAGTGTGTTACTGAAACATGACGCAATTCTGGCTGACAACTTTCAAGGCACTACACAAAGAGGTTGTGTCAAGAAAATTTTTGATGACCAAGAAAATAATTTGCAAAATCACTGTTCTTCCCCGATTCATTCAGCAGTCATCCTCATTTCTGAGATGTCTACAGAGCTTTCCACAGAACAGGCACCCAAGGTGGCTTTACTGACTTGAACTCGATTCTGATGTTCCTGGCAATTTAGTGGTGCAGGGGTCATGTGTCTAGGTGTCTCTTTCCCTCCCTCTCTCCATAAATACCTTTCTCTCTATGCTGTATGCGTAATCTACCGCTTTCATCTCAGAAGAACAGAAATTGGTTAGGAAATAGCGTTCCTTATAACTTTCTTACTAGTCACGAGCCGTGAGTATTAACAAGGCTGATTATGAAACTTACAAACCAGAAAGTTATTTCTCAAGCAGTTATTTTTCTTTATGGGACTGATAGTATCAATGACTTGGGGTTGCTGTGTTAAGAAGTGTTAAGGTGTACAATATCCACTGGTGACAACTGAACTCAGAAACCCATATTGTCATATATTCTTGGTAAGTGTATAGACTGATAAAGCCTTTTTGGAGGGGAATTAGACAATATCTACTATATTTTTAAATATGCATATCCTTTGAACCAACAACTCTATTTTAGGCATCCACACAAGAGAAACATGTAGACAAAGATACAATGTTACATCACAACACTGTAATGTGTGGACAATACTTAAATGTATGGACAAAAATACAATGTTACATCACAATACTGTAATGTGTGGATAATACATAAACGTGTGGACAAAGATACCATGTTACATCACAATACTGTAATGTGTGGACAATACTTAAATGTGTGGACAAAGATACAATGTTACATCACAATACTGTAAAAGCAAAATATTTAAAACTACATAAGAGTGATTATAAGGTGGGAGACTAGCCTGGGCAACATGACAAGACCCTGACTGCAAAAAATTAAAAAATAAGCGA
Source organism: Pongo pygmaeus (assembly GCF_028885625.2). Classification (NCBI taxonomy): domain Eukaryota; kingdom Metazoa; phylum Chordata; class Mammalia; order Primates; family Hominidae; genus Pongo; species Pongo pygmaeus. Next base: position 24,088,661 of record NC_072391.2, read on the forward strand.
GGTGCGGTGGTGCACCCCTATAGTCCCGGCTACTTGGGATGCTGATGTGGAAAGACTGACCCCAGGAGTTTGAGGCTACAGTGAGCTATGATTGTGCCACTGCACTCCAACCTGGATGACAGAGCAAGACCTCATCTCTAAAATTAAAAAAAGGATGATTATAATAATAATCTGGAATATGAAACAAAAGTTAAAAATGAGATCTACATGTATCAACAAGTGAAAAAAAGCAAATTGCAGGATAACGTGCACCATAACAATGCATATATATTTAAATACATAGAAATGAGTCCCAAAGGGGCTGGGCATGGCCAGATGCAGTGGCTCATGCCTGTAATCCCAGCACTTTGGGAGGCCAAGGCGGGCGGATTGCCTGAGGTCATGAGTTGGAGACCAGCCTGGCCAACACAGTGAAACCTCATCTCTACTAAAAATACAAAAATTAGGCAGGTGTGGTAGCACATGCCTGCAGTCCCAGCTACTTGGGAGGCAGGAGAATTGCTTGAACCTGGGAGGCGGAGGTTGCAGTGAGGTGAGATCGTGCCATTACACTCCAGCCTGGGTGACAGAATGATAGTCCATCCAAAATTTAAATAATAATAATACTAATAAAATAAATAAAATAAAATAGAAATGAGTCCCAAAGAATACCCTGCAAACTGCTAACAGGGATACCTTCTATAAACAGGGAGAAGAATTGAGGAGTTAGGGAGAGGCAAGAAGGAACAAAGGAAAGTTAAAGGGAACTTTTTACTATTTAAAAAATTTAGAGATTTACTCATGTATCTGCACAATTAATGTTTTATTTTGCTCATTAAGTACTTGCCAATTAGTAGGCAGTAATGTCAGTTCCTTACCAATCCCTAAAAAGAGAATTTGGAAAACTTCTCCATAATCTATATATGGAAAGGTATACGGGAATAGCAATCAAATGTGCTGATTCTGCTACTAATTATCTGCTACAGGCCTCAGATGAGTTACTTAACCTCTTACTATTGGAACCTTCTTAAAGTTTTCTCAACTATAAAATAAGTAGGTGGGAATGACTTATTTTCCAACGTTCCATCCAGTTCAGCATTCTAACATATATAAAAAGATATCTCCTAGTGCAGTCAGAAACCACCTCCAAAAGAGGTTATCCTGATTCACTGTTTACTTTTAGACCTCAAGAGACACCAAGCATCTAACATGGTCACTACTGGTCACAGCAGTTTAGGAAACTACAAAGGCAATCCACATTTTAGGCGTTTCCTAAAAGTTCGTGTCAACATTCAAGATTTACATTTGTTCTGATAATTGAAAGCCTAAACTCCACCTTTAACTGTCCTTAAAAATTGACCAGCTCTTGGCTGGGCGCGGTGGCTCAAGCCTGTAATCCCAGCACTTTGGGAGGCCAAGGCGGGCAGATCACGAGGTCAGGAGATCAAGACCATCCTGGCTAACACAGGGAAACCCTGTCTCCACTAAAAATACAAAAAATTAGCCGAGTGTGGTGATGGGTGCCTGTAGTCCCAGCTACTTGGGAGGCTGAGGCAGGGGAATGGCATGAACCCAGGGGGCAGAGCTTACAGTGAGATGAGATCACACCACTACACTCTAGCCTGGGCGACAGAGCGAGACTCTGTCTCAAAAAAAAAAAAATTGATTAGATCTCTACCACAACTGCAAACACTGAGCTATAACCCACTCAATTCAAATGGTGAAAATGGGATCCCATTGCTGGGATAATCAAAATAACTGAGGGCCAGGTACAGGCTCGTGCCTGTACCCCAACACTCTGAGAGGCCGAAGTGGGAAATCACTTAAGAACGAGTTCAAGACCAGCCTAGTGAACATAGTGAGACTTCCACATCCACAAAAATTAAAAAATTAGCTGGGTGTGGTGCCTGAAGTCCTAGCTACTTGGGAAGCTGAGGCAAGAAGGTGAGAGGATTGCTTGAGCCCGGCAGTTCAAGGTTACGGTGAGCTACGATAGCACCACTGCACTCTAGTCAGGCAACAGAGTGAGACCCTGTCTCAAAAAAATACATAAAAATTTGAAAGCTACTAAAAGCGCATTTAAAAAACAGGCAATCTGAAAGAAATGTGTGCCATTCTCCTAAGAATCTGTAACTTGTAGGTAACTTCCACTCTAACATAAACAGTATCCTAAAAATGCAAATGACTTCTCTATCTGTATTTAGCAATCTTAGCTTTTATTTTGCAGTCATGGAGAGGAAAAAAAAATCACTTGATAAAAAGCTATTTATTCAGTATACCAAGGATCTAAGCTGCTCCAAATACTTATAATTTACATGAAAATTGGAGTTTTCAGTATTTTTTTATTTTACTTTTTAAAAATTTAATTAATATAATTTTTTAATTAAAAAAAATAGAGATGGGGTTTCACCATGTCACTTAGGCTAGTCTCAAACTCCCGGCCTCAAGCGATCCACCTGCCTCGGCCTCCCAAAGTGCTGGGATTACAGGAATGAACCACTGTGCCTGGCCTGGAGTTTTAAATACTTCTATAAAGAAATTACATCTAAGAATTCTGCCCAGTTATGCCTCCCACCCTTCCCTGTCCAAGATTCTTTCCAAAAAGCTTCTGTTTCTTGGAGTAACACAGGCTAGCCACATTAGATATAAGCAGAATTAAACTCTGACTCCAAAGCTCAGTAGAGACTCCAAAAGAAAAATTTAGAGGAAGAAAATATACTTGCTGACAGCTAAATGATGAATCTTGGAAAACTCATACCCATTGGCTTTCTTCTACTAGGTTGTCTGCCAAGACTTGGGTCTGAAGGCTGAAGTGAAGGCCCTTTCAGAAATGCATTCTGGATGCCATCCTTAGTTCCATGCAAGAAATGGGCTAAAATCCCATATAAAAGAGGTCTATAGCAGGAAGAAAACAAAACAAAACCGAAAGCTAATAAATCTGCATAAACGGGAAAAGCTTAAAACATTTATTCTTTAAAAGGTAACCTCTGACATCAAAAAGACCAAGTGATTCACTAGACTTTAAAAAGCTGCATGATTATCCAAACTGCAAATTGTTCCTACTTTTAAATTTAAGAGTACCACTTAATTTCACGACAATTTTAAAACCCAGAGAAAACGTGTTAACAATTTAAACCTCATCTACACTGAAATATCATTTCTATCAATCTACAGGAATTTATCTTTTAAACTCCAAAGTCCAGTAGAATATTTCCCAATACCTAACCCCATCTAATACACAACAGGTATTCAATAAACCCCTCTTGATTAATAAGTCCTTGCCCTGAAAAAGTCTTAGGTCCTGAGAGCCAGGTGACCTGAGTTCAAATCCTGGCTCTGCCATTTGCTAGCTGTGGGACTCTGTGTAAGATTCTTAACCTCTCCAGCCTCATAAATGTTTCTTCCTTTATAAATTAGGATAAGCACCGTCCCTCCCTTATAGGGCTGTTATGCACTAAATGAGTTAATAAATGTCAAGTGTTTTTTACTGTGCCTGGCACATATGAAATGGTATATAAATGTTAGCTCCTGTGTAGCTAACATTTATTTAGATTAATATTTATATTACCTAATATTTTAAAATCTTCTTTATAGTTTACAGAATGCATACCTCTTCTCATCGGATCCTCATCGTGTAATGTCAAAATCATCAACCGCGATTTATAAAGGAGAAAACCACAGCCAGGAGATTTGCTAGAGATTCCCTCAGATAGTAAACAAAGTTTACACTTGAACCCCAAATCCCATATTGTTTTCCTTACAGTGTGCTGCCTGGGGATTTATATTAGTACTCTTGTATAAAGGAAAACTGCTCTGCTGACAATAAAGAGTGGCACAACGGAAACGTTTTCCTTTGTTTCCAATCTCAAATTTGAAAACACAATTAAAAGGATTTAATCTTTATTTTTAATTTTTGTGGGTACATAGTAGGTGTATATATTTGTGGGGAGGATTTATTTTTTGAGATATGTATCTATTTACTAGCTGGTATAATGGTTTACAGTACGACACTTCCTTCCAAAGATGGAATCTCATTGCTCTCTCTGAGTGTGAGCTGAACTCACTTCTAACTGGCAGAAAGCTGACTTCAGAGGCCACATGGTAATGGCCCTGTGCCTTCTTCCTTGCTTTCTTTCTTGGATTGCTACCTTTGGGAGAAGTCAGATGCCTCAGGACACTTCAGCAGCCCTGGAAATTTACATGCAGTAAGGAATTGAGGCCACCTGTCAGTATCATTATGAGTTTGGAAGCAGATAGTTCAGCCACATTCAAGGCTTCCAACTACAACCTTGTCTGGCATCTTGACTCCAACCTCACTGGGGAGCCTGAGCTAGACTTAGTGACTAAGCCGATCCCAAATCCCCAAATATTCCACAAATAATCTATGTTGTTGTTTTAAGCTACCAAATTCTGGAATAATATCATACTAATTTTTCCATGCCGCAGGGAAACCAGGAAAGTAAGTTTCTTTATTTAATAAGATGCCACAACTCTTATGAAAGCGTCACCTAGTAATATAAAACAGGTCTCTTTGTTTACTTTACAGTAATCTTCCCCGAAGTGTTAACTGGTTCAAGATGATTTTTAAATGTTAAAAGATTTATTTTTTTAATTAATATTCAATAAAATTTACTTGTGATTAAAATTTTGGGTTGGACATGGGGGCTCAGGCCTGTAATCCCGGGACTTTGGGGGGCCAGCCTGGCCTCAAGCAGGAGTTTGAGACAGCCTGAATATAGCGAGTCCCCTAGCTCTACAGCAATTTTATTTTAAATTAGCCACACAAGGTAATATGCACCTGTGGTCCCAGCTACTTGGGAGGCTGAGGTGAGAGGATCGCTTGAGTGCAGAAGGGAGAGGCAACTTGCAAATTCATGGCTTAAGGTTTATTTTTTAAAATAAGTTTCAAAAAGATAATTTAAAGAAAAGTGCAGCCTCACAATAATTTGCCTGTAATTCTGAAATGCAAAATTCTGAAAACTGGATTCTCTTCATATATCTGGCAAAAAATCATCAGATGGCAAGGGTTGACCTAACAAGGCTATTACAGACTTTATCTTACTTTGTGTGAAAATATTAACGTGCCGGGTGTGGTGGCTCAAGCCTGTAATCCCAGCACTTTGGGAGGCCAAGGCAGGAGGATTATCTGAGGTCGGGAGTTCAAGACCAGCCTGACCAACATGGAGAAACCCCGTATCTACTAAAAATACAAAATTAGCCAGGCGTGGTGGCATGCGCCTGTAATCCCAGCTACTCAGGAGGCTGAGGCAGGAGAGTCACTTGAACCCAGGAGGCAGAGGTTGCAGTGAGCTGAAATCATGACATTGCTCTCAAAAAAAAAAAAAAAAAGAAAAGAAAATAGTAATGTGATTGTGGAACACTACTTTAGGACTCCCTGGCACATATATGTAGTATTTGGTATATGTACCATATTACTTTTTTTTTTTTTTTTAAAGAATTGAAGTCCCAGGCCAGGCACGATGGCTCACACCTGTAATCCCAGCACTTTGGGAGGCCGAGGCAGGAGAATCATGAGGTCAGGAGATCGAGACCATCCTGGCTAACACGGTGAAACCCCGTCTCTACTAAAAATACAAAAAATTAGCCGGGCGTGGTGGCACGCGTCTGTAGTCGCAGCTACTTGGGAGGCTGAGGCAGGAGAATCGCTTGAACCTGGGAGGCGGCGGTTGCCGTGAGCCAAGATCACGCCACTGCACGCCAGCCTGGAGGACAAGAGCGAGACTCCGTCTCAAAAAAAAAAAAAAAGAATTGAACTCTCGCTGTGTGGCCCACACTGGAGCACAGCAGCAAGATCATGGCTCACTGCAGCCTCAATCTCCTGGATTTAAGCAATCCTCTTGCCTCACCCTCCTAAGTAGCTAGGACTACAGGCATGTCATTTTAAAACCCGAAAACATTTGGATTTTTAAACATATATCTGGCCTCAGTGGTTTTAGATGCAGCACTGTAGATCTGTAAGTAAATAATAGGAGTAATATGTGACTATGGCAAACTTTGTGAATGTCAATCACTGAAGCGTGAGAAACAAGGGCTTAAAAAAGTTACCTAACTTTTAAAAAATAAAGCTGTTTCAGCAACTTTTTTTTTTGCTTCCTCATCCTCTCTCAAACTTACTTCTTTTTTTTTTGAAACAGAGTCTCGCTCTGTCACCCAGGCTGAGTGCAGTGGCGCGATCTCGGCTCACTGCAAGCTCCACCTCCCGGTTTGATGCCCATTCTCCTGCCTTGGCCTCCCAAGTAGCTGGGACTACAGGCACCTGCCACCTTGCCCAGCTAATTTTTTGTATATTTAGCAGAGACGGGGTTTCACCGTGTTAGCCAGGATGGTCTCCATCTCCTGACCTCGTGATCCGCCCGCCTCAGCCTCCCAAAGTGCTGAGATTACAGGTGTGAACCAATGTGCCCGGCCTTCTTTTTCAAAAAAATATGAAACATTTCACGAATTTGCGTATCATCCCTTTGCCGGGGCCATGCTAATCTCTGTACCACTCCAATTTTAGTATATGTGCTGTTAAAGTGAGCACAAACTTCTTAATACTTTCGTCTGAAGTAGGTATCTCAAAAGCTACCAAGAAGCCAGTAAGAGTATAATCATTGCTTACTTCCATCAACTGCTAAATGTAAAATGATGTCTTGTATTAAATGATGTAATACCTTACTGCTCATCCTAAGTCACGCTTAGATTCCTCCAATTATTTTGCCCACTCTTCTCAATTATACAATTTTTATACTTTTCAAAACACTTGTTAACAGGTGCAGTGGCTCATGCCTGTAATCTCAACACTTTGGAAGGCCAAGGCAGGTGGATAACTTGAGCCGAGGAATTGGAGACCAGCCTGGCTAACATGGTAAAACACCATTTCTACAAAAAATACAAAAATCAGCCAGGCATGATGGTGCATGCCAGCGCATGCCTGTAATTCCAGCTACATGGGAGGCTGAGGTGGGAGAATCCCTTGAGCCCAGGAGTTTGAGGCTGCAGTGAGCCATGATCAAGCCGCTGCACTCTAGAGACCTGGGCAACAGACTGAAACCCTGCCTTGAAAAAACAAACAAAAAATCCTCACAGCACTTAGGGAGGTGGAGGTGGGCAGATCACTTGAGGCCAGAAGTTCGAAAGCAGCCTGGCCAACATGGTGAAACCCCATCTCTACAAAAAAATATGAAAAAAAATTAGCTGGGCATGGTGGTGCACACCTGTAATCCCAGCTACTCAGGAGGCTGAGGCAGAATCACTTGAACCCGGGAGGAGATTGTGGTGAGCTGAGATGGGACCACTGCAGTCCAGCATGGGTGACAGAGTGAGACCCTATCTCACAAAAAGGAAAAAAGAAAAGAAAAAGAAACACGGGAAGATGAGGGGAAGAGAAAGAGGAAAATGTCATAAAGGAGTTACTATCTGAACAGGGCCAACAGAAAGGAAAGATGCTCCAATAGAAGTTAAGAGGGAGAAAGGTGATCTAGGGCTTCTAGGATAAGGGAATGGTTTACAAGGCAAAGAAGCATAAAGTTGCAAAGTGTCTTCTGGGCACAATCAGAAATCAGGTGTGAGCAGATACAACAACAGACAGGGGTAGAAAGATAGAGGCGTGAAGTGCTATGTTAAGCAACTGGGACTTCACTATACACACAGTGACAAAGGTAGTAGATGATCCTGGAACATTAATTTTACACAAGGATTTGTGGGAGAGTTAAATTTAACTGGAATGTCATTTAAAACATTTGTATGGTAAAGCAAACAACTTTCAGAACTTTTTTTTTTTTTTTTGAGACAGGGTCTGGTTCTGTCACCTAGGCTAGAGTGCAGTGGTGCGATCTTGGCTCACTGCAACCTCCGCTGCCCAGGTTAAAGCGATTCTCATGCCTGAGCCTCCCAAGTAGCTGGGACTATAGGCGCACGCCACCATGCCTGGCTAATCTTTTTGTATTTTTAGTAGAGATGGGGTTTTGCCATGTTGACCAGGCTGGTCTCGAACTCCTGACCTCAGGTGATCCGCCTGCCTCAGCCTCTGAAGTGCTGGGACTACAGGCATGAGCCACCGCGTCTGGCTAGAGATGAGGTTTCCCCATGTTGTCCAGGCTGGTCTTGAACTCCCGAGCTCCAGTGATCCATCCACTTCAGCCTTCCAAAGTGCTGGCATTACAGGCACGAGGTACCTCACCTGGCCTTAAGAACTTTTAGGATGAGAAAACATAAGGCTTCAAAGAAAGTTCTAGATTTAAAAAAAGGCTGCTTTAAGCTATGCTCTCAGGTCTCCTATGTACTTTTTTTTTTTTTTTTTTGGCCATACAGGGACTCTCCAGAAAAAGTTTAAGCAACACTGAAATAGAAAAAAAAAATGAAGAAAACTAGAAAGTGGTCATCCTCCTTTTCAAAGCACAGTTGGTGAGAGGAGGTACACAGAGGGCAAAGGAGAGACTGATAGTAACGAAAGCTGTGGGCCGATTCAGTAATCTTGGTAGAAAAAGGAATTCAAGCAGAAGCTTGGGGTTGGAAGTTCATAGGTTTTTTGTTTTTGTTTTTGTTTTTAGGAGAGGAGAGATCTGAGTACATTCCTAAGTTGAAGTGAAGGAAGAGTTAAACATGAAGAAAACAACTGACAAGGCAAAGCCTCAGAGGCCAGGCACGGGGGGCTCACACCTGTAACCCTAGCACTTTGCCTAGAGGCCAAGGCAGGAAGATCACTTGAGGTCAGGAGTTCAAGACCAGCCTGGGCAACAAAGTGAGGCCTTGTCTCTACAAAAATACTTTGAAAATACAAATAAAAGTTGAAATTATAAATTAAAAAAAAAAAAGAACAAAGCCTTAGAAGGACAAAGGATCAAGAAGTCAAAAGGAGCTAACCCCAGAAAGAAGATGCTTAGTCACTCTGAAGCCATGAAATTTTAGCTTCAGCAAACAGATCTTATCTGACTTATTCACTGCTGCACACCCTGGATTTAGTACAATGCTTGACACACACTAGATCTGAATAAATACTTGAATTAAAATGAAGTAAAACCACCATGGTGCAATTATGATTCTAATGCAATATTTGGAAACTTCTTTAAAAAAAATTCTTACATTGTATTATCCTTTGATTCTTCAAATGCATTTAGTTCATGGATGAGAAACTGTCTGTCCAATGGAACTACAGGTTGACCAGATTCTGGGAGAAATAAATTCATGAGAACACTGAGTCTATTAAACTAAAAAGCAAATAAGATTTTGAAAAGAATCACATTTACCAGACATACACTTTTCAGATTTTGGAAGAATGATGACAACACATACCAAGACAGATCAAATTGCCTGTGATTTTATGACTTTCAAAATATCGCTTTTGTTAAATGCATGTCTTAATACAGTTTAACATAAATTCACTTTTTAAATTCCCCAGGGTTTGGTTGGAAAAATACCGTTTCTATATCCAAATTATACTACTAAATTTTAGAAGTCTGTTTATCAATAACTTATTTTTGAAAAGAATATCCATTTGGTAACAATAATTATAAATAAAAATTAAAGTTAACCTGAAGTGTGGGGCAACTGGAACTTTCACACTTTGCTGGTGGGAAAGCACAATGGTACAGCCACTTTGGAAAACAGTTGAGCAGTTTTCTTACAAAGGTGAGCGTGCACTTAACCACACAACCCAGCAATCTCCCTCTTAGCTTTTTAACCAAGATGAATGAAAACTTATGTTCTCATAAAAACCTGTATGTAAATGTTTATGGCAGCTTGATTCCTAATTGCTAAAACTAGAAACAACTCAATGCCCATCAACTGGTCATAGATGAGCAAACTAGCACAGCCACACAATAGAACAGTGTTCAAAGGAAAAACAAACATGGCTGAATCTTGAATGTATTATACTAAGTGAAAAGAGGCAGACTCAAAAGGCTACACCCTGTATGGTTCCATCTACAGCAGGGGTCCCCAACCCCTGGGCCACAGATTAGAAACTGGGCCGCACAGCAGGAGGTGAGCAGTGGGCAAGCAAGTGAGCAAAGCTTGATCTGTGTTTACAGCTGCTGCCCATCACTAGCATCACTGCCTGAGCTCTGCCTCCTGTTGGCAGAATTAGATTCTCATAGAGGCGTGAACCCTATTGTGAACTGCACATGCGAGAGATCTGGGTTGTGCACTCCTTATGAGAATCTAATGCCTGATATCTCTCACTGCCTCCCATCACCCCCATATGGGACCGTCTCGTTGCAGGAAAACAGGCTCAGGGCTCCCACTGATTCTACATTATGGTGAGTTATATAATTATTTCATTATATATTACAACATAATCATAGAAATAAAATGCACAATAAATGTAGTATGCTTGAATCATCCCGAACCATCCTCCCAGGTCCATGGAAAAATTGTCTTCCACGAAACTGGTCCCTGGTGCCAAAAAGGCTGGTGATATCTTGATTGTAATCTGGTAGTAATTACACAACTGCAGGCATTTGACTAAAGCTATAGAACTGTACAGTTTAAAAGGTAAATTTTATTATATGTAAATTATATCCCAGTTTTTTTAAAAAAGCCAAAACATTTAATATGAAAACTTGACTACTATCACTATATTTCATTCTAGTGAAGCCTAAGTCCCCTAACTGAAATTTTCATAGTTTCTTCTTTTCTGGGTGTAACTGGTATCATACAGCCATCTATAACAAACAAAGGAAAGTAGAGATGCTGATATCAAAGATCCTTAAACCATAAAAATCATGAGTCTATGTAGTTAAGATGTATGTTTAAAATTAAATAAAGGATCTGTAATGAAAAATTCTAACTTCACAAAGAATTCACTCTCTCCTGCAAAATCTACTTCCTGGCCTTGTTACTTTGCTGAGGCTCATCTCTGAGGCATAAAGTAGTCAAAGCAGAGATGGAACCTGAAACGAGGGAATCCGATGACACACAGTCAGGGTGCCTCGGACCAACCCCCAGCTGCATCCCCCACCCCACCAAGTCCAGGGGTAACCAGGATTCTGACTTATTTATATCCAGTCTCTCCTCACTTTTTTGAGAGAAGACATTTAAAAAGTCAGCAGAAGATATTAAAAATATTCTCACCACTCAATAACTGTTACACTTGAAGAGAAAATTTATTTCTTAAGAAATAAAATTCGACAGATAAAGGGAATTTATCTTTAACTGCCCACCCCAACCCCCAATATCATTCTCTGCCTCCTATCACTAGGATGAGTTTGGAGTTTCCCGCTGATAGAGTCTGGATATTTGTCTCTGCCCAAATCTCATGTTGCAATGCACTCCCCAGTGTTGGAAGTGGGACCTAGCGGGAGTTGTTTGGGTCATGGGGGTGGATCCCTCATGGCTTGGTGCTGTCCTTACCACAGTGAGTGGGTTCTCGTGAGATCTGGTCATTTATAAGTATGTGGCACTAACCTTCCCCACCCTTGGCCCCTGCTTTCACCATGTAACGTGCTTGCCGCAGTGAGTAAAAGCTCCCCGAGGCCTCCCAGAAGCTGAGCAGATGCCAGTGCCATGCTTGTACAGTCTGCAGAACCATGAGCCAAGTAAACCTCTTTTCTTCAACCGGGCGCGGTGGCTCATGCCTGTAATCCCAACATTTTGGGAGGCCGAGGCGGGCGGATCACGAGGTCAGGAGATTGAGACCATCCTGGCTAACACGGTGAAATCCCGTCTCTACTAAAAACACAAAAAATTAGCCGGGCATGGTGGCACGTGCCTGTAGTCTTAGCTACTTGGGAGGCTGAGGCAGAAGACTTGCTTGAACCCAATGAGGCAGAGGTTGCAGTGAGCCAAGATCACCCCACTGCACTCCAGCCTGGGTGACTGACGCAGGAAGACTGCTTGAGCCCGGGAGGTCAAAGTTGCAATAAGCCATGATCGCACCACTGCAGTCCAGCCTGTGCAACAGAGCGAGATTCTGTCTCTGGAAAAAGAAAAAAGAGACAGGGTCTCTCTCTGTTGCCCAGACTAGAATGCAGTGATACGATCGTGGCTCACTAAAGCCCAGAGCATGTGGGCTCACATGATCACCCCCTCCCGGACCCCCGCTCAGCCTCAGCTAGGACTACAGACACGTGCTACCATGCATGGCTAATTTAAAATTTTTTTTTCCAGAGATGGGGTCTCCCTGTGTTACCCAGGCTGGTCTCGAACTCCTGGGCTCAAGTAATCTAGCCTCGGCCTCCCAAAGCACTGAGATTACATGTGTGAGCCACCCACCCAGCCTATTTTTTAACAAATAATATATTTAATCTGCGTATATTTTCAAAGCTTAATACACAGGAAAAAACTGGTGGCAAATAGGACAAAATGTCAACAATTGTTTATTCTCAGTTACAGGAATTATAGATGATTTTTCCAAGTATATGCCTAGTTTAAGTGATTATTTAGTTATGTATTTTCCCTTGTGAGAATCTGTTTAAGCTACAGAAAGAACCCACGTGATTTTTGCGTCCCAGTCACCCAGATGGCACTGTTTGGTAAGAGAATTAGATTTCTAGGATAAACAGTTTCTGAGAATTGCGGAAAGGGAAGAAACAGAGTTTATGTGATAAACAATAACCACTTACCTGCTATGAGGACAGATGCTGTATACTTATATTTGTTGAATTCTAAATACTCTCGAATTAATTCATTAATTAGAAGGTTTTCATGAGACAATGATGGTCGGGGTTCACGGTCATCATCTAGGGCACTGAAAACTTCAGCTCGGATCCTTGCTTTTAAATGCCCTAATACCCCCTTTTTTTCCAAGGTGTCCTTTAAAACTGTTCGATATAAAATATTAAGGCTTCAGTTACAGAGTAATTTGTCATTCTTAGGCATACTTTGAAAAGAAATGTTGAAAAGGTAAATGGTACAAAAGCAGCTCTCAATCTAAACATTGTGACAAATTATTAAACAATTACGCTAACTACTACCAGCCATGTTTATACTAAAAAATATAGTTCTCATGTTGCAGTGATTTAGTCTTAATGTATTTGAGCAAATTCAAGTTTATTCCTACATCATCAGCACTGTCAGGGGCTGTAGTCTAATAAATATTCTTTTTTATTTTGAGACAGAGTCTCGCTCTTTCGCCCAGGCTGGAGTGCAGTGGCACGATCTCAGCTCACTGAAACTCTGCCTCCCAGGTTCAAGCAATTCTCCTGCCTCAGCCTCCCAGGTAGTTGGGACTACAGGCATGTGCCACCATGCCCAACTAATTCTTTTTTGTATTTTTAGTAGAGACAGGGTTTCACCATGTTGGCCAGGATGGTCTCGATCTCCTGACCTCGTGATCCACCCACCTCGGCCTCCCAAAGTGCTGGGATTACAGGCGTGAGCCCGGCCAATACATAATTCTTTAGTGAGGGGAAAAGGCGGGGGATAGAATTATAGTTGCTTACTGCGACCTGAACTTAAGCCCCAGTATCTCATATATTTTCAAGAGTGTCTGCCACTGAACACAGGTTCTGCTTGTCACTAACAACCTCTGGTCTAGAAAGATGATTAAAGAAAACAACTACATTCCATAAAAGAAGTCTGTTGGGTTACTGTGTAAAAACCTTTGATGGCAGGGCATGGTGGCTCATGCCTGTAACTCAGCACTTTGGGAGGCTGAGGCGGGCGGATCACGAGATCAGGAGATCAAGATCATCCTGGCTAACAGGGTGAAATCCCCGTCTCTACTAAAAACACAAAAAATTAGCCAGGTGTGGTGGCACGTGCCTGTAGTCCCAGCAACTTGGGAGGCTGAGGCAGAAGAATTGCTTGAACCTGGGAGGCGGAAGTTGTAGTGAGCAGAGATGGTGCCACTGCACTCTAGCCTGGGCAAAACAGTGAGACTGTCTAAAACAACCAACCAACCAACCAACCAACCAACCAACCAAAAAAAACACAAACCTTTGATAATCCAGAAACCTTTAGGGAGTGAAAAGGTGTCTTGGGTTTTCGTTGTTGTTATTTTGAAACAATCTTGCTCTGTTGCCAGGTTGAAGTGCAGTGGCACGATCTCAGCTCACTGCAATCTCCAGGCTCCCTGGTTCAAGCGATTCTCCTGCCTCAGCCTCCCGAATAGCTGGGATTACAGGTGTGCGACACCACAACTGGCTAATTTTTGTATTTTTAGTAGAGACAGGGTTTCACTATGTTGGCCAGGATGGTCTCCATCTCCTAACCTCGTGATCCACCCGCCTCAGCCTCCCAAAGTACTGGGATTACAGGCATGAGCCACTGCGCCCGCTGGCCTCGTTGTTTTAAAGACAACTATGAGTTAATTCCTTACAACAGTAGGATTCTGAAATTTTAAGCCTAGTTAGAAATCTACCACATGACTATATCAATGCCATCTTAAGGAGTCAGGGATGTATATGCAGAATGTCAGTCTAACTTACTGATTAGCCAGAGTCACCATGACAAAGCAGTTATGATCATGGGATTTGGCTGTACATATTTAGTATAGATAATGGGGATCTTAGGACTGAATTGGCACCATCCCTTGTAGTGATCTGGAACCATCCCTTGTAGTGATCTGGAACCTTCTATTTTCAAACAGTTCCTACTGGCTAAATGACAACTTCAGAGAATGAACACATCTCATCCACAGAGTCAAGAACATAGCAAGAGCTCAGTAGGTGTCACCTAGGAGGATTATAATACATTGCTGTATACTACTGGGAAATCAATGTAGTTTAATAGTGTTCTGCACCCTGCCAAAGGCACCAAGTAAGTACACCACAATAACAAAAATCCATAAGGAGAGCCCAGGAGCTTATCCAAGTCAGTATGAACATAAGATCTTTCTAAGCTTCAATAAATAACATCAACAACAACCCTGGATCATATGACTAAAGGGATAGAATCTTCACTGACTTTTGACCTTTCTTTCCCCTCATTTTTAAAGCATCCCTTCAACCTTCTTGCAGATAGGTTAAGTACAGTTATCACCTGATCAGAGTTTGCAACAGGCCCGTAAAAGGAAGGTACAGCCTTATTGTACTCTTAGAATCATAACTGAACCCCTATTCTCTAATTCCATCTTTGGAAATTAGATGGAGAGATTTTGTCACTGGCAAGGATCCTGTCCCAATTACTCTGTATTGCACACAGGACAGCCTCAGGCTGGACAGAGAAACGAGAATTACTGACAGTGTAATGAGGAAAGCTAGCATGTCTCATCGGCACCTCAGTGGTGGATTACCAACCCATGCCTCAGTTGCCTTCTCTAAAATAATGAGCTCTACGTCTCAGAGACAGAACCAAGTGAGGAAAAATATGATCGTGCTTAAAAAAGGTGAAGCCCATAAAATGTAAGGTAACTGGCTGGCAAACAAGTTTTCACCGGGTTTCTTTTGGAGGTCCATAGCATTTTACCTTTCCCTCTATTATGCTTAGAACACTGGGCCATCAAAACTTCTTCGGAAAGGTCTTAACCTTGCTTACGTTTCAAGAGTACCTTTTTTATTTTATCTTATTTTTTAATTTGTATTTTTTTTGAGACAAGGTCTCATTTTGTTGCCCAGGCTGGAGTGCAGTGGCACCACTGTAGCTCATTGTCACCTCTATCTCCTGGGCTCATGCGATCTTCCTGTTTCAGCCTGTGGGGTAGCTGGAACTACAGGCACAGGCCACTATGCCCGGATCTTTTTTTTTTTTTTAAATAAACATGGGGTCTCACTATGTTGGCCAGGCTGGTCTTAAACTCCTGGGCTCAAGCGATCCTCCCAAAGTGTTAGGATTACAGGCATGAGCCACTGTGCTTGGCCCATTCCAATGTACCTTTAAATCCTCTGAAAATGTATGCAATATTACATGTGATGTGTATTTCCCTGGGAACAGGATCTGTAGATTCATGTGAAGTCTGTTCTTGTGGACAGATGCATGCCTGTTCTGTTTTATAATTGTTCACCAGCCCTGTGCCCCAAATACACACTTTTATACAAGTCTCCTTTCTAAACTCTCTAAGAATTACTAGTTTAAACCCTGGGTTCCCTGCAAACTGGAACTGGTTTTATTTATTGGACAGCAATATTGCTCAGTGATTAAGACCCGGCGCTCCAGTGCATCACAACTAGGTTCCCACGCTGTGTCTCTTTCTAGTGAAATCACTTTGGGCTATTTCACTTCTCAGTACCTCAGTTTCCCAATCTATGAAATGGGCATAGGGTTGTTACAATCAGGTAACACACAGGCTGAGTAGTGCCTGACACATGAGGCTCAACGATAACTATTATTACTATTATTTGTCTGGACATTTGCTTCAAAGTAAACAGTGTACAAACGTCATTAATGACTCACACATAACTAGCTTAGAGTATCTTTTCCTGAAAAGACAGGAGAATGGCCAGGCCAGCAAACTTTTTGCCTCTAGTTTCTTCCGATGAAAAAGGGGCCAGGCGCTCACGCCTGTAATCCCAGCACTTTGAGGGGGCCAAGGCGGGAGGATAGCTTGAGACCAGGAGTTCGACATCAGCCTGGGCAATACAGCAAGACCCCGTGTCTACAAAAAATAGAAAAATTAGCCGGGTGTGGTGAAGAGCTCCTGTATTCCCACCTGCTCTGGAAGCTGAGCTGGGAGGATCGCTGGAGTCCCGGAGTTCGAAGCTGCAGTGAGCTGTAATCGCGCTACTGCATTCCAGCCTGGGCGACAAAGAGATTCTCTCTTTAAAAAAAAAAAAAAAAAAAGCAGGGAGGAGAGGGCTACTTAACAGGTTGTTGTAAGGATCCAACGAGACAACCAAGCAAATTGTTTAGGGCAGTGTCTAACCCAACAGGGGTTGTGGGAATTGTAGTCATCAGCCCTGAGTGCCAAGCCTGATCCAAGTCCTCCAGCCCCCAGCAGGGTCCAAGAACACGCGCCAGGGGCCCAAGATGCAGGCCTGTAGGCCTCTTAGATGCTTGAAGATTATGTAACTCCTCCTTTAGCTCCAAACTGGCTTAAAACTCACCAGTGGGCAACATCTTCCCCCATAAGAGCTCCCCGCGAACCAGCCGAGACAGCAGCCAGACGCTCCCCGCAGGCCCTTACGCCGAAGAATGACGCCTGTAAAAGCCAACCCATGTGTTCCACGCGCTCTCCTCCCGTCCCATCCTTTCCACAAGATGAAGGCCCGATGCTTCCCATGTGGAGGCCTCCCTGCTCGCACTCACCAGCCTTCAACTCCGCCACAGTCGCCATTTTTCAACGGCCGCCAGGGGCGCGCCTCGGCCCTGTGCACGCGCAGCTCCGCCCCTCTCACCCTGCGGCGTGGTCTGTAGCCAATAGGCGCACAGCTCTCGCCCCGCCTACTTCCGCCCCTCTCAGTTTACGCGCTCTGCGGTTGAGTGGGTGGTGAATGTCGACCAGAGACTCCACCAATCAGCGAACGCTCTCGGCAGGCCCAGTTGAGTGAGACGGGAGTGGGGGCGGGGACTGAAGCAGTTGATAGCCCTGTGGGTGCTGCTGGCACCTTAGTGCTTAACTTTAGCCGGCTGAGTTTTTCATTGTCTCTGCAGCCTCAAGTACCAACTGCTACTAGTTACCACCTATTAACCCTGTGGTTCTCAAACTTGAGCATGAATCCTCATCACCTCGATGACTTGTTTAAACAGATTGCTTGCTAGTCCTCCCCATAGAGTTTTTGATTCTGTAAATCTGGGGTGAGGCCCTAGAATTTGCATTTCTATCGAGTTCCCAGGTGGTACTGGTGCTGCTGGACGGTCTGGAGATCACACCTCGAGAACCACTGTATTAAGCACTTACTGTGACGCCTTAGCGCATTATTTCCTTATGATCACGCCGTTTTTACAAAGAAGGAAACAGAGTCCTCCATCGCTGAAGAGACTTAACCAAGGTCACCAGCCTGTCCTCTTCCACTCGCACTTACACAGTGCATGTAAGGAGTCCAGGAGCTTTTTATGGAACTAACTAATGAAGGAATAAGCTCTAACATCCCATGGAAGTAAAGGAAAAGGAACAGGGGAATAATGTACCCTAAACTGAGTGTGAGGTTGCAGGATTCCAGTTGTAATGCCGGGAAGATCCAAACACTTGGCTAAATAATAAACATCGATTAGACGTACACCTAAGAGTGGCCGGGCGCGGTGGCTCACGCCTGTAATCCCAGCACTTTGGGAGGCCGAGGCGGGCGGATCACGAAGTCATGAGATCGAGACCATCCTGGCTAACACGGTGAAACCCCGTCTCTACTAAAAATACAAAAAATTAGCCAAGCGTGGTGGCGGGCGCCTATAGTTGCAGATACTCGGGAGGCTGAGGCAGGAGAATGGCATGAACCCGGGAGGCGGAGCTTGCAGTGAGCCGAGATCGCGCCACTGCACTCCAGCCTGGGCGGCAGAGTGAGACTCCGTCTTCAAAAAAAAAAAAAAAAAAAAAAGTACACTTAAGAGCTGCCGGGCACGGTGGCTTACGCCTGGAATCCCAGCACTTTGGGAGGCTGAGGTAAGGAGTTCGAGAACAGCATGGCCACTCTGGTGAAACCCCGTCTCTACTAAAAAAAAAAAAAAAAAACCGTCTCTACTAAAAGAAAAAATACAAAAATTAGCCGGGCGTGGTAGCAGGCGCCTGTAATCCCAGCTACTCGGGAGACTGAGGCACGAGAATCGCTTGAACCTGGGAGGCGGAGGTTGCAGTGAGCTGAGATCGCGCCACTGCACTCCAGCCTGGACGACAGAGCGAGACGCTGCCTCAAAAAAAACAAAACAAAACAAAAAAAACACACCTAAGAGCAAGGAAACCTCTTTCCCAGGAACTTCCAGCATACTTTTGGTTCCATGCCTATTGTTTTTAAAATTGATACATTGGCCGGGTGCGGTGGCTCATCCCTGTAATCCCAGCACTTTGGGAGGCCGAGGAGGGAGGATTGCTTAAGTTCAGGAGTTTGAGATCAGCCTGGGCAACGCAAGACTCCATCTCTCCAAAATAAGTAGAAAAAATTAGCCGGGCATGGTGGTGCATTCCTGCAGTCCCAGTTACTCCAGAGGTCGAGGCTAGAGCATTGCTTGAGCTCAGGAGTTCTCAACCAAGCTGGGCAACATGAGACGCATTTCTACAAAAAAAAAAAAAAAAAAAAAAAAAAAAAAAAAAAAATTAGCCAGGTATGATGGTGCATGCCAGCTACTCCAGAGGCTGAGGAGGGAGGATCACTCGAGCCTGGACTGCTGATTGTACCACTGCACTCCTCTCTGGGCGACAGAGTGAGTCCCTTTCTCAAAAAAAAAAAAACAGAGAAAGAAAAATTGATGTATCACAATTATACATATTTTGGGGAGGGACATGATATTTTGATATACGTATACAATGTGTAATTATCAAGTCAAGGCAATTGGGATAAACATCACCTCAAACATTCTTTGTGTTGGAAACATTACAAGTATTCTAGTTATTTTGAAATATACAATCATTAATTGTTAACTACTTTTTTTAAAGGGAGGGGAAACAGCCTGGGCAGCATAGGGAGAACCTGTCTTTAAAAACGAGCAAACAAGGCCAGGTGCGGTGGTTCACGCTTGTAATCCCAGCACTTTGGGAGGCCTGAGGCGCGCAGATCACGAGGTCAGGAATTCGAGACCAGCCTGGCCAACACAGTGAAACCCCATCTCTACTAAAAATACAAAAATTAGCCGGGCATGGCGGCAGACGCCTGTAATCCCAGCTATTCGTGAGGCTGAGGCAGGAAAATTGCTTGAACCCAGGAGGCAGAGGTTGCAGTGAGCCAGGGGTGCAGAGGTTGCATTCCAGCCTGGGGAACAGAGTAAGATTCTGACTCAAAACAAAACAAAACAAAAAAAGAGCAAACAGCCAAGCGCAGTGGCTCATGCTTGTAATCCCAGCACTTTGGGAGGCCGAGGCGGGCGGATCACCTCAGGTCAGGAATTTGAGACCAGCCTGGCCAACATGGTGAAACCCTATCTATACCAAAAATACAAAAATTAGCTGGGCATGGTGGCAGGTGCCTGTAATCCCAGCTACTCGGGAGGCTGAGGCAGAAGAATTGCTTGAACCTGGGAGGCGGAGGTTGCAGTGAGCCGAGATCACGCCACTGCGCTCTAGCCTGGGCGACAAGAGTGAAATTCAGTGTCAAAAAAAAAAAAAAAAAAAAATGAGCAAGCAAACAAACAAAAAAACGAGCAAACAAAACAAAAAATTAGCCTGGCATGAGTCCCTGTAGTTCCAGCTACTTGGGAGGCTGAGGCAGGAGGATCACTTGAGCCTAGGAAGCCAAGGCTACAGTAAGCCACTACCATGCCATTGCATTCCAGCCTGGTGACAAAGGGAGACGCCTTTTCTTTCTCTTTCTTCCTTCCTTCCCTCCCTCCTCTCTCTCCTTCCTTCCTTCTTCCCTCCTCCCTTTCTCCTTCCTTCCTTCTTCCCTCCCTCCCTCTCTTTCCCTTTCTTTCTTTCCTTCTTCCTTCCTTCCCTCCCTCCCTCCCTCTCTCTCTCTTTCTTTCTTTCTTTCTCTCTCTCTCTTTCCTCTTTCTCTCTTTCTTTTTCTTGAGACTTAAAAAAAAGGGGAGGCAGGCAGAGTATCTTGACCTAGATTCTAGGATAATGCTCTTTAAACTGCTGGTTAACCAAATAGCAGGTTTTGAAATCTATTTATTAGTAGATCCCCATGAGTACATTTTCAGTGAAATGGAATGTAACAAATAGAAAACAGAAGTATCGTTTTCTAGAACTTTCCTTTCAGGTATACATGTGTGTTCTGGTACCTGTTGTATTTCTTAAAGTGATCAGCCATCAGAAAAGTTTGAAAGTGATTGTAACCTAGAGGAATCTCGTCCTATTCCAAACTAGATTAATTTTTGACTGGATTAATTTTTGATTGTGGGACACATATCTGTTCTGTAACCTTGAAAAGCTCCTATCTTGTTTCTCTACTCTGTAAAACCACAGTGACTGAATACCTAGCCAGCATTTCAAGAGATTTTTGGGGATTAACTAAATTCCATAGGTGGTATTTTTAAGTCCCTCAGAAAAAGCACTCTTGCGGTGTTATGATATAGGTATTGATTTTCATCTCCACAATTCCTGGCATCTAACTCCCATTGTCCTCATTATAATGTTGAGGCACTTTAGGCCTCAGGAAACAGAATCTCCCACTCTGATCTTCTCCTGTCCACCTCTGACCTGCCCCAAGCAGGACTCTCATCTGACTGTGGGTCAAAAGGCCCTCATTCCAGAGAGGGTTCTGCACGCTACCCTCAAGGAAGAAATGCTGCACAGAGAGGCCAAGAAAAGTCTCAGCAGACAGGCTTTGCTGGGTTTAGATCGTGCACTTTCTGTCCAATCAGATTTCTTTTTCTTCTTTTTTTTTTTTTTTGAGACAGAGTCTTGCTCTGTTGCCCAGGCTGGAGTGCAGTGGTACAATCTCCGTTCACTGCAACCTCTCCCTCTTGGGTTCAAGCGATTCTCCTGTCTCAACCACCCAAGTAGCTGGGATTGCAGGTGTGCACCACCATGCCTGGCTAATTTTTTTTTTTCAGACAGAGTTCCGCTCTTGTTGCCCAAGTTGGAGTGCAATGGCACGATCTCAGCTCACCGCAACCTCTGCCTCCTGGGCTCAAGCAATTCTCCTGCCTCAGCCTCCTGAGTAGCTGGGATTACAGGCATGTACAACCACACCCAGCTAATTTTGTATTTTTAGTAGAGATGGGGTTTCTCCATGTTGGTCAGGCTGGTCTCGAACTCCCGACCTCAGGTGATCCGCCCACCTCGGCCTCCCAAAGTGCTGGGAATACAGGCGTGAGTCACCGCACCTGGCCTGTCCAATCACATTTCTATATGGTGTTCAATCACACCTATGTAATAAAGTGTCCCATAAAAACCCAAGAGAACTGGGTTGGGAGAACTTCTGGATAACAGAACACGTGGAGGTTCTTGAAGGGTGCTGCATTCAGGGAAAGCATGGAAGCTCCACGCCCCTTCCCTTATACTTTGCCCTATGTGTCACTTCATCTGTATAAACAAAATTAAGTGTTTCCCTGTATTTTTCAAGCCACTTCAGCAAATTAATGGAACCCAAAACGGGGGTTGTGGAAGCCCCAACTTGAAGGCGGTCCATGAGAAGTTTCAGAGGCCCAGACTTGCGACTGGTGTTTGAAGGAGGGCAGTCTTGGGGACTGAGCCCTCACTCTGTGGGAAATAACACTATTTTCAGGTCGAAGATGTCAGACTTAAATTGAAGGACACCCAGCTGGTGTCAGCTGCAGAACTGATTATTTGCTAGCCAGGTGCAATGGCTCAAGTCTGTAATCCCAGCATTTTGGGAGGCAGAGGTGGGTGGATCACTTGAGGTCAGGAGTTCCAGACCAGACTGGTGACATGGTGAAACCTTGCCTCCACTAAAAATACAAAAAATAGCTGGGTGTGGTGGCATGCACCTGTAATCCTAGTTACTCACGAGGCTGAGCCAGGAGAATCACTTGAACCTGGGAGGCAGAGGTTGCAGTGAGCTGAGATCATGCTATGGGCAACAGAGTGAGGCTCAACCTAAAAAAAAAAATTGTATCCTTGCTGGTGGGGGGATTTCCCCACACATTTTTGGGGTCCACAGAAGTATTCTGTGTTGATTATTGGTGTGTTGACATGCGAGCAGAGAAAAAACATGGTTTGAGAAAGTTTATATCCAAAAAACTCCTGAATATGTTGATGAGGAACTCAGAGAGGCAAATAATAATGTGATTGACTGATTGGCAGTGGTAATCATACAGTAACTAACATTCATTGTACTCTGTATGGCAAGGACCTGCTCTAAAAGCTTTACATTAAGTATTCACCAACAACCCTATGAGGTGGATACTTACATCCAATTGTCTCAAGTAAAATTGTATTTAAAAACATACTGGCCAGGTGTGGTGGCTCACGGCTGTCATCCCAGCACTTTGGGAGGCCAAGACGGGCGGATTGCTTGAGGCCAGGAGGAGTTCAAGACCAGCTTGGTCAACATAGCGAAACCCTGTCTGTACTAAAAATACAAAAAATTATTTGGGTGTGGTGGCACACACCTGTAATCCCAGCTACTTGGGAGGCTGTGGCATGAGAATCACTTGAACCCAGGAGGCAGAGGTTTCAGTGAGCTGAGAATGTGCCACTGCACTCCAATCTGGGCGACAGAGAAAGACTCTGTCTCACAAACAAAAAATATGTACTAATGACCAGGCACAGCAGTTCATGCCTGTAATCCCAGCACTTTGAGAGGCTGAAGTGAGCGGATCAGTTGAAGCCAGGAGTTTGAGACCAGCCTAGCCAACAAATCAAGAACCCATGTCTTAAAAAAAAAAAAAAAGTAGCTGGGCATGGTGGCACACGCCTGTAGCCCTGGCTGCTCAGGAGGCTGAGGCAGGTGGATTGCTTGAGCCCAGGAGTTCAAGGCTGTAGTGAGCTATGACTGCACCAGTGGACTCCAGCCTGGGCAGCAGAGCAAGACCCCATCTCTGAAAAAATAAATACCTATACACATACATTAAAAACATGCACTGACATTGAGTGGCACACTGAATTGCTGGGGATATGTCAAAACAGGCACTGCCATACATAGTTGGTAGGTAGGCAACTAACACCACCATCCAGAAGGCAGTTTGTCAATATCTAATCAGATTTTCACACCCTTTGACTCATCAAATCTACTTCTAAGAATGTATCTTACAGATATAATCACACCTACTTACAAAGGATATAAGTATAAGAATATTCATTCACTATTGATAGTAGAAAAAACTATGCACGCCTTTCAGAAAGGCTAAAATAAAGACTACTGATGATACTGTTGGCAAACACACATATATTGCGGGTGGGAAGACAAAGTAGTATAGTCACTTTGGAAAGCAGTTTGGCAATTGCTTATTAAGTCATAGGTACACTTGGCCCAGTAATCCCAAAACTAGGTGTTTGCCCAAGTGAAGTAAAAACTTGTAAGCTGGGCACAGTGGCTCATGTCTGTAATCCCAGCACTTTGGGAGGCCGAGGCGGGTGGATCACTAGAGGTCAGGAGTTTGAGATCAGCCTGAGCAACATGGTGAAACCCTGTTTCTACTAAAAATACAAAAATTAGCCTGGCATGATGGCGCATGCCTATAATCCCAGCTACCCAGGAAAATTAGCCAGGTGTGGTGGTACGTGCCTGTAATCCCAGCTACCCAGGAGGCTGAGGCAGGAGAATCACTTGAACCCGGGCAGCAGAGGTTGCAGTGAGCTGAGATAGTGTCATTGCACTCCAGCCTGGGCAACAAGAGCTAAACTCCATCTCAAAAAAAAAAAAAAAAAAGAAAGAAAGAAAAAAAAAAAAAGAAAAAGAACTTGTAGCCGGGCACAGTGGCTTACGTCTATAATCCCCACAGTTTATGAGGCCAAAGCGGGATGATTGCTTGAACACGGAAGTTTGAGACCGGCCTGGGCAACATGGTAAAACCCCATCTCTACACACACACAAAAAAATAACAAAATTTAGACAGGTGAGGTGGAGTGGACATGTAGTCCCAGCTACTCCAGAGGCTAAGGTGAGAGACCTCCAGAGCCTGGGAGGTCAAGGTTGCAGTGAGTCGTGATCACACCACTGCACTCCAGTCTGGGCAACATAGTGAAACTGTGTTTCAAAAAAATAAAAAATGTCCTCTGGGGAGGACTCGGTGATTGAGAGTCAGTGTTCAATGGAGACTTACTTTTTTTTTTTTCTTTTTGAGACAGAGTCTCTCTCTGTTGCCCAGGCTGGAATGCAGTGGCACCATCATAGCTCACTAAAGCCTCGACCTCCAGGCTCAAGCGATCCTTCAGCCTCCCAAGTAGCTGGGACCACAGGCATGTGCCACCACCCCTAGCTATTTTTATTTTTTGTAGAGATGGGGTCTCACCATGTTGTTCAAGCTGACCTCAAATTCTTAGGCTCAAGCAATCCTCCTGCCTCGAACTCCCAAAGGGTTGGGGTTGCAGGCATAAAACACTACACCCAGCCTTAATTTTCTCCATAGACTTATTTTAATTTATTAATTAATTTATTTATTTGAGACTGAGTCTTGCTCTTTTGCCTAGGCTGGGGTGCAGTGGCACCATCTGGGCTCACTGCAACCTCCACCTCCCAGGTTCAAGCAATTCTCGTGCCTCAGCCTCCTGAGTAGCTGGGATTACAGGTGCACACCATCATGCCTGGCTAATTTTTGTATTTTTAGTAGAGACAGGGTTTCACCATGTTGGCCAGGCTGGTTTCGAACTCCTGACCTCAAGTGATCCTCCTGTCTCAGCCTCCCAAAGTGCTGAGATTACAGGTGTGAGCCACCATGCCCAGCCTAATTTAAAATTTTAACTATGTACATGCATTACTGTGCACAACCAGCTGTGGGCAAGTACAGCCCAATAGCCCCTCCTCTTCACTGCCTTGAGTATCTCTTGCTCGTTGTTGAGGGCCCGTCTAGCGCCATGCCCCATAGGCTGCCTGTAGGAGTCCTTTTGACCCTTCAGGCACCCACATGATTCCGGAAAAGTGGCTGAACCAACAAATAGTGGGAGCCAGTGGTAATCCATGTGAGATGTGAGAGGTGCGCATTTTTCTCTCTCTCTTTTTTTTTCCATAGAAAAATAAAATGTTTGTAGAAATGTAAAATCTTTTGTTTTTCTTTTTTTTTATTTTTCCAGACAGGGGCTAACTCTGTCGCCCAAGTTGGGCTGCAGTGGCACAGTCACAGCTCACTGCAGCCCCAACATCCCAGGCTAAGGGATCCTCCCACCTCAGCCTCCTGAGCAGCTGGGACTACAGGTGTGTGTCATCACACCTGGCTACTTCTTTTATTTTCTGTAGAAGCGGAGTCTCGCTATGTTGCCCAGGCTAGTCTTGAACTCCTGGTCTCAAACAAATTCTCCCACCTTAGCCTCTCAAAGTGCTGGGATTACAGGCATGAGGCACTATGCCCAGCCTGTAATCTTATTAGAACACAGCCATGCGCCTCCTCCCCCAACTTTTTTTTTTTTTGACATGGACTCTTGCTCTGTCACCCAGGCTGGAGTGCAGTGCCGTGGTAAGGGCTCACTGCAGCTTCAACCTCCCCTGGCTCAGGTGATCCTCCCATCTCATCCTCCCAAGTAGCTGGGACTACTTTTGTGTGCCACCATGCCCAGCTAATTTTTTGTATTTTTTGTAGAGATAGGGTTTCACCACGTTGCTGAGACTGGTCTTGAACTCCTAGATTCAAGCATTCTGCCCACCTCAGCCGCCCAAAGTGCTGGGATTACAGGCTTGAGCCACCGCATCTGGCCACCTGACTGTTTTTTAATGCATCATCTGTGGATGCTTTTACATGGCAACAGAGGAATTGAGAAGCTGCAACAGAACTCACTTAAAATATTTTACCCAGCACTTGAAGAAAACATTTGTCGACTCTTGAATTCTTTTTCATACTTTTTCTAGGCCACGGGTATATTATTAACAGATCAACTGTTATTTTTTTTTCAGCTATAGCCAATAATAATAAAAAAGAGCAACTCACATTGATGGTGCCCTTATTGTGTGTGTGTCGTTTCACGGCATCCTGAAGACAGCTGAGAGACAGATGTGATCATCCCTGTTTTACAGATGAAGAAACTGAGGTTTGGAGGGTTGAAGTCGCTTCTGAGTAAATCGCTGAGTCAGTGCAACTCGACCCCAGGTCCGCTCCACTCACCCAGCATTGCTCAGCCGTTTTCAGTTGTTTCAGTTCACTGCACAGGCACTTCTCTGTTCTCCCCCTGCCCTCCTTCTCTCCCCCAAACTCTCTCTCTTCCTTCTCCTCCTTCTCCTCCTTTCTCTTCTTCTGCTCCCCAATCCCCCTCCTCCTCTTCCATCTTCTTCCTCCTCCTCCTTCCTCCTCCCAGCCCTCCTCAACCTCCTCCCCTTCTATCTCCTCCCCCTCCTCCTCTTCCATCTTCTTCCTCCTCCTCCTTCCTCCTCCCAGCCCTCCTCAACCTCCTCCCCTTCTATCTCCTCCCCCTCCTCCTCTTTCTTCTCCCTCCTCCTCCTCTCTTCTTTTCTCTCCCCCAACCCCCTCTCTACTGGGCCTTTGCATGTGCCTATCCGCCAGCCTGGAAACTTCCTCCTGCTCTGGTTAATTTCCGCTCATTCTCCAGGTCTCAGTCTACCTTTTTGTTGTTGTTGTTGTTGTTGTTGAGACAGAGTCTCGCTCTGTTGCCCAGGCTGGAGTGCAGTGGCGCCATCTCAGCTCACTGCAAGCCCCGCCTCCCAGGTTCACGCCATTCTCCTGCCTCAGCCTCCTGAGTAGCTGGGACTACAGGTGTGGGCCACCGCACCCGGCTAATTTTTTGTATTTTTCGTAGAGATGCGGTTTCACCATGTTGGCCAGGCTGGTCTCAAACTCCTGGGCTCAAGCGATCCACTTGCCTCAGCCTCCCAAAGTGCTGGGATTACAGGCATGAGCCACCGTGCCTGGTCTCCAGGTCTGTTTAAATGTCATTTCTTCCTAAAGCTTTCCTGGCTAATTCGATTCTTCTTCTCAAATGTATTTTGGGGTTGGAAGGTCTGAGAAGAGGGAGGGGCATAGAGATAAAGGAAGCTTCCAACAGAGGTGCATCACCAGTGCCCTTCTCCCAGGTCCAAGGTCATACCCCTTGCTCGAGGGGAGGCCGCTTCTGATGCCTGGTCCATGCTGGGGTGTCAAGTTCCAGCCCTCTCACCCCAGTTTGGAACAATTCTGTAGGATCGCCTCAGTGGCAGAGCTTGCTGAGGGAGTAAGCTGAGGCCTTTGTAGGCCACAAGTTTGAGACCAGCCTGAGCAACACAGTAAGACCTTGTTTCTATGAAAACATTTTTTTTAAAAATGAAACTTCCCACATGACAATTTTTTTTTGAGACGGAGTCTCACTTTGCCACCCAGGCTGGAGTGCAATGGTGCGATCTCAGCTCACTGCCACCTCCGCCTCCCAGGTTCGAGTGATTCTCATCTCAGCCTCTCGAGTAGCTGAGATTACAGGTGCCCACCACAACGCTTGGCTAATTTTTATATATTTTAGTAGAGATGGGGTCTCGCCACGTTGGCCAGGCTGGTCTTGAACTCCTGACTTCAAGTGATCCGCTCATCTCTGTCTCCCAAAGTGCTGGGATTACAGCCATGAGCCACAGCACCCGGCTTCCCCAAGAAAATTTTAAACATAAGAACTATGTACATGCCACAGTCTGGAACTTGGGATCTCAAATAATCTTGGATTCCTTGTTCTTAGTGCCCATATAGAAGGGAGGAAGGCTGGCCTTTGGACTCCCCCAAATCTGGGTTCGAATCCCAGCTCCACTACTGCAAGTCTGGTTGCTCTGGACCAGTTACTTAATGTTCTCTAAATGTCAGTTACATCCATGAGATAAGCTACCTTGCGGGACTTCATTCAGTCCTTCTTCAAATATTTGTAGAATATTTGTAGGCTGAGGCCTTTGCTGGGACTGCGGAGAAGCTCAACTTCCTCCTCCCTTTCCCCCACTTCCTAGGCTTTGATCCAGCCCAAGAGTCTTGATCGAATTGATCTCTCTTTCAGAGTCTTCCAGGGAGGCTATGACTCAATCCTAGAAACCAGGGGCGGGTTCAGGCTGCCTATGGTCTACTTGCTCCACTTCCTCAGGTGCTCAAGGGTGACTCATCACTCAGTAATTTCAGAGCAGAGGGCATCCTCCTCAGTGTGTGCCAGGAGCACAGCAGGAATGTAGGCACCCTCAGAGCTCCCCAGAATGCCCCGACCCTGGACCACGCTGTGGCATTGCAGCCTATGCGGGGCTGAGGCTCTGTTTCACATTGGGTGCCCAATGGACGGCTTTCTAGGACAGATGCCTTGTTATCCCACTCTGCTCTGGTAGGACAAATATTTGTAGAAGGACTGAATGAAGTCCTGCACGGTAGCTCATCTCACAGATGAAACTGACATTTAGAGAACCTTACATAATTGGCCCAGAGCAACCAGACTTGCAGTGGTGGAGCTGGGATTCAAACCCAGATTTGGGGGAGTCCAAAGGCCAGCCCTCCTCCTTTCTGTATGGGGACTGAGAACATGGAATCCATGACCATTTGAGATCCCAAGTTCCAGACTTGCATGTACATAGTTCTTATGATTAAATTTGTCACGTGAGAAGTTTCATTAAAAAATTTTTTTTTTTTTTTTTGTAGAGACAAGGTCTCACTATGTTGTCCAGGCTGGTCTCAAGCTCCTGACCTCAAGCAATCCTCCTGCCTTAGCCTACCAAATTGTTGGGATTGTAGGTGTGAACAACTGCACTGTGCCCAGAGGTTTCAAAGTGGACTTTTTTTCTTTAATTGAGATGGGGTCTCGCTATGTTGCCCAGACTGGTCTCAAACTCCTGAGCTCAAGCGATCCTCCTGCTTTGGCATCCCAAATTGCTGGGATTACAGGCATGAGCCACTGCACTTAGCCTCAAAGTAGAATGTTTTTGGTGGGTGGAAGGTGCTGGATATTACTGTCAGTCCTTTAGAGGAAGTAAAATAAATCCTCCAGGTACATTGACATTCTCAGGTCACTTTCAAAGGGATGAGCAATAAATTCATTCAATCCCTTCTTTACTAAAAGCATTAGAGATTAAGAGATTCTTGAAGTAAATCTTGCTGAAATGCATTTTGTCAGGGGAACTCAGTTGAACAAAAACTATAGGTTGAGTTCAGAAAAGGCAAACGTCTTTTACCAAGATTTAGTTGTTTTCTTCCAGGTAGATAGGCCTTTTCTTAGGATCTGGAGTGAGAGGCTGTTGGAAAATAAGGGTTGGGGAAAGCCACAGACGGAATTTTGCAAACTGGAGACAGCTACTTAATAGAAACGGCATCTCATCAGACAAGTCAAGGCAACTGTTGAAAATATGACATGCCTCTCTATCAGCCAGTCATGGCCCAGGACACTATGGCAACCAAATCCAAACTGCTGGTTCAAAGAGATTAGTCTGAATCCCAAAAGAATCCTAATTCTCTCCTGATTTATTAAGGAAGAAAACAACTGCCTTTATTTGCAATATTTTTGCATTGCGTGCAATCCTAGGGAAAGGTGTGGCTGTTATTTTTGAAGAAGTACTCACCCTATACTAGAAACAGTATGAAACATTATACATGCATCATTGCACTTATTTCTCACGCGATCTCAAGAGGTAGATGCTACGGTCATCCTGATTTTAAGATGAAGAAAGCAAGCCTTAGGGAGTTAAAGGGACCTGCCCAAGGTCAAACAGCTGGAAAGAGACTTGGCCAGATGCAAAAACAGTCTGATGCCCGGTTCAAGGTCCTTTAGTTTCATCTGTCCAGCAAGTAGACAGAGTATTTGATACTCGGGCTGGACTAGACAAATCTGTGATGTGTAGTTGTTCTAATGAACTCACAGATCCTAGTGTGAAGAGTTTTTTGTTTTGTTTTGTTTTGTTTTTCTGTGATGCAGTTTCGCTCTTGTTGCCTAGGTTGGAGTGCAATGGCACGATCGTGGCTCACTGCAATCTCCGCCTTCCGGGTACAAGCGATTCTCCTGCCTCAGCCTCCTGAGTAGCTGGGACTACAGGCACCCACCACCACACCTGGCTAATTTTTTGTATTTTTAGTAGAGATGGGGTTTCACTACGTTGGTCGGGCTGGTCTCAAACTCCTGACCTCAAGTGATCCACCCGCCTCAGCCTCTCAAAGTGCTGGGATTACAGGCATGAGTCACTGTGCCCGGCCTTTTTTTTTTTTTAGACAGGGTCTTGCTCTGTCACCCAGGCTAGAGTGCAGCGGTACAATCATAGCTCACTGCAGCCTTGAATTCCTGGGCTCAAGCGGTTCTCCCACCTCAACCTCCCTGAGTGGCTAGGAATACAGGTGCACAGCATTACAACACTTGGCTAATTTTTTTTTATTTTTTAATGTTTTGTAGAGACAAATTCTTGTTATGTTACCCAAGATGGTATTGAACTCCTGGCCTCAAGTGATCCTCCCACCTTGGCCTCCCAAAGTTCTGAGATTATAGGTGTGAGCCACTGTGCTTAACCAAATGAAGACTTTTTCGGCTGGCTCACCCCTGTAATCCCAGCACTTTGGGAGGCCGTGGCGGGTGGATCACCTGAGGTCAGGAGTTCAACACCAGCATGGCCAACATGGCAAAACCCTGTCTCTACTAAAAATACAAAAATTAGCTGGGCATGGTAGTGGGTGCCTGTAGTCCCAGCTACTCAGGAGGCTGAGGCAGGAGAATTGCTGGAACCTTGGAGGCGGAGGCTGCAGTGAGCCGAGATCGCACCACTGCACTCCAGCCTGGGTGACAAAGCAAGACTCTGTCTCAAAAAAAAACCCCAAAACAAAAATCAAAACAAACAAAAAGCCCAAAGGAGGACTTTTTCATGCTGATAAAGAATGTAGGATAAACCTGATACCCTCTCCAAAATCTCTCCCAATTTTCCTAACCTCTGTACCAATGAGGACTTCCTTTCTTTTCTGACTTTTGATCAATGTAACAAAAATAAAATTGAAGCAGAGAAGGGTTAAGTATGTTGCTCAAGGTCTTGCAGGTGATTTGAGTTAGAGCCAATCTTGAACTCAGCCAGGTGAGGTGACACCTAGTTCCATGACTGGAACCTCCCTGCTGTACTGGTTCATGAGAAGATTCTTACACACATGTCCCTGATCTCCTTGAAGCTTTGATTTTCCACCTAGAGCCCCACTGCAGCATCCTGGTTATCTGCACAAGCTCTCTTGTAACACTGAACTGGATGGTGAATCCTGGCTACTTGTGTGGCCTTGGGCAAATTGCTGCACCTCTCTGAGCTTCCACTTCTTTCATTCTTTCTTTCCCCCTCCCCACCCCTCCTCGCCCCTCCCCTCCCCTCCCCGCCCCTCCCCTCCCCTCCCCTCCCCTCCCCGCCCCACCCCTCCCCTCCCCGCCCCACCCCTCCCCTCCCCGCCCCACCCCTCCCCTCCCCACCCCTCCCCTCCCCTCCCCTCCTTCCCTCCCTCTCTCCCTCTCTCCCTCCCTCTCTCTCTCTCTCTTTCTTTCTTTCCTTTGTTGGAGTCTCCGTCTGTTGTGCAGGCTGGAGTGTAGTGGCGCAATCTTGGCTCGCTGCAACCTCTGCCCCCTGGGTTCAAGTGATTCTCCTGCCTCGGCCCCCCGATGAGCTGTGATTACAGGCATGCACCACCATGCCCAGCTAATGCTTGTGTTTTTGTAGAGACGGTGTTTTGCCATGTTGGCCAGGCTGGTCTCAAACTTCTGACCTCAAGTAATACACCCATCTTGGCCTCCCAAAGTGCTGGGATTACAGGTGTGAGTCACCACACACGTCCTTGAGCCTCCATTTCTACAGCTATTAAAAGGAGGCCATAATAGTACCTAACTCCTGGGATATTATCGTGGCTAAAATGAACTAACAGGCCAGGTGCGGTGGCTCACCTCTGTAATCCCAGTACTTTCGGAGGCCGAGGTGGATGGATTACCTGGGGTCAGGAGTTCGAGATCAGCCTGGCCAACATGGCGAAAGTCCATCTCTACTAAAAATACAAAAATTAGCCGAGTGTGATGGTGGTGTGCCTATAGTCCCAGCTACTCGGGAGTCTGGGGCAAGAGAATCGCTTGAACCCAGGAGGTGGAGGTTGCAGTGAGCTGAGATTGTGCCACTGCACTCCAGCCTGAGTGACAGAGCGAGACTCCATCTCAAAAACTAATAATAATAATAATAAGATGGGCCGGGCACAGTGGCTCACACCTGTAATCCCAGCACTTTGGGAGGCTGAGGCGGGAAGATCACCTGAGGTCAGGAGTTCAAGACCAGCCTGGCCAATGTGGAGAAACTCCATCTCTACTAAAAATACAAAAATTAGCCAGGTGTGGTGGCGGGCACCTGTAATCCCAGCTACTTGGGAGGCTGAGGCAGGAGAATCACTTGAACCCAGGAGGCAGAGGTTGAAGTGAGCCAAGATGGCGCCATTGCACTCCAGCCTGGGAAACAGGAGCGAAACTCTGTCTCAAAAAAATTAAATAAATAAATAAATAAATAAAATGAACTAATGCATGAAGAGCACTTAGCACAGTGCCTAGGACATGATAGGCACTCGATAAGTGGGCTGGGCATAGTGGCTCATGTCTGTAATCTGAGCACTTTGGGAGGCCAAGGCGGGCAGATCACCTGAGCTCAGGAGTTCAAGACCAGCCTGGGCAACATGGCGAAACCCCATCTGTACAAAAATTAGCTGAGCATGGTGATACCCACCTGTAGTTCCAGCTACTTGGGAGGCTGAGGTGGGAGGATCACTTGAGCCCAGGAGACTAAGGTTGCTGTGAGCCAAGATCATGCCACTACACTCCAGCCTGGGGGACAAAGCTAGACCCTGTCTCAAAAAAAAAAAAAAAAAAAAAGTGGCTATTTCCTCACCATTCCCCCCTTGGCAGGTCACAGCCCAGTCCACTCCACTCCTCCATAGTCTCCATTCTTGTCACCTGGACACCAGATGGCCTGGATTAGGTGTGTAAGAACATATCTATGCTCCAGTTTTCTCTTGTCAAATTCCTCATCCTTCCTCTCACCTTCCCAGATGTTCTCCATTCTCCACAAATCCTCTACCTCACCTCCATCCTCCGCCTGCTTTTTGGTCACTCTGTCTCCTACTCAAGTAGGAAGACCCTAGGAACCCTCCACTTGAACCCTAAATCTCTTTGCATTTTAACCTTTCATTCATGAATTCATTCATTCAAAAGATATTATTGAGCATCTACTATGTACCAGGCACTAAGGATACTACAGTAAATATAATAAACAGGATCCTGGCTGGGTGAGGTGGCTCATACCTGTAATCTCAGCACTTTGGGAGGTAAAGATGGGTGGATCACTTGAGGTCAGGAGTTCGAGACCAGCCTGGCCAACATGACAAAACCCGTCTCTAGTAACAATACAAAAATCAGCTGGGTGTGGTGGCACATGCCTGTAGTCCTAGCAACTTGGGAGGCTGAGGCAGGAGAATCACTTGAACCCAGGAAGTGGAGGTTGCAGTGAGCTGAGATCACACCACTGCACTCTAGCCTGTGCAACAGAGCAAGACTTTGTCTCAAAAAAATAAACAGGGTCGCTACTCACATAGAGCTCACTGGCCAGGAGAAAGGGCAGCAATTCATCAAATATTTAATTACAAACTGAGATAAATACTATAATGAAAAATGCAGAGACTCTGAGACAGACAGGGGCCATAACCTAGCCTAGGTTGGTGGTTATGGAAGCCTTCCATATCAGCATGTGTTTCTTTCTTTCTTTTTCTTTTTTCTCTTTTTTTTTTTTTTTTTTTTTTTTTGAGATGGCGTCTTGCTCTGTTGCCCAGGTTGGAGTGCAGTGGCACCATCTCATCTCACTGCAACTTCCACCTCCCAGGCTCAAGCAATTCTCATGCCTCAGCCTCCCAAGTAGCTGGGGTTACAGGCATGTGCCAACACACCAGGCTAATTTTTGTATTTTTAGTGGAGTGCAGTGGCACCATCTCGGCTCACTGCAACTTCTGCCTCCCAGGTTCAAGCGATTCTCATGCCTCAGCCTCCCAAGCAGCTGGGATTACAGGTGTGTGCCACCACACCTGGCTAATTTTTGTGTTTTTAGTAGAGATGAGGTTTCACAAAGTTAGCCAGGTTGGACAGCACGTGTTTCCATGCAACAAACTATCCTAAAACTTAGTGGCTTAAAATAACAACAATCATTGATTTCACCCCCAAATCTGCAGTTTGGGCAGGATGTGGCCTGGACAGCAAGTCTGTGTTCCACTTGGCCTGCTCAACATGGGGCAGCTTGACAGGGGCTGGAGGACCCACTTTTTTTTTGGTTGTCTCTGAGATATAATTCACATGACATAAATTTCACCACGTTAAAACAAACAACTTAATGTTTTTTAGTATATTCACAGGGTTGTACAACTATTGCTATCTAATTCCACGATATTTCCTTTTCCCTAAAAAGAAATCCTATACTTATCTGGATGTAGTGGTGCACACCTGTGGTCCTAGCTACTTGGGAGGCTGAGGCAGGGGAATCGATTGAACCCAAGAGTTCCAGGCTGCAGTGAGCTATGATCGCACCATTGCACTCCAGCCTGGGTGACAGAATGAGACTCTGTTTCTAAACAACAACAACAACAACAAAACATATACCATTAGCAGTCTCTTCTATTCCCTCTTCCCCTAGTCCCTGGAAACACTCATCTATCTTCTGTCTTTATAGATCTGTCTGTTCTAGACACTTCAAATGGAATATATACTACATGGCCTATTGTGTCTGGCTTCTGTCACTGAGTACAATGTTATCAAGATTCTGGAAAACCCACTTTGTGGACGGCTCAGTCACATGGCTGGCAATTTGGTATTGGCTGTCAGGTGGGAACTCAGCTGGGCTGTGGGCAGGGATCCCAGTTCTTCTCTATGGGGGCCCCCTCCACGGGCTGCTTGAGCTTCCTTATGGCATGGTGGTTGGGTTCCAAGATGGAGCATCCTAAGAGAGCCAAGTGGGAGCTTTTCATCTCTTTTTTTTTTTTTTTCAATTGAGAAAAAGTCTTACTGTCACCCAGGCTGGTGTGCAGTGGCATGATCTTGGCTCACTGCCACCTCCACCTCCTGGGTTCAAGTGATTCTTGTGCCTCAGCCTCCTGAGTAGCTGGGACTACAAGTGAGCACCACCATGTCTGGCTAATTATTGTATTTTTAGTAGAGGCTAGGTTTGCCATGTTGGCCAGGCTGGCATCTTTATTAAAAAAAAAAGAGAGACAGAGAGAGAGACAGGGTCTTGCTTGTTGCCCTTGGCAGGTCACAGCCCAGTCCACTCCACTCCTCCATGGTCTTGAACTCCTGGTCTCAAGTGATCCTCCTGCCTCATCCTTCCAAAGTGCTGAGATTACAGGTGTGAGCCACGATGTCCGGCCAGCTTTTCACCTTTTATGACGAGTTTCAGAAGTCACACCATGTCACTTCCACAGTAGCCTCAATCTCATCTGGATTCAAGGGAAGGGAACACAGACCACCCTTCACAATAGGATTGTCGAAATCACCTTGTTTGCATTTTAACCTTTCATTCATGCATTCATTCATTCAAAAGATATTGGCCAGGTGCAGTGGCTCAAGCCTATAATCACAGCACCTTGGGAGGCTGAGGCGGATGGATCACCTGAGGTCTGGAGTTTGAGACCAGCCTGGCCAACATGGTGAAACCCCATCTCTACTAAAAATACAAAAATTAGCTGGGTGTACTGGCATGTGCCTGTAATCCTAGCTACTTGGGAGGCTGAGGCAGGAAAATCACTTGAACCTGGGAGGTGGAGGTTGCAGTGAGCCGAGATTGCATCATTGCACTCCAGCCTGGGTGAGAAGAGTGAAACTCCATCTCAAAAAAAAAAAAAAAAGTCACACCATGTCAGTTCCACAGTAGCCTCAAGCTCATCTGGATTCAACAGAAGGGAACACAGGCCACCCTTCTCAATATGAGTGTAAGATCACTTTGTTTACATTTTAACCTTTTATTCATGCATGCATTCATTCAAAAGATATTATTGAGCATCTACTCATGAATGAATAATTGTGGCCACTTTTGGAAAATACCAGTGCTACAGCTTCCCTGAGAAGATGATGTTGGGGCTGACTGCTGAAGGATAAGCAGGTGTTACTTAGGCACAGGAATGGAAGAGCATTCAAAAAACATGGAACAACATGTTCAAAAGACCTGGGGGAACAATTAGCACACTGGAGGAACTTAAGGTGGCCTTGAGTGGCAGAGGCAGAGAGAAAGGCACTTGTCTGTTGTGTGCTTTCCACGACTGCTGTTTCCACTCAGCCTTCATTGTCCATTTTTTCAGAAACAGTACCCTAAATTCCCTTTGGGGAACCATTGACTCACCCGCCCTCAGCCCTCTCAGTGTGGCTGCAGGGGTGGGTGTTAAGACCCAGGTCTAGCCATTCAAGACAGTTCACCCAGCCTCGCCAGTCTCACTGGCTGGTTCGGGTGTGGTCATGTGACCCTCAGAAGGGCCAGTGAGGCTCAAACCCAAGACATCTGCTGCAGCTATTGGACAAGACAGAGTGTTTTGCCTTGGGGTTGCTAGGTAGGATAGAGGCAGGAGTGTTGGGTGTCACCTTTGCCTCTGCCAGAGAATAACCTGTTGAAATGACACCAACAAAGAGAAAGTAGAACCAAGTGACACAGACCATTGAGCTCCTGGACTATGACCAAAGCCAGCTGTGCCACTGGACATTTTAGATTCATGGGCCAATACATGTTGGTTTAGGCTAATTTGAATTTCTGTCACCTGGAATCAAGAGCACTGTTTAAAGGCACCATCGGCGGGCGCAGTGGCTCATGCCTGTAATCCCAACACTTTGAGAGGCCGAGGCGGGTGGATCACCCGAGGTCAGGAGTTTGAGACCAGGTTGGCCAACATGGCGAAACCCCGTCTCTACTAAAAATACAGAAATTAGCCGGGCATGGTGGCACGTGCCTGTAATCCCAGCTACTAGAGGGGCTGAGGCAGGAGGATGGCTTGAACCTGGGAGGGAGAGGTTGCAGTAAGCCATGATTGTGCCACTGCACTCCAGCCTGGGCAACAGAGTGAGACTCCATCTCAAAAAACAAACAAACGAATAAATAAATAAAGACACTATGGTTAGGATTTTTCTCTTCCTGTCCCTAACTGCACATTCTCCATTCCTGGTTCTTACGTACCACTTCAGAAGCCTCCAGCACTTCATCTGGCCTCTCTGCCTTCTCTCTCTCTTTCATTTCTTATTTTTTTGGGACAGAGTCTTGATCTGTCACCCAGGCTGGAGTGCAGTGGCGCAATCTTGGCTCACTGCAACCTCCACCTCCAAGGCTCAAGTGATCCTCCAGCCTCAGCCTCCTGAGTAGCTAGGATTACAGGCACACACCACCACTCCCAGCTAACTTTTTGTATTTTTAGTAGAGACTGCTTTTTGCCATGTTGCCCAGGCTAGTCCCAAACTTCTGGCCCCAAACTTCTGGTGGATCAAGTGATCCACCTGCCTTGGCCTCCCAAAGTGCTGGGATTACAGATGTGAGCCACTGTGCCTAGCCTTCTCTCTTTTTTTGTGATCAATAAATGTTTGTTTATTGCATCTTGGTCTGAACGTCATATTAAATTTGGGGTTCAAAAAAACTCTAGAAAACATTTATGAGAACTTGGGAGTTGGAGGTTGCAGTGAGCCGAGATCGCACCACTGCACTCCAGCCTGGGTGACAGATTGAGACTTCGTCTCACAAAAAAAAAAAAAAAAAAGAACTAAATGTCCCTGAATATAAAATGGTAGGTAAGAACAGCAATTGGCTTGTCGATCAATGATGAATCAAACAGAAAATTCATGACAGATTATGGGGCAGTTTAAAATGTCCAAATATTATGTCCCAGAAGAATTTGTCTAGATAATAGATCTTCCTCAGTCCCTTTCAGGGGATGGATGGATACTGGACATACTTGGGCAGGTTTATTCAGGGTAAGCTGGAGGAATGTGTCAAATAGGTAGCTACCTGTCTGATTTATTTTCATCCTATTTTTTATGCTCTTAAAACAAAATAACTGGCCAGGCACGGTGGCTCACGCCTGCAATCCCAGCACTTTGGGAGGCTGAGGCGGGCGGATCACGGGGTCAGGAGATCGAGACCATCCTTGCTAACACAGTGAAACCCTGTCTCTACCAAAAATACAAAAAATTAGCCAGGCGAGGTGGCGGGCGCCTGTAGGCCCAGCTACTCGGGAGGCTGAGGCAGGAGAATCGTATGAACCCCGGAGGGAGGAGCCTGCAGTGAGCCGAGATCGCGCCACTGCACTCCAGCCTGGGCGACAGAGCAAGACTCCATCTCAAAAAACAAAAAAACAAAATAACTTCCTATTGGTTAAACTTTGTTTTTTTGCTTGCAAATCAAACTGTCTTACTGGTTTCAAAATATCAATTTCTTTTCTTTTTCTTTTCTTTTTTTTTTTTTTTGAGGCAGAGTCTCACTCTGTGACCCAGGCTGGAGTGCAATGTCGTGGTCTTGGCTCACTGCCACCTCCGCCTCATGGGTTCAAGCGATTCTCCTGCGCCAGGCTCCTGAGTAGCTGGGACTAGAGGCGCGTGCCACCACACCCAGCTAATTTTTGTATTTTTAGTAGAGACAGGGTTTCACCATGTTGGCCAGGCTGGTCTCGAACTTCTGACCTCGTGATCTGCCCACCTTGGCCTCCCAAAGTGCTGGGATTACAGGCATGAGCCATCGCACCTAACCTTTTTTTCTTTTCTTTTTTTTTTAAGATGAAGTCCCTCTCTGTTGCACAGGCTGGAGTGCAGTAGCACCATCTTGGCTCACTGCAACCTCTGCCTCCTGGGTTCAAGCGATTCTCAGCCTCCTGAGTAGCTAGGACTATAGGCGTGCACCAACATCCCTGGCTAATTTTTGTATTTTTTTACAGAGGGGGTTTCACCATGTTGGCCAGGCTGGTCTCGAACTCCTGACCTGAAGTGATCCACCCACCTTGGCCTCCCAAAGCGCTGGCACTACAGGCATGAGTCACCATGCCTGGCCAAAAAAAAGATTAATCTTAAACATAACCAGAAGTCTAGATGTTTGACAGGTTTATTTATTTATTGAGACAAGGTCTAGCTCTGTTGCCCAGGCTGGACTGCAGTGGCGTGATCTTGGGTCACTGCAACCTCCACCTGTGGGTTCAAGACACCCTCCCATCTCAGCCTCCTGAGTAGCTGGGACTACATGCCTGGCTAATTTTTGTATTTTTAGTAGAGACCAGGTTTCACCATGTTGCCCAGGCTGATCTCGAACTCCTGGCCTCAAGTGATCCAGCACCTGGCCTCCTAAAGTGCTGGGATTACAGGCGTTGACCACTGTGCCTGGTCAGTCTGGCAGGTTTAAGGGTTGACTTATGCCTGTGACTGTGACTATCTTTCTTTATATTCTCATGGCTTACCCCAGGCTGGCCACTAGTAATATATGGTCATCTTAACCAAATTAGAAAAAGGTATTCCAGCTGATGTGGTGGCTCACGCCTGTAGTCTCAACACTTTGGGAGACCAAGATGGGTAGGTCTCTTGAGCCCAGGAATTTGAGATCAGCCTGGGCAACATAACAAGACCTCGTCTCTACAAAAAATACAAAAATTAGCTGGGCATGATTGTGCATGCCTGTAGTCACAGCTACTCAAGAGGCTGAGGTGGAGCCCGGAAGGCGGAGGTTGTAGTGAGCCAAGATGGGGCCACTGCACCCCAGCCTGGGCAACAGAGCCAACCTGTCTTAAAAAACAAAACAAAAAACCTGACATGGGACTTTGAATATTCTAGTATTGAATGAATGAGGAATAAAGAGATGGATGGGTGGATGGATGGATGGGCAGATGAATGAATTGATAGATGGATGAGTGAATGGGTGATGGAAGGATGGATGGATGGACAGGTGGATGAATGGATGGATGGGTGGTGGATGAATGGATGGGCAACTGAATGAATGAATGAATGAATGAATGAATAGATTGACAAGTGGATGGGTGATGGGTGGAAGGATAGATGGTCAGATGGATGGGCCATGGATGGATGAACGGACAGATGGATGAGAGAGAGAGAGATTCATCTGGGCAGCAGACAATTTCCTTAAAAACAAAAAAAGTCTCCTTTTTCGGGAAGATACAACCACACACATGGGCTGAATGTCAGCCCCCAATCATCTACTCGGCACTTCCATAGCACAGGGCACGATTTTGGGCAAGTGCCCATTTTGTGAGGACCACAGACAGGCACCATTTTTTTAAGGGTTGGTGGGATGATCACCACTGTTTGAGGCCTTCTATTCAAGGATTACAATGTTCAGAGGAGAAAATAGAACGACTTCCAGGATCTCTGCCAGAGCACCAGGAAGAGCTTCCTCAGAAACATTGAACAAAACTCTCCTCGTATCTCATTAGCCTGATTTGAGTTACATTTCCTTTCTTTTTTTTCTTTTCTTTTCTCTTTTCTTTTCTTTTTTTCTTTTTTTCTTTCTTTCTTTTCTTTCTTTCTTTCTTTCTCCTTCCTTCCTTCCTTCCTTCCTTCCTTCTTTCTTTTTCTTTCTTTCTTCCTTCCTTCCTTTTCTTTTTCTTCTTTTCTTTCATATCATTGCTAACTACAGCCTTGACCTCCCAGGTTGAATTGATCCTCCCACCTCAGCCTCCCAAGTAGCTGGGACTACAGGTGTGCACCAGCACCCCTGGCTAATTTTTGTATTTTTTTGTAGAGACGTGCTGTTGCCATGGTGCCTGGGCCGGTCTGGAACTCCTGAGCTCAAGCAATCTACCCAACTTGGCCTCCCAAAGTGCTAGGATTACAGGTATGAGCCACTGCGCCTGACCAGGGTTCTTTATTGTAGCTTGATGTTTTCAAGATTCATCCCAGTTGTAGCATGCATCAGTATTTTCTTCTTTTCATGTCTGAATGATATTCCATTGCATAGATAGACTAAATATTATTTATCCAGTCATTAATTGATGGGCATTTGATTTGTTTCCACTTTGTGGACTGTTATGGATAGTGCTGCTATGAGCATTTGTGTGCCAGTTAATGTTTGAACACCTGTATACTAGTGTACACCTAGGCATTAAATTGCTGGGTCATATTGTAATTCTATGTTCAACTTTTTGAGGAACTGTCAAACTGTTTTCCATAGAGGCCGTACCATTTTACATTCCTAGCAGCAAGGTACAAGGATTCCAGTTTCTCCACATCCCCATCATGCTTGTAATTTTCCTCTTTTTTTTTTTTTTTTTTTGACACAGAGTCTCACTCTGTCACCCTGGTTGGAGTGCAGTGGCTTGATCTCGGCTCATTGCAACCTCTGCCCCCCGTGTTCAAGTGATTCTCCTGCCTCAGCTTCCTGAGTAGCTGGGATTACAGGTGTCTGCCACTGCACCCTGCTGATTTTTTTGTATTTGTAGTAGGGACGGGGTTTCACCATCTTGGCCAGGCTGGTCTTGAACTGCTGACATCGTGAGCCATCGCGCCTGGCTGTAATTTTCCATTTTTTAAAATTATAACCATTCTATTGTGTGTGAAGTGGCATCTCTTTGTGGTTTTTATTTGCATTTCCCTAATGACGAATGATGTTGAGCATCTGTTCATGTGCTTGTTGGCCATTTGTATATCTTCTTTGGAGAGATGTCTATTCAAATCCGGGGCCCATTTTTAAAAACTGGGCGCTTTGTTTTTTTGTTGTTGAGTTGTAAAGTTCTTTACATATTCCGGATAGTAGAGCCTTATCAAATATGTGATTTGCAAATATTTTCTCTCATTCTGTGGACTGCCTTTTCACTCCGTCGATACTGTTCTTTGATGCATAAAAGGTTTTAATTTTGATGAAGTCTAGTTTCTCAACCTTTGCTGTTGTTACTTGTGTTTTTGGTGTCATATTTAAGAAACCATTGCCAAGCCAAAGATAATGAAGATTTCCCTCTAGGCTCTCTTTTAAGTATTTTATAGTTTTAACTTCTATAATTTAGATGTTAACATTATGGCGTGAGTTCAAAGTCCAATTTTATTCTTTTGCAAGTGGATATCTCATTGTCCCAGGGTCATTTGTTGAAGAGACTGTTCTATGAAATTATGTGTTTTAGGCTGGGCATGGTGGCTCATGCCTGTAATCCTAGCACTTTGGGAGGCCGAGGCGGGTGGATCACCAGAAGTCAGGAGCTCAAGACCAGCCTGGTCAACATGGTGAAACCCTGTCTCTACTAAAAGTATAAAAATTAGCCAGGCATGGTGTTGTGCGCCTGTAGTCCCAGCTACTCGGGAGGCTGAGACAGCAGAATTGCTTGAACCCGGGAGGTGGAGGTTGCGTAAGCTGAGATTATGTCACTGCACTCCAGCCTGGGTGACAGAACAAGACTGCATCTCAAAAAAAAGAAAAAAATAATAATAATATGTCTTTTTCAGCAACTTGGATGGAGCTGGAGGCCATTAATCTAAGTGAAGTAACTCAGGAATGGAAAACCAAATATTGTATGTACTCACTTATAAGTAGGAGCTAAGCTATGAGTACCCAAAGGCATACAGAGTGATATAACGGACTTTGGAGTCTCAGAATGGGGAGGATAAGAGGAGGGTATGGATGAAAACTACATGTTGGGTACATGTGTAACTACTTGGGTGATGATGGGTGCATTAAAATCTCAAAATTTACCACTGTATAATTCATCTATGTAACCAAAACCCACTTGTACCTGAAAATCTATTGAAATTTAAAAAAAAAGAGAGAGGGAAACTGTTCTTTTGCCTATTGAATGGCCTTGGCACGCTTGTCAAAAGCCAATTCACTGGCTGGGCATGGTGGCTCACACCTGTAATCCCAGCACTTTGAGAGGCCGAGGCGGGTGGATCACCTGAGGTCAGGAGTTCAAGATCAGACTGGCCAACATGGTGAAAGCCCGTCTGTACTAAAAATACAAAACTTAGCCAGGCGTGGTGGTGGGCGCCTGTACTCCCAGCTACTTGGGAGGCTGAGGCAGGAGAATTGCTTGAATCCTGGAGGTGGAGGTTGCAGTGAGCCAAGAATTCTACACTGCACTCCTGCCTGGGTGACAGAGCAAGACTCCATCTCAAAAACAAACAA
Organism: Pongo pygmaeus; assembly: GCF_028885625.2. NCBI lineage: Eukaryota > Metazoa > Chordata > Mammalia > Primates > Hominidae > Pongo > Pongo pygmaeus. The sequence continues at coordinate 24,132,187 of NC_072391.2, forward strand.
ACAAACAACAACAAAAAACCAATTGACCACACTGGGTGCAGTGGCTCATGCCTGAAATCTCAGCACTTTGGGAGGTCAAGGTGAGAGGATTGCTTGAGCCCAGGAGTTTGAGACCAGCCTGAGCAACATGGCGAGACTTCATCTCTACTAAAAATAAAAAACATTAGCCAGGTGTGGTGGCACGTGCCTGTAGTCCCAGCTACTAGCTATGTGGGAAGCTGAGGCGGGAAGATTGCTTGAGCCCATGAGGTAGTGGTTATAATGAACTGTGATTGCGCCACTGCACTCCAGCCACGGCAACAGAGCACAATCCCGTCTCAAAAGGAAAAATCAATTGACTATAGAAGTGTGGGTCATTTCCAGACTTTCAATTCTATTCCACTAATCTATATGCCTATCCTCATACCAGTATCACACCTTTTGATTATCGTGGCTTTGTAGTAAATTCTGAAATCACCATGTGTGAGTCTTCCAACTTTGCTCATTTTTCAAGATTGGCTATTGGGTGCAATACCATGTGAATATTAGGTTTGAATTTTCCAGGTCTGCAAACAAGGACATTGGGATTTTCATAGGGATTATATCAAGTCTATAGATCACTTTGGGGTAGTATTATCATCTTAACAATATTAAGTCTTCTAATTCATAAACACGTGTATTAGTCTGTTTTTGTGCTGCTGATAAAGACATACCCAAGACTGGGGAATTTACAAAAGAAAGAGGTTTAATGGTCTTACAGTACCACGTGGTGAGGGAGGCCTCACAATCATGGCAGAAGGCGAAAGGCATTTTTTACATGGAGGTGGCAAGAGAGAGAATGAAAGCCAAGAGAAACGGGTTTCCCCTTATAAAACCATCAGATCTTGTCAGACTTCTTTACTACCACAAGAACAGTATGGGAAAAACTGCCCCCATGATTCAATTACCTCCCACTGGGTCCCTTCCGCAACATGTGGGAATCATGGGAGTACAATTCAATATGAGATTTGGGTGGGGACAAAGAGCCAAACCATATCAACATGTGACATCTTTCTATTTATTTAGGTCTTCGTAATTGCTTTCAGCCATGTTTTGTAGTTTTCAGGGCACTAGTGTTACTCCTACTTGGTTAAATTTATTTATTTTTATTCTATTGGAAGTGAAATTGTTTTCTTAATTTTACTTTTTGATTGTTTATTGCTAGTTTATGGAAATGTGGCTGATGTTTGTGCGTTGATCTTCTTCTTCTTCTTTTTTTTTTTTTTGAGATGGAGTCTTGCTCTGTCGCCCAGGCTGGAGTGCAGTGGCATGCTCTTGGCTCACAGCAACCTCTGCCTCCTGGGTTCAAGTGATTCTCCTGCCTCAGCCTCCCAAGTAGCTGGGACTACAGGAGGTGCCCCCACCACGCCCAGCTAATTTTTGTACTTTTTTAGTAGAGACGGGCTTTCACCATGTTGGCCGGGCTGGTCTGGAACTCATGACCTCAAGTGATCCATCCACCTTGGCCTCCCAAGGTGCTGGGATTACAGGCGTGAGCAACCACGCCCAGCTGCAAACTATCTTTTCAATGACAGTTGTCTCCTAATTTGTTGGCCTCAGCATAGGTAAATAATAATAAAACCTACATTTAAAAACATTAAAGGGCAATGTTCAGCCGGGCACAGTGGCTCATGCCTGTAATTTCAGCACTTTGGGAAGCTGAGGTGGACAGATCACTTGAGGTGAGGAGTTCGAGACCAGCCTGGCCAACATGGTGAAACCCCGTGTCTACTAAAAATACAAAAATTGCCTGGGCATGGTGGCCCACACCTGTAGTCCCAGCTACTTGGGAGGCTGAGGCAGGAGAATTGCTTGAACCCAGGAGGCAGAGGCCACAGTGAACCAAGATCATGCCACAGCATTCTAGCCTGGGTGACAGAGAGAGAATCGGTCTCCAAAAATAAATAAATAAAAATAGACGAGTCACTTCCAAGATGGCCAAACAGGAAAAACTCCGGTCTGCAGCTCCGAGCGAGATCAACGCAGAAGACAGGTGATTTCTGCATTTCCAACTGAGGTACCTGGTTCATCTCACTGGGACTGGTTGGACAGTGGGTGCAGCCCACAGACGGAAAGCTGAAGCAGGGCAGGGCGTCGCCTCACCCAGGAAGTGCAAGGGTTCAGGGGATTTCCCTTTCCTAGCCAAGGGAAGCCGTGACAGACTGCACCTGGAGGAACGGTACACTTCCATCAAAATACTGTGCTTTTCCCACGGTTTTAGCAACTGGCAGACCAGGAGATTCCCTCCCATTCCTGGCTCGGCAGGTCCCATGCCCACAGAGCCTTGGTCACTGCTAGCGAAGCAGTCCAAGATTGACCTGTGATGCTGCAGCCTGGTCAGCAACTATCATTAGAGTGAACAGGCAGCCTACAGATTGGGAGAAAACTTTTGCAATCTGCCCATCTGACAAAGGGCTAGTATTCAGAATCTACAACGAACTTAAACAAATTTACAAGAAAAAAACAAACAACCCCATCAAAAAGTGGGCAAAGGATATGAACAGACACTTCTCAAAAGAAGACATTTATGCAGCCAACAGACACATGAAAAAATACTCATCATCACTGGTCATCAGAGAAATGCAAATCAAAACCACAATGAGATACCATCTCAAGCCAGTTCGAACAGCGATCATTAAAAAGTGAGGAAACAACAGATGCTGGAGAGGATGTGGAGAAATAGGAACGCTTTTACACTGTTGGTGGGACTGTAAATTAGTTCAACCATTCTGCTCAATAGCCACACACTGCGTGGCTATTCATCAAGGATCTAGAACAAGAAATACCATTTGACCCAGCAATCCCTTCACTGGGTATATACCCAAAGGATTACAAATCATGCTACTATAAAGACATATGCACACATATGTTTATTGCGGCACTATTCACAATAGCAAAGACTTGGAGCCAACCCAAATGTCCATCAATGATAGACTGGATTAAGAGAATGTGGCACATATATACTGTGGAATACTATGCAGCCATAAAAAAAGATGAATTCATGTCCTTTGCAGGGACATGGATGCAGCTGGAAACCATCATTCTCAGCAAACTATCACAAGGTCAGAAAACCAACCACCACATGTTCTCACTCATAGGTGGGAAATGAACAATGAAAACACATGGACACAGGGCAGGGAACTTCACACACTGGGGCCTGTTGGGGGTAGAGGGGGAGGGAGAGCATTAGGACAAATACCTAATGTAAATGTCGAATTGATGGGTGCAGCAAACCAACATAGCACATGTATACCTATGTAACAAACCTGCATGTCGTGCACATGTACCCTAGAACTTAAAGTATAATAAAAAAAGAAAAAAAAATCCATTCATATGTCAATAAAAAAATAGATCAATCAATCAATAAAACATTAAAGTGCAATGTTGACTAGAGGTGGTAAAAGCAGGCATCCTTGTGTTGTTCCTGGTCTTTGCGGGGAAATCTTTAAATTTGTAAGCCTTTCACTGTTGCATATGGTGTGAGTCTCTCTCTTTCTTTCTTTCTTTCTCTCTCTCTTTCTTTCTCTCTTTCTCTTTCTCTCTTCTTTTTCTTTCTTTCTATAAATAGAGAGAGCAGGCAGGGCACGCTGGCTCAGCCTGTAATCCCAGCACTTTGGGAGGCCGAGGCAGGCGGATTACGAGGTCAGAAGATAGAGACCATCCTGGTTAACACGATGAAATCCCATCTCTACTGAAATACAAAAAAAAAAAAAAAAATTAGCCAGGCATGGTGGCAGGTGCCTGTAGTCCCAGATACTCTGGAGGCTGAGGCAGGAGAATGGCCTGAACCCAGGAGGCGGAGCTTGCAGTGAGACGAGATCGTGCCACCGCACTCCAGCCTGAGCAACAGAGCGAGACTCCATCTCAAAAAAAAATAAATAAATAGAGACAGCATCTCACTATGTTGCCCAGGCTGGTCTCAAACTTCTAGGCTCAAGCAATCTTCCCAAAGTGCTGGGGTTACAGGAGTGAGTCACCATGCCTGGCCTGATGTAAGTTTTTCATATATGCCCTTTATCCTGTTGAAGAAGTTCTCTTCTGGTCTTTATTATTTCAGTATTCTTTGTTGTTGTTGTTGTTGTTGTTTTGTTTTTTTAAATCCTGAAAAGGTGTTGGGTTTTGTCAAAGGCTATTTTCTACATTATCCCTTAATTCTATTAATGTTGTGAATAACATTTATTTATTTATTTATTTATTTTGAGATGGAGCCTCACTCAGTCTCCCAGGCTGGAGTGCAGTGGCATGATCTCGGCTCACTGCAACCTCCATCTCCTGGGTTCAAGCGATTTTCCTACCTCAGTCTCCCTAACACTTGGCATTACAGGTGTGTATCACCACGCCCAGATAATTTATTTTTATTTTTTGTATTTTTAGTAGAGATGGGGTTTCACCATGTTGGCCAGGCTGATCTTGAACTCCTTACCTCAAATGGTCCACCTGCCTCGGCCTCCCAAAGTGCGGGGAGTACAGGTGTGAACCACCGTGCCCGGCTGAGTTTTTTCTTTTTTGAGACAGGGTCTCACTTTGTCACCCAGGCTGGGGTGCAGTGGTGAGAACATGGTTCACCACAGCCTCAACCTCCCCAGCTCAAGCGATTCTCTCACCTCAGCCTGCCAAGTAGCTGGGACTACAGTTGTGAGCCACCGCACCTTGCCCTGATTTTCTTATGATGAATCACCCTTACATTCTAGGGATAAGTCTCATCTGTTAACACATATGTATAATAAGTTTCTATGCTGCTGGATTTGATTTGCTAGTATTTTCTTTAGGATTTCTGCATCTATATTTATAAGGGACATTGGTCTATAGTTTTCTTTTCCTGTAATGTCATTGTGTGACTTTGGTATCAGGGTAATGCTGGCCTCATAGAATGGGTCAGAAATGTTGCCTCCTCTTCTATTTTTGGGAAGAGTTTAATAAGAATTGGCCTTAATTATTCAAATAGCTGGTAGAAGTCACCAATGGAGCCATCGGGTCCTGAGCTTTGCCTTACGGAACTTTAAAAAATTGTTACCAATTCCATCTCTTTACTTGTTATAGATCTATTCCGACTTTCTAGTTTTTCTTGGGTTAGTCTTGGTAATTTGCATGTTTCTAGAAATTTGTGCATTTCCTCCAGGTGTATTCAATTAATTGACATATAGTTGTTTATAGCATTATCTTCTAATCTTTTATTTTTGTAAGGTTTGTAGTAACCTTCAATTCCTGATTTTAGTAGTTTGGGTCATCTCCATTCTTTTTGGGGGGTGGGGATCAGTATTTCTAAAAGTCTATCAATTTTGCTGATTTGTTAAAGAATCAGCTTTTGGTTTTGTTGACTCTATTGCTCTTATAGAATACTATATTTTATGTATCTTCACTGTAATTTTTATTTTTTTATTTTTTAAATTTATTATTATTATTATTTTTGCTGCTGCTTGCTTTGGGCATAGTTTGATCTTTTTCTAATCCTGTAAGGTGGAAGAATGTATTATTTATTTGAGATCTTTCTTTCTTTCTTTTCTTGAGACAAGGTCTTGCTCTGTTGTCCAAGCTGGAGTGTAGTGGTGCAATCATGGCTCACTGTAGCCTCAAACTCCTGGGCTCAAGTGATCCTCCTGCCTCAGCCTCCCAAGTAGCTGAGACCACAGGCATGTGCCATGATGCCTGGCTAAATTTTTTTATTTGTATTTTTCATACAGATAGGGTCTCACTATATTATCCAGGCTGCTCTCCTGGCCTCAAGTGTTCTTTCATTTTTTTTCTTTTTTTTTGAGACGGAATTTCACTTTTGTTGCCCAGGCTGGAGTGCAATGGCACAATCTCGGCTCACCACAACCTCCGCCTCACGGGTTCAACTGATCCTCCTGCCTCAGCCTCCCGAGTAGCAATGACTACAGGCATGCACCACCATGCCCGGCTAATTTTGTCTTTTTAGTAGAGACGGGGTTTCTCCATGTTGGTCAGGCCGGTCTTGAACTCCCAACCTCAGGTGTTCCACCCACCTTTGCCTCCCAACGTGCTGGGATTACAGGCATGAGCCACCGTACCCAGCGTCTTTCACTTTTGATGTACGTGTTTACAGCCATAAATTTCCCTCTGAGCATTGTCTTTGCTGCATCTTGTAAGTTTTGGTAAGTTGTATTGCTTTTTCATTCATCTCAAAATATTTTAAAAATTTTTTGTGATGTCTTCTTTTACCCAGTTTGTTTATGTTGTTTAATTTGTACATAATTGTACATTTGTGAATCTAAAAATTTTCTTTCTCTTGTTGATTTCTAGTTTTATTCCATTATGGTTGAAGAAAGTACTTTGTAGGATTTCAGTTTTTTGTTTTTTTTTTTTGAGCCTGTCGCTCAGGCTGGAGTACAGTGGCATGATCTTGGCTCACTGCAACCTCCACCTTCTGGGTTCAAGCAATCCTCCTGCCTCAGCCTCCTGAGTAGCTGGGATTACAGATGTCCACCACCATGCCGAGCAAATTATTGTATTTTTAGTAGAGATGGAGTTTCACCATGTTGGCCAGGCTGGTCTCAAACTCCTGACCTCAGGTGACCCACCTGCCTTGGCCTCCCAAACTGTTGGGATTACAGGCGTGAGCCACCATGCCCCAGCTGATAACTCAAAAACTTTCAATAGACAAAGACTTATTTTTTAACAGATGGGAGACTCAGTTTTTTAAACAAGACCCAATAAAGACAGTATGAGGCTAACTGAATCTGTCTCTCCTGCAAACAAAAATTTTTTTACTATTTTTTAATATTACATGAAAATTTTGTTTAAAAGAGAAAACTAAATTTTATCTTTGCATGTAAAATTGTTCCTTTAGTAGTTTTAATTACATATATTATAATGTTAACTCTTAGGCAGTCTCCGCCTCTCGGGTTCAAGCGATTCTCTTGCCTCAGGCTCCTGAGTAGCTCGTACTACAGGCGTGCACCACCACGCCCAGCTAATTTTTGTATTTTTTGCAGAGATGGGGTTTCACCATGTTGGCCAGGCTGGTCTCAAACTCCTGACCTCAGGTGATCTGTCCACCTTGGCCTCCCAAAGTGCTGGGATTACAGGTGTGAGCCACTGCACCCAGCCATGACTAACTTTTATTTTTAACGAAAAACTAAGGAGGTAGGCAATTTTAATTATGTACCAGGTATAGAGTCTAGGACAGTAATAACATATATCAATAATATATGATTCTTTTTAAGATAGCCAGGGCGCGTGGTTAACTCTACACATCCCCAGGCCTTATCTACAATCTAAGGGCTTTAAAATAGACAAGTCCAACAATATTTAAAATATTATAGAAGGGCCAGGCACGGTGGCTCATGTTGTAATTCTAGCACTTTGGGAGCAGAGGCTGGTGGATGCCTTGAGCCTAGGAGTTAGAGACCAGCCTGGCCAACATGGTAAAACCCGATCTCCACTAAAAATACAAAAATGAGCCAGACGTGGTGGTACATGCTTATAGTCCCAACTACTTGGAAGGCTGAGGTGGAAGGATCACCTGAGCCCAGGGAGGTTGAGGCTGCAGTGAGCATGCCACTATACTCCAGCCTGGGCAACAGAGTGAGTCCCGGTCTAAGAAAAAAATTTATAAAAGTGGTTTAGGACATGAAAGTTCTTAGTAAAGACAATACCAGACTTGTCTAATTTACACCAAATGTTCACATTCTGAAGATGTTTTTATTTTACTAATAACTTAAAAACTGTCTTTATTTACTAAAGATTATTAAAGTCATGTGAACTAAAAGATATTTAAATTAAAGTTTTTATTTTTTGATACAATATTCAATTTAAGTGGTTAAGTCAACTGATTAGAGCTTTTAAAAATGTTTCAGTAGTGACATATTATATATTCATGGCACATATAAACATAGATGTAACAGACAGAAGTAGATCTTATAGACTTGTAAGACTTTTGTCAATTTTAAAATTTTTATTAATTAATTAATTTATTAGAGACAAGGTCTCTGTCTGTCACCCCGACTGGAATGCAATGGTATAATCATAGCTCACTGTAGCCTCAAATTCCTGAGCTTAACTGATCCTCTCGCTTTAGCGTCCTGAGTTGCTGGGACTACAGGCATACACTACCATGCCCAGCTAATTTTAAAAAATTTTTATAGAGGTGGTGTCTCACTTTGTTGCCCAGGCAGGACTCGAACTCCTGACCTCAAGTGATCCTCATACCTCAGCCTCCCAAAATGTTGGAATTACAGGCTTAAGCCACCACATCTGGCTGATTTTAATTATTAAACAATAACAAAAAAAATCATTTTCTAAAAAAAAGGAGTGCTGTGGCCTCTACACAAAAATAAAGAAAAACAATTTAGCATGGTGAAAACAAGACAGAGTCAATAATATTCAATTTGTATTTTTGAGACAGAGTCTTGCTCTGTTGCCCAGGCTTGAGTGTGGCTTGATCTCAGCTCACTGCAGCCTCCGCCCTCCCGGTTCAAGCAATTCTAGTGCCTCAGCCTCCGGAGTAGCTGTGACTACAGGCGTGCACCACCATGCTTGGCTTATTTTTCTATTTTTAGTAGAGACAGGGTTTCACCATGTTGGCCAGGTTGCTCTTGAACTCCTGACCTCAAGTGATCCACCCGACTCAGCCTCCCAAAGTGTTGGGATTACAGGCGTGGGCCACCGCGCCCAGCCAGTTATGTTAAATTACCTTTATTACTATGATTTTTATAAAAGTGGTTTCAAGCATATAAAGAATGTTTGCTATTACTATTATGCATTATTTTCTGTATCATGATACTTCAGACAAAAGGAACTGCTTAGGACAGCTTGAATACGTCCCATAGTTACAGCCTGCAGGCCTTTTTCTTTGCTATGCCATGTGCCTGAGACACCATCCTTCGTTTGTGTGTGTCAAAACCCCACTAATCTGTCCTCTAATCCCAACACCAATGTCCTGGGTGCCAATAAAGGCTTTCCTCACCTCCAAATTGAGACTTTATTGACCTCTCTTGGGGTGCTTATACTGGCTTTGGGTCGAAATCTATTTTTTCTCCTCTCCCCTTGAAGAAGCACGTCTCTTTGCTTAAGGGAATGTAGGAGCCACAGCAGATCCTAGCAGATATCTGTTACCCTGAAGAAGAGGTCAGGGCCCAGGCATGGTGGCTCATGCCTGTAATCCCAGCATTTTGGGAGGTCGAGGTGGGCGGATCGCTTGAGCCCAGGAGTTTGAGACCAGCTTGGGCAATACGGCAAGACACCGCCCCCCGTCTCTACAAAAAATACAAAAATTAGCCGGGCGTGGTGGTGTGTGCATGTAGTACCTGCTACTTGAAAGGCTGAGTTGGGAGAATCACCTGAGCCCAGGAAGTTGAGGCTGCAGTGAGCCATGATTGCACCACTGCACTCCAGCCTGCACGACGTGGCAAAATGAGAGTGGGGCCTTGTCTGGTTTTAAAAAGTAATAAGAGACCGAACACAGGCCTGTAATCCCAGCACTTTGGGAGGCTGAGGCAGCCAGATCACTTGAGACCACAGAGCTGGAGACCAGCTTGGCCAACATGGCGAAACCCCGTCTCTACTAAAAATACGAAAACTAGCCAGGCGTGGTGGTGGGCGCCTGTAATCCCAGCTACTGGGAGGCTGAGGCAGGAGAATCGCTTGAATCTGGGAGGCGGAGGTTGCAATGAGCAGAGATCGAGTCACTGCACTCCAGCCTGGGCCACAGAGCAAGACTCTGTCTCAAAAATAAATAAATAAATAAATAAATAAATAAATAAATAATTTAATAAATAAGAAGAAAGAGTCAGGGCCATTTTTAGAAGGCACTAGATAAGGCCAGCTTGGAATCAGGGAGCACGTGCAACTGATTTCTTTGAAGCTTCTTCTTGTTCTGTTTCCGTGACATTGAGAGGGACCAGCTCCCATGGTTCAGGAGCTGCTGAGGGTTAACATCCTGTCCCGGGAGGGATCTGACCACATCAATGGCTTTATCATTGCCTAATCGGGGAGGCCCTGTGGGGGATTTTTCAAGGACTGAGAGTGCAGAGGAGTCTCCCACATGCAGTTACCCTGATGGAAACACAATGGGTGGATTGTGACAGGGGCCGGCAGCCTTGCAGGCAAACAGGGCGCACAGGTGGGAACCTTCCCCTCTGACCAGATACTTTGATTCCTTTCTGGGGAGGCAGATAAAAACAGTTACCATAACCCAAACCCTGCCCACTCTTCATTTGCAAACTGCAATACTCTTAGGCATCTTCCTTAAGCGCTTTGAGAGCTCATGTTCATTTCAGGACTAAAATGAACAATAATAGCAACTGTCCTTTGGAGCCTGCTGGATGCCAGGCCCCTCACAAGTGTCTCCCAGTGCTGGGTGCAGTGACTAACACCTGTAATCCCAGCACTTTGGGAGGCTGAGGTGGGTGGATCGCTTGAGCTCAGGAGATCAAGACCAGCCTGGGCAACATACTGAGAACTCTGCCTCTAAAACAAAGAAAAAGGAAAAAAGTAACTCCTGGTGAATTTCCAACTTAGAACAAGAGTGGGAGGTGTCTTATTCATGATCTTTAATGCTTTGCTCAAATATCACCTTCTCTGTGAGGCCTACCCTGACCACTCTGCTTAAAATTGCAACCCTCCTTCACCTCCACCCCATGTCACAAGTTCTTGTCACAGCATTTCCCACCTGCTACACACTCCATGATTTACTTATTAAGTATGTTTGTTAGGCCGTGTGCAGTGGCTCATGCCTATAATCCCAGCACTTTGGGAGGCTGAAGCAGGTGGATCACCTGAGGTCAGGAGTTCAAGACCAGCCTGGCCAATGTGGCGAAACCCCGTCTTTACAAAAATACAAAAAAGTTAGCCAGGTGTGGTGGTGCGTGCCTGTAGTCCCAGCTACTCGGGAGGCTGAGGCAGGGGAATTGCTTGAACCTGGGAGGGAAGGTTGCGGTGAGCTGAGATCACACCATTGTACTCCAGCCTGGGCAGTAGAGCAAGACTCCGTTTAAAAAATATATATATATTGCTAAGTCAAAAAGTATAAACAGTCTAAATTTTTTTTTTTTTTTTTTTTTGAGACAAAGTCTTGCTCTGTTGCCCAGGCTAGAGTGCAATGGCGTGCTTTCGGCTCACTGCAATCTCTGCCTCCTGGGTTCAAGCGATTCTCCTGCCTCAGCCTCCCGAGTAGCTGGGATTACAGGCATATGCCACCATGCCCTGCTAACTTTTTGTATTTTTAGTATAGATAGGGTTTCACCATGTTGGCCAGGCTGTTCTTGAACTCCTGACCTTGTGATCCACCCACCTTGGCCTCCCAAAGTGCTGGGACTACAGGCAAGAACCACCATGCCCTGCCCGAACAGCCAAAATTTTTTTTTTTTTAAACAGTTTCACTCTGTCACCCAGGCTGGAATGCAATGGCACATTCTCAGCCCACTACAACCTCCGCCTCCCAGGTTGTAGCCATTCTCCTGCCTCAGCCTCCCAGGTAGCTGGGATTATAGGCACCCACCACCACACCTGGCTACATTTTGTAGTTTTTTTTTTTCTTTTTGAGATGGAGTTTTGCTCTTGCTTCCCAGGCTGTAGTGCAATGGCGCCATCTCCACTCACCGCAACCTCCGCTTCCTGGATTCAGGTAATCCTCCTGCCTCAGCCTCCCGAATAGCTGGGATTACAGGTATGCGCCACCACGCCTGGCTAATTTTGTATTTTTAGTAGAGACGGGGTTTCTCCATGTTGGTCAGGCTGGTCTCGAACAACCCACCTCAGGTGATCCGCCCACCTCAGCCTCCCAAAGTGCTGGAATTACAGGTGTGAGCCACCACACCTTGCTCTACTTTTTGTAGTTTTTAGTAGAGACAGAATTTCATCATGTTGGTCAGGCTGGTCTCAAACTCCTGACCTTAGTTGATCTGCCCACCTCAGCCTCCCAAAGTACTGGGATCACAGGCGTGAGCCACTGTGCCCGGCCCAGTCTAAATTTTAATAAATACTGCCAAATAACACTTTCAAAAAGAGTATCCATTCATACTCCCACCAATGGTACATAAAAAGGCTCAATAACAATTGGTAAAATTGGTTTGGTGGGGAGTTCAGCTCTACACTGCTGAGCTGCTGCTATTTGCAACCATAGATTTTTTTTTTTTTCTTCTGAGACAAAGTCTCGCTTTGTCGCTCAGACTGGAGTGCAATGGCGCGATCAAGGCTCACTGCAACCCTTGCCTCCCAGCTTTAAGTGATCCTCCTGCCTCAGCTTCCCGACTAGCTGGGATTACAGGCATGCGCCACCATGCCCAGCTAATTTTGTATTTTTAGTAGAGATGGGGTTTCACCATGTTGGCCAGGATGGTCTCGAATTCCCGACCTCAGGTGATCTGCCCGCCTTGGCTTCCCAAAGTGCTGGAATTACAGGTGTGAGCCACTGTGCTGGGCCCTACAAACATAGAATCTTAGAGTTGAAAGGGACATAAAAATTCATCGAATTCTTGTCCAACTCCCCTCCCAAGGCAGCAATCCCCTGCAATACAGCCTTGTTTACAATGCTTCTCTTGTCTGCGACTGGGGTCAAACTCCACATCTTTGATCTTAAGAATAAACCACCACTGACAGTGGGCTTATCACGTCCAGTAAGTTTGTTATATCACTGGGCCAAAATCTACTTTCCTGGTGGGGTCCGGTGGCTCACGCCTGTGATCCCAGCACTTTGGGAGGCTGAGTAGGGTGGATCACCTAAGGTCAGGAGCCAGAGACCAGCCTGGCCAACATTGCGAAACCCCATCTCTACTATAAATACAAAAACTAGCTGGGTGTGGTAGTGCATGCCTGTAGTCTCAGCTACTCGGGAGGCTGAGGCAGGAGAATCACTTGAACTCAGGAGGCAGAGGTTGCAGTGAGTGGTGATCACTCCACTCCAGTCTGGGTAAGAGAGTGAGATTCCATCTCAAACACACACACACACACACACACACACACACACAGAGTCTACTTTCCTGCAACACACCCCACCTATCCTAGTTCAGCTTTAGGGAGTAACACAAAAGAACTAATCCTTTTCCACATGACAGCCCTTAAAATATTTGAAGACTGTATCACATTTTCCCAGAGCCTTCTTTTTATGGGGTACAACTTCCCAGTTGTGACCAAACACGTCCCTTCCATAGGAAAGTGCAGACTGGAGTCTCTTCAGTTGAGTGGCCCAGCGTAAGAGCTAAAGAGTCACTAGGCTTGGGTTCAAGTCCATGTTCCCACCCTTTCCAGCCACCTGACCTGGGCTAAATCACTTCTCAGACTTTAGATTCCTCCCTTGGATAACCTGCATAGCAATAGTACCCATGTCATAGGGTTGCTGGTTTGGCCACATTATGATTTTTTTTCTTTTCTTTTTTTTTTTTTTTGAGACAGAGTTTCGCTCTTATTGCCCAGGCTGGAGAGCAGTGGCACAGTCTTGGTTCACTACAACCTCCGCCTCCTGGGTTCAACTGATTTTTCCTGCTTCAGCCTCCCGAGAAGCTGGGATTACAGGCACCCACCACCATGCCCAGCTAATTTTTTGTATTTTTAGTAGAGTCGGGATTTCACCATGTTGGCCAGGCTGGTCTTGAACTCCTGACCTCAGGTGATCCACCCACCTTGGTCTCCCAAAGTGTTGGGATTACAGGCGTGAGCCACTGCTGGCCTTTTTTTTTTTTTTTTTTTTTTTTTGAGACAGAGTCTTACTCTGTCACCCAGGCTGAAGTGCTGTGGCATGATCTCGGCTCACTGCAACCTCCCCCTCCTGGGTTCAAGTGATTCTCCTGCCTCAGCCTCCTGGTAGCTGGGACTACAGGCACCCAGCACCACACTCGGGCACATGGATTTTTTTGGTGGGTTCCTTCCTCCATAAGAAAAAAGTGTTTGAAATCATATTTTATGACCGTGTTAGTATAAGGATGAATCTAACAAGGCCTGGTGCAGTGGCTCTTGCCTGAAATCCCAGCACTTTGGGAGGCCAAGGTGGGAGAATTACTTCATCCCGAGAGTTCAAGAACAGCCTGGGCAACATGGCAAGACCCTTTCTCTACAAAAAATAAAAAAAAATAAAAATTAGCCAGAAGTGGTGGCATGTACCTGTGGTCCCAGCTCCTCGGGAGGCTGAGGTGGGAAGACTGCCTGAGCCCAGGGGGTCAAGGCTGCAGCGAGCCATGATTGTGCCACTGCACTCCAGCCTGGGCGCCAGAGCTCCTGCTCAAAAATACCAAAAACTAAAAACTAAAAATAATATATATACGTAATAAAGGCAGGGTTATGTTTATTTTTTCTTCCGATTTTAAAAGAAGTAAAACATTTTCATGGGGCCCTAAAAGTATTGTGGGCCTTAGGCACCATGCCTTCTGTAAGTTCATAGGCCCTGGCTGCTGGAAGGAGTAAAAAAGAGAAAACATGCCAAATACGTAAAGTGCTTAAGCCCAGCACTGGGCCTGGCTCTTTGTAACTTAATAAATGGTGAACAAAAATTAAAAAGGGGCAATGCAGGCTGGGTGCAGTGGCTCATGCCTGTAATCTCAGCACTTTGGGAGGCCAGGTGGGCGGATCACAAGGTCAGGAATTTGAGACCAGCCTGGCCAACATGGTGAAACCCTGTCTCTACTAAAAAATACAAAGTTAACCAGGCATGGTGGCACACACCTGTAATCCCAGCTACTCAGGAGGCTGAGGCAGGAGAATTGCTTGAACCTGGGAGGTGGAGGTTGCGGTGACCCGAGATCACAACATTTCAGCCTGGGCAACAAGAGTGAAACTCCATCTCAAAAAAAAAAAAAAAAAAAAGTTAGGGGTGCAGTGCAGAGAACAGAGTGTAACCCTGGAGAACTATGCAGAGCTTTCCTTTTTTTTTTTTTTTTGAGATGGAGTCTCGCTCTGTCGCCCAGGCTAGCACAATCTTGACTCACTGAAACCTCTGCCTCCCGGGTTCAAGTGATTCTCCTGCCTCAGCCTCCTGAGTAGCTAGAATTACAGGTGCCAGCCACCACGCCCGGCTAATTTTTTGTATTTTTAGTAGAGACGTGGTTTCACCATATTGGCCAGGCTGGTCTTGAACTCCTGACCTCAACTGATCTGCCCACCTTGACCTCCCAAAGTGGTGGGATTACAGGCATGGGCCACCACACCCGGCCTGCAGAGCTTTCTTTATTGGCATGCATTGGGACTTGCAGACTCAGCTTCAGCTGAATGCAAGGAACACAGTTCCTGGGTTCATGTTTTCTCACTGTGTCCACAAGAGTCTTGCAAGAGATTCTGCAAAAAGACACACAGTCTATGGCATTTATTTTGAGACAAGAGAAAGTATACATTTAGGGACATGTGGGTGAAGAATTCTGGAAGGATAAAGAAGATATTAATTTATAGCCATTACCTATTGAGAAGGAAGGATTGGGAATATTGTGAATAGGTCTAGGAGTGGGAGAGAGACTTCACTGTATGCCTACTTACAGTTTTGATGTGTAAACAATGACAATAGAGTGCTGATTCAAAAATCTTAATAATTTCTTTTTCTTTTTTTTTTTTTTTTTGCAATGGAGTCTCACTCTATCACCCAGGCTGGAGTGCAGTGGCACGATCTCAGCTCACTGCAACTCTCTGCCTCCCAGGTTCAAGCGGTTCTCCTGCCTCCACCACCTGAGTAGCTGGAATAACACTTGTGCACCACCACACCCAGCTAATTTTTGTATTTTTAGTAGAGGCAGGGTTTCGCCACGTTGGCCAGGCTGGTCTCGAACTCCTGACCTCTGGTGATCTGCGAGCCTTGGCCTCCCAAAGTGCTGGGATTACAGGCTTGAGCCACTGCACCTGGCTCAAAAATCTTAGTAATTTTTTTGACTGTCCTAAATTGTTTATTAGGTATGAGTTTTACAAACTTTACTTATATTAGTGGTAACAGTGGAGATTGAGAGTGTTGTGCCTTCTCCAAGCTGCCCGGCAAGAACCACCAATAGTGTGGTGGAACTTACAGCCTTTTCCAAGGCCATGGCTCTTTCGGCCTGCACATGCCAGCCCACGCATCTCCTAGTGCTTGTGGACTGGTTTGGTGATCCACTGGGTGTCAGGATTTCTTCTGATAGCTTTATGGAATGGATCAATGAGGATAACCTCAAAAAATTTGTGTGTGGAATCTTCACCCATCTAGTAACAATTCAGGACTCTTAGAGCCCCACAGTGGCGTCCAGCTCACTCCTCTGCAATCAACTGAAGGCTTCAGTTAATACCATGATGGACAGGCTTGCCATAAGTTGCACCCTTAGGAACTGAGCATTTTCGGCCATTACGGAGAATACGAATCCTATATATAACATAACCTTGCTTGATCTTGTAGCCCAGTTGGTGCACTTTATCGGGCCGGGTGTGGCGGGGAGCCCTGTGGAGAGCAGAGAGCTGGTGGTACTGCCAGCAGCAGACCCTCAGAAGAAAGCTCATGACATCAGACTTCTTCTTCCTCCACAGCTCCTGGATGTACTTGTATGCACCGATCTTGGCTTACCTGATTGCTGCCGCCAGACAGAAGGGCCAAAAATCTTAATAATTTTTATTTTGAAAAATATATGCATGTGGATAGAAAAAACTTCAAACAGTTCAAAAGGGTGAAAAGCAACTCTCCCTCTTGTACCCAGGGAGTACCTGGTAAGATATAACATCTCATACAGGACTTACGGAACCTCTATGGAAACTATTAAAAAATTTTGTTGAGAGACAGTAAAGAAGACCTAAATAAATGGAGAGATATACATGTTCATTGATTGGAAGAGCCTAGATTTGAAGGCGCCAACTCTTGTATTGATTCATAGATCAAATGTAATCCCAAGAAAAGCTCAGCTTTTTTTTTGTTTTGTTTTGTTTTGTTTTGTTTTTTGTAGAACTTGACAATCTGATTCCAAAACTGATAGGGGAATAAAAGGGAGTCAATGTACCCAAGACACTCTTGGGAGGAAAAAAGAAAACCAAAAATGAACTGTGGGCTGGGTGCAGTGGCTCATGCCTGTAATCCCAGCACTTTGGGAGGCCAAGGCAGGTGGATCATCTGAGATCAGGAGTTTGAGACCAGCCTGGCCAACATGGTGAAACCCCTTCTCTAATAAAAATACAAAAATTAGCTGGGCATGGTGGTGGGTGCCTGTAGTCCCAGCTACTCAGGAGGCTGAGGCAAGAGAATTGCTTGAACCCAGGAGGCAACGGTTGCAGTGAGCCGAGATTGTGCCACTGCACTCCAGCCTGGCAACAGAGCGAGACTCCGTATCAAAGAAAAAAAAAAGCTAGACATGAAGTTAGGGAGAGGAAGACAAACCAGAACCCACATTCCTTTTTGACGCTGTTGTTTATTTTTCCATCATAGCCATTCTAGCACAATTAGAGGAATATCTTATTGTGGTCTGTTGAAATACTTTAAAGGAAGTCACAGAGATCATGATAGGTTACTTTAAATGCCTTGCTATATATCTCTAAAAATACACATTTATGTATTAGAAGACTCAATATTGTTAAGATGGCAATACTACTCCAAAGTGGTCTATAGACGTGATATAATCTCTATGAAAATCCCAATGTCCTTGTTTGCAGACCTGGAAAATTCAAACCTAAAATTCACATGGTATTGCACCCAATAGCCAATCTTGAAAAATGAGCAGAGTTGGAAGACTCACACTTGGTGACTTCAAAATTTACTACAAAGCAACAATAATCAAAAAGTTTGGTATTGGTAGGAGGATAGGCATATAGATTAGTGGAACAGAATTGAGAGTCTGGAAATAACCCATACATCTATGGTCAATTGTTTTGTTTTGTTTTGTTTTTTTGACAGAGTCTCACTCTGTCACCCAGGCTGGAATGCAAAATTATCACACCTGTAAGTTCTGAAATTTTTTTCTCTTATTATTTCATCTACAGTTTTTTTCCTGTGTTTTGTCAGTTTTATTTTTCTGAAATGCTTATTATTTAGATGTGGGACCTTTTTGTGGGACCTTCTAATGTTCTCCATTTTCTCTGATCTCTGCAAGATTTCAGCAATTTTTTCTTCTTCTCTTTTCTTTTTTTACTTCTTGCTTTCTTAATTTCTGAGAGCTCCTTTTTGTTCCCTGAATGTTTCTTTTAAAAGATATACTGGTCAGGGGCAGTGGCTTACATTCGTAATACCAGCACTTTGGGATGCCAATAGGAGGATCATTTGAAGCCAGGAAATTCAGAGAAGAATTCTGCAATCTCCTCGTTGAAGGTTGTGGTAGTCATACCTGACCCTGTGAATAATTCTAACCAAGGCCGGGCATGTTAGCTTATGCCTGTAACCCCAGCACTTTGGGATGCTGAGGTAGGTGGATCACCTGAAGTCAGGAGTTTGAGACCAGCCTGGCCAACATGGCAAAACCCCATCTCTACTAAAAATACAAAAATTAGCTGGGCATGGCAGTGCATGCCTGTAATCCTAGCTACTTAGGAGGCTGAGGGAGAAGAATTGCTTGAACCCAGAGCTGAGATCATGCCATTGCACTCCAGTCTGGGCAACAAGAGAGAAATTCCATCTCAAAAATAAAATAAAATAAAAATAAAAATAAAAAAATTCTAACCAATGAGGTATGATTGAAAATGACACACATCTTTGTCAATCATACTTCATTGGTTAGAATTATAATTATTATTATTTGAGACTGAGTCTCACTCTGTTGCCCAGGCTGGAGTGCAGTGTTATGATCTCGGCTCACTGCAGCCTCTGCCTCCCTGGATCAAGTGATTCTTCTGTCTCGGCCTCCCAAGCAGCTGGGATTACAGGCATGCACCATCATGCCCAGTAAATTTTTTGTACTTTTAGTAGAAATGGGGCTTCACTATGTTGGCCAGGCTTGTCTTGGACTCCTCACCTCAGGTCATCCACCTGCCTTGGCCTCCCAAAGTGCTGGGATTACAGGTGTGAGCCAACATGCCTGGCCTGGTTAGAATTATTCAGAGAATAATTGAACAATTATTCTGTGAACAAACTGTAAAGAACAACCTGAAAATTAAACTAAGAAAAGAAAATTAAGACAATCCACTTGCAATAGCACCAAAAAGAATAAAAATACTTAGTAATAAATTTAACAAAAGATGTTCAAAACTTGTACACTGACAGCCATGAAACATTGCTGAAAGACATTAAGGAAGACCTAAACAAATAGAAAAACATCCCATGTTCATGGATTAGAAGACTCAATATTGTTAAGATGTCAATACTACCCAAAGCAATCTACAGATTTAATGCAATTCCAATGGCCTTTTCTGCAGAAATGGAAAGGCTGATTCTCAAATTCATATGGAATTGTAAGACTCCAAATACCCAAAACATTCTTGAAAAAGAAGAACAAAGTTGGAGGACTCACATTTCTTGATTTTAAAGCTTACCACAAAGCTACAGTAATCAAAACAGTGTGGTATTAGCTTAAGAACAGACATATAAACCAATGAAATAGAATTGAGAATCCACTAATAAACCTATACAATTATGGTCAGTTGATTTTTGACAGGTGTGCTAAGACAATTCAATGGGAGAAAGAATAGCCTTTTTAAAAAAATTGTCCTAGGACCACTGGATAAACATGTACAAAAGGATGAAGTTGGACCCTAACCTTGCAATTGCCTTAAAAATTATTATAAATATAAGAACTAAAACTATAATACTCTTAGAAGAAAACATAAGGATGAATTTTCATGATCTTGGACTTGGCAATGAATTCTTAGATATGACACCAAAAGTACAAGCCAAAAAAGAAAAATAGACAAATTAGACTTCATCAAATTAAAAACTTTTGTGCATTGAAGGATACTATTAAGAAAGTAAAAAGACAATGTACAAAATGGGAGAAAATATTTGCACACCATGTATCTGATAAAAGTCCATGTTTTAATGTAATTAAAACATAAAGTTAATTTGTGCAGCAGCAATAAAAAAGGGAAACAAATATGAACAAAGGACTTGAATAGACATTCCTAGAAGATACATAAATCACCAACAGACACATAAAAAGATGTTCAACATCATTAGTCTTTAGAGAAACACAGATAAAAACCACAATGAGGTCCCAATTCACACACACTAGGATAGCTACAATTTTTTAAAAAAGTGTGTGTGTTGGGGGGTGCAGCTGGGAACAGTGACTCATGCCAGCACTCTGGGATGCCAAGGCAGGAGGATCACTTAAGTCCGGAAGTTTGAGATCAGCCTGGGTGACATAGCAAGACTGCCATCTCTCCAAAAAATTTAAAAAATTAGCTGGGAGTGGTGGCACACACCTGTGGTTCTAGCTACTTGGGAAACTGAGTCGGGAGGATTGAACCCAGGAGTTTGAGGCTGTAGTGAGCTATGATCATGCCACTGCATTCTAGCCAGAGCAATAGGGTGAGACCTTATCTCTAAATTACATAAATAAATAAATAAGTAAATATGTAGAAAATAACAAATGCTGGCAGGAATGTGGAGATATTGGAACACTCATGCATTGCTGGCGGAAATGCAAAATGGTTCAGCTGCTGAGAAAAACTGTTTAATGATTCATCAAAAAGTTAAACACAGAATTACCATATATCTCGGCAATTCTACTCCTAGAATATTCACAAAATAAATGAAAACATGTACTCACATAGATGCACATACACACATGTTGACAGAGGCACTATTCACCATGCCGGGCCCAAAACATGTATTTTCTTAGGAACACCAGATAGCACTTCAGTGCTATGCTTGGGGGCCATTTCAAACAGCAAAATCAATAATAAATAGCATAGAAATATGAAAACTGTGGCACAGCAATGCTGCAAAAAGGACATTTGTGGCCTGCTGCAGTGGCTCACGCCTGTAATCCCAGCACATTGGGAGGCCGAGGTGGGTGGATCACCTGAGGTCAAGAGTTTAAGACCAGCCTGACCAATATGGTGAAACCCCGTTGCTACAAAAAATACAAAAATGAGCCAGGCATGGTGGTGGGCACGTGTAATCCCAGCCACTCGGGAGGCTGAGACAGGAGGATTGCTCGAACCCAGGAGGCAGAGGTTGCAGTGAGCTGAGATCGAGCCACTGCACTCCAGCCTGGAAGACAGAGTGAGATTCCATCTCAAAAAAAGAAAGAAAGAAAAAAGGACATTTACAATAGGACAGCTGAAACAAGAAGTCAGGATGTGGCCTCATTCAACCTCAGATAGGAACATGTGTATCGAGCAACTCAAATTTTCTTCTTTTTCACTGGAGACACAGCCTCGCTTTGTTGCTCAGGCCCAGGCTGTCCCAGGCCCAGGCAGTGACATGATCTCGGCTCACTGCAACCTCTGCCTCCTGGGTTCAAGTGATTCTCCTGCTTCAGCCTCCTGAGTAGCTGGGATTACAGGTGCCCACCACTATGTCTGGCTAATTTTTGTATTTTTAGTAGAGACAGGGTTTCACCATGTTGGCCAGGCTGGTCTCGAACTCCTGATCTCAAGTGATCTGCCAGCCTCAGCCTCCCAAAGTGTTGGGGTTATAGGCGTGAGCCACCGCGCCCAGCCCTTTTTTATTTTTATTTTCATTTTTTTGAGACAGGGTTTTGCTCTGTCACCCAGAGTGGAGTGCAGTGGCACCATCGTGGCTCACTGCAGCATCAACTTCCCAGGCTCAAGTGATCCTCCCAGCCTCCAAAGTAGCTGGGACCAAAGGTGCGCACCACCACAGCCGGCTAATTTTTTTGTGTATTTTTGGTAGAGACGGGGTTTTGCTATGTTGCTCAGGCTGGTCTCCAACTGCTGAGCTCAAGCAACCCACCCACCTCAGCCTCTCAAAGTGCTGGGATTCCAGGTGTGAGCCATCACGACCAGCCAGGGATCTTACCATTCTTAAGTGCCCTCTTACTAAATTCTCCTGTTGATAGTTGCATTGATTACTCACTCCTT
This sequence comes from Pongo pygmaeus, assembly GCF_028885625.2. Classification (NCBI taxonomy): domain Eukaryota; kingdom Metazoa; phylum Chordata; class Mammalia; order Primates; family Hominidae; genus Pongo; species Pongo pygmaeus. The sequence continues at coordinate 24,154,063 of NC_072391.2, forward strand.
CTTCTACGCTGTCTCTTGCTACATCTGGACTCTCTCTGATTCATTTTCTCAAAGACATTCATCTAGAATGTCTAATTTTTGTGGTTGGGATCAATATAGTTCACTTGCTTTATGGGGTGGGAGGAGTGTAACTTTTCTTTAAACTGAATTCTAAGCAGTTTTCAGTTCTAACTCACTACAGTCTCCATGCTATGTTCTGAATGTTTGTACCCCCCAAAATTCATATGTTGAAATCCTAACCCCCAAGGTGACGGTATTAGGAGGTGAGCCTTTGAGAGATGATTAGGTCTTGACAGTGGAGTTCTCATGACTGGGATTAGTGCCCTTATAAAAGGGACCCCAGGCGGGGTGTGGTGGCTCATGCCTGTAATGGTTCAGCTACCAAGGCCCCCAAAGTGTTGAGATCGCTTGAGCCCAGCGGTTCGAGACAAGCTTGGGCAACATAGTGAGACGCCATCTCCATTTAAAATTAAAATAATAATAAGTAAATAAAAGGGACCCCAGAGAGATCCCCTGCCACTTACCATAGGAAGGCACAGTGAAAAGACAGCCATCTAGAAAAACAGGTCCTCTCCAGACACTTGAATCTACCAGCACTTTGATCTTGGACTTCAGTACTGTGTTACAACAGCCATACATTGTGCTACTGATATTCCACATGTAATTGACATTTTCAGGGTTTTTGTTTTGTTTTGTTTTGTTTGAGACAAAGTCTCGCTCTGTCACCCAGGCTGGAGTGCAGTGGCATGATCTTGGTCACTGCAACCTCCACCTCCCAGGTTCAAGTGATTATCCTGCCTCAGCCTGTTGAGTAGCTGGGACTACAGGCAAGCACCACCACACGCAGCTAATTTTTGTATTTTTAGTAGAGATGGGGTTTTGCCATGTTGGCCAGGCTGGTCTTGAATGCCTGACCTCAAGTGATCTGCCCACCTTGGCCTCCCAAAGTGTTGGAGTTACAGGAGTGAGCCACCACTGCACCTGGTCTCTTTCCTATTCGTTTTTTGTTTTTGTTTTTTTTTAATAAAGACAGGGGTCTCCCAGTGTTGCCCAGGCTGGTCTGGAACTCCTGACCTCAAGTGATCTGCCTCCCTCACCCTCCCAACGTGCTGGGATTACAGGTATGAGGCACCGAAACTGGCAGAATTTGAAGGTGAGGATTTGGGCCGGGCAGGGAAAGTCCACGCAGAGCAGAGCTATGAGGAAGACTGAAGCCCAAGCCCAAGGTCTCTCAAGACAGTTAGGCCTTTTTTGATAAAAGATCTGAAAGTCTGAATTTGGGGATCCTGTAAATAAAACGTTCATGGATAGGGCTGAATCCAGGATGCAAATGAAGCCATCATGAGTCTGTTTCTCTCCCTTTCTTGACTTCTGCTTGCCCTGTGTTGGCCCCAGCCTCAGGCTTCATGTAGCAGGGACACGATGGATGTCATTCAGGTACCTGGGTCCCCTCAGACTTCCAGTGAGAGGAGTCAGAAGCAAGACTCTCTTTCCCCAAATTCTTTTTTTTTTAAAGACGAAGTCTCACTCTGTTGCCCCAGGCTGGAGTGCATTGACACCATCTGGGCTGGCTGCAACCTCTGCCTCCTAGATTCAAGCTATTCTCATGCCTCAGCCTCCCGAGTAGCTGGGATTATAGGCATGCGCTAGCACGTCCGGCTAATTTCTGTATTTTTAATAGAGACGGGGTTTCATCATGTTGGCCAGGCTGGTCTGGAGCTCCTGACATCAGGTGATCTGCTCGCCTTGGCCTCCCAAAGTGCTGGGATTACAGGCATGAGCCACCGCACCTGGCTTCTTTCCCCAGATTCTTAGCCCAAATTACATTGTGACTCTTGGGCTGTGACTAGGTCACATGCTCTTTTGAACCAATCACTGTGTCCAGATAAATGCAATGTACTCATTGTCTAAGTCTGGGAACACATTTTGGGCACAGGGAATGGCCTTTCAAAACTGTACATCAAATCATGTCCCTTTCCAGTCTGAGGTCCTCTCCAGCAATGATTCTCAACCAGGTCCAGTTTGCCCTCCCAGGAGACATTTGGCAATGTAGGGAGGCATTTTTGGTTGTCACAACGTCAGGGTGTGTATGCAGGTACATTCCTGGCATTTGGTGGGTAGGGGCCAGGAATGAGGCTAAAACTTCCTGGGATGGGTCAGGTTTGTTGGCTCAAACCTGTAATTCCGGAGCTTTGGGGAAGCCGAGGCAGGAGGATTGCTTGAGCCCAGGAGTTTGACACCAGCCTGGGCAAAATGACAAAACACCATATCTACAAAGAAAAATACAAAAATTAGCTAGGCATGGTGGCACGTGCCTGTGGTCCCAGCTACTAGGAAAGTTGAGGCAAGAAGATCCCTTGATTCCAGGAGTATGAGGCTGTCGTGAGCTCTGATCATGCCATGCCACTCCAGCCTGGGTGACAGAGGGAAAACCTGTCTCAAAGAAACAAACAAACAAACAGGCCAAGCATGATGGCTCATACCTGTAATCACAGCACTTTGGAAGCCTGAGGCAGGCAGATGGCTTGAGCCAGGAGGATTGCTTGAACCCAGGAGTTTGAGGCTGCAGTGAGCTATGATCACACCACTGCACTCTGCACTCCAGCATGAGCAACAGAGCAAGACCTCCAGAAAAAAATAAAACCCCTCAAAACCAGATAAAGATATCTGCAAAGATAACAGGAAATAATATTTCTCCCAAGGACACTGCAGCAGTAAAGTGCCATGGTGACTTCCTACTGTGAACCATTGCTTTCTGACTTGCTGAGAAACTTTGTTCCATGAAATCATAGATAGATAATTTGCAGTTTGAAAATATATCAGTACAGGCCAGGTGCATCGGCTCACGCCTGTAATCCCAGCACTTTGGTAGGCCAAGGCAGGTGGATCACCTGAGGTCAGGAGTTCGAGATCAGCCTGACCAACATGGTGAAACCCCGTCTCTACTAAAAACACAAAATTAGCCAGGCATGGTGGCGGGTGCCTGTAATTGCAGCTACTTGGGAGGCTAAGGCAGGAGAATTGCTTGAACCTGGGAGGTAGAGGTTCCAGCGAACTGAGATCGTGCCGTTGTACTTCAGTCTGGGCGACAAGACCAAAACTCTGTCTCAAAAAAAAAAAAAAAAAAAAGAGAAAAGAAAAAAGAAAAGAAAAGAAAATATGTCAGTAAAAATGAAATTTTTTCCTCTTGCTTGGAGGATCTGGGCAGTTGGATACCCAGGCACAGCAATTCAGATAAGGGTTCCCTGAACAAAATGGTCCACATTTACTAAACTTTAGAAGTTAATTTTTGCCTTTGTTTGGTGAAGCAACCCATAGCTGCTCAGTTGCTCTGGTGTCCCTCTCCCTTATTATTATTATTATTTTTTGAGACAGGGTCTCACTCTGTTGCCCAGGCTGCAGTGCAGTGGTGCAATCACAGGTCAGTAGAACCTCTACCTCCTGGGCTCAAGCAATCCTCCCACCTCAGCCTCCCGAGTAGCTGGGAATACAGGCATGTACCACCACGCTTGGCTAATTTTTGTATTGTTTGTAGAGATGGGGTTTTGCCATGTTGCCCCGGCTGGTCTTGAACTCCTAGCTTCAAGTGATCCCCCAGCCTTGGCCTCCCAAAGTGCTGGGATTACAGGCGTGAGTCACCATCCAGCCTTTCCTTGTTTTTAATAAGTGAATAAACCTAACTTTTTCTCACTAAAGGTTAGTCCCTGGTGGCCAGGCTGGTCTCGAACTCCTGGGCTCAAGCAATCCTCCCACCTTGGCCTCTCAAAGTGCTGGGATTATATGTGTGGGCCATCACACTCAGCCTCATTTATGTATTTGTTATGGCTGCCTTTGCACTCCCATGATAGATATAAGAAATTGTGGCAGACATTGCAGGGCCTGCAAAGCCTAAAAAATTTACAATCTGGCTCTTTACAGAAAAACTTTGCTGACCCCTGGTGTAAGTGTTCTGGGTACATAAGTGAGCAAAACATAGCTAAATCCCTCCATCATGGAGCTGAAATTCTAGTGGGAAAAAGAAAAAGATTTGCATACTTATAAGACACCATGAATACATCTAGTATATGACTTGTATATAACTTAGGGTAATTAAATGGTAAGAAAAGAAGTGGCCAGGCATGGTGGCTCACGCCTGTAATCCCAGCACTTTGGGGGGCCGAGGTGGGTGGATCACCTGAGGCCAGGAGTTCAAGACCAGCTGGCCAACATGGCAAAACCCTATCTCTACTAAAAATACAAAAATTAGCTGGGCGTGGTGGTGCCAACCTGTAATCCCGCTGCTCGGGAAGCTAAGGTGGGAGGAAGCACCATGCCCGGCCTGCTTCCACTTTTTGGCTACTGTGAATAATGCTGCTGTGAACATGGGTGTACAAATACCTGTTCGAACCCCTGCTTTCATTACTTTTTTTTTTTTTTTTGAGACGGAGTTTCACTCTTGCCCAGGCTGGAATGCAATGGGGCAATCTTGGCTCACCACACCCTCTGCCTCCTGGGTTCAAGCGATTCTTCTGCCTCAGCCTCCGGAGTATCTGGGATTACAGGCACACGCCACTGTGCCCGGCTAATTTTATATTTTTAGTAGAGAGAGGATTTCTCCTTGTTGGTCAGGCTGGTCTCGAACTCATGACTTCAGGTAATCCACCTGCTTCTGGATCCCAAAGTGCTGGGATTACAGATGTGAGCCACTGCGCCCAGCCTCACTTATTTTGGTTATATACCTAGAAGTAGAATTGTATTTTTTTCCAGCAGGATTTTATACCAAGGACAAAGGGAGGCCATTGGAAGCTGCATGCAGGGTGCTTTACTAGGTCCCCTGGGGCTGCTGTGAGGGGTTCTGATTGTAGTGGGGAAAGAAAGGAAGTGGGGAGACCAAGGAGGAGGTAGGTACAGAAGTTCAGGTCAGAGGTAGCAGCAGCTTCAAGGTCCCAGTCTGGGCCAGGCGCTCATGCCTGTAATCCTAGCACTTTGGGAGGCCAAGGCGGGCGGATCACTTGAGATCAGGAGTTCAAGACTAGCCTGGCCAACATAGTGAAATCCCGTCTCTACTAAAAATACAAAAATTGGCTGGGCGTGGTGGTGTGTGCCTGTAGTCCCAGCTACTTAAGAGATTGACGCAGGAGAATCGCTTGAACCTGGGAGATGGAGGTTGCAGCGAGCCAAGATCCTGCCACTGCACTCCAGCCTAGGCGACAGAGCGAGACTCTATCTTAAAAAAAAATAAAAAATAAAAAAAGTGCTCTCAGTCTGGCTGGGGAGGCCATATGGAGTAAATAAATAAATGAATGGTTACAAATAGTGAAAAGTACTCCTAAATAAACGAACAAGACAGAGTGCTGTGATTACAGGAAATAAAAAGAGGAACTCTGGCATTCTCTATGCTACCTACCAGTTTAGTGATGCTTGAAATCCAAAATCCAAATCTTGCATTTTAATCATGAATCACTTTGCTGCCAGTTGAGTGGGTTTGATGCAGGGCCCAGAGTCTCTTGGTCTAAGGGTTTGTTACATTGCGAGAGCCCCTAATGGGGAGGAAGGGGCTTAGAAAGAAGGCAAAGGGGGTGGTTTGAGCCTGTGGCTGAAAGAGTTGCACAGAGAGGCTTGGTGGTTAGGAGCAGAGCTGAGCCTTATCTCTGCCACATCCCAGCTGCTGGATCTGGAACAAATTACTTCTTCCCTCTAAACCCAGTTTCCACTTTTGGAAAATGGTAGACTAATTTGTTTGGTCTATAATTACTTCCTTCTTTGTTTTGGTCACTCCTGTGTCTACAGCACCTAATACAGTATCCGGCACACAGTAGACTCGCAATAAATTTCTTTCTTGCTTTTCTTTCTTTCCTTTTCTTTCCCTCCTTCCCTCCCTCCCTTCTTTCTTTCTGTCCCTCTTTCTCTCTTTCTCTCTCTTTCTTTCTTTCTCTCTCTCTCTCCTCTCTCTCTCTTTCTCTCTCTCTCTCTCCCTCTCTCTTTCTTTCTTTCCTTCTTCTTTCTTTCTTTTCTTGATGGAGTCTCACTCTGTCTCTCAGACTGGAATACAGTGGCGCCATCTCGGTTCACCGCAACCTCCACCTCCTGGGTTCAAGTGATTCTCCTGCCTCCACCTCCTGAGTAGCTTGGATTACAGGCATGTACCACCATGCCTGGCTAATTTTTGTATTTTTAGTAGAGGCGGTGTTTCACCATATTGGTCAGGCTGGTCTTGAACTCCTGACCTCAGGTGATCCACCCGCTTCGGCCTCCCAGAGTGTTGAGATTACAGGGGTGAGCCACCATGCCTGGTTCACATTTATTTATTTTCTATTTTACAATTTTTAATTGAGGCTGCACACAGTGGGTCATGCCTGTAATCCCAGTGCTTTGGGAGGCTAAGGCAGGAGGGTCGCCTGAGGCCAGGAGTGTGAGACCAACTTGGGTAACGTAGTGAGATCCCTTTTTACAAAAATATTACAAAAAATATTAGCCAGGCGTGGTGGTGTGTCCCATAGTCACAGCTACTTGGGAGGCTAAGGCAGGAGGATTGCTTGAGTCCAAGAATTTGAGGCTGCAGTGAGCACCACTGCTCTCTAGCCTGAGCAACAGAGCAAGAGCAAGATCATAGCTCAAAAAATTTTTTTTAATTGAGTTTAACTTTCATAGAGCAAAGTACAGCAACTTTAAATGTCCTCTTGATGACTTTTTTTTTTTTTTTTTGTGACAGAGTCTCGCTCTGTTGTCCAGGCTGGAGTGCAGTGGTGTGATCTCGGCTCACTGCAACCTCTGCCTCCTGGGTTCAAGTGATTCTGCTGCAGCCTCCAGAGTAGCTGGCATTACAGGCGTGCACCAGGACACCTGACTAATTTATGTATTTTTAGTAGAGATGCAGTTTCACCATGTTGGCCAGGCTGGTCTTGAACTCCTGACCTTAAATGATCCACCCACCTTGGCTTCCCAAAGTGATGGGTGGGATTACAGGTGTGAGCCACTGCACCCAGCCAAGCTCAATGAATTTTAAAATATAAATGTGTGTGTGTGTGTGTGTGTGTGTGTATATATATATATATATATATTTTTTAAACCACATAACTACCACCAAATCAAGTTATAGAACATTTCCATCTCCCTAGGACATTTCTTCCTATTTTGACTTTGATCAACATATGTTATTATTATTATTATTCAGAGACAGGGTCTACCTCAGTTGCCCAGGCTGGAGTGCAGTGTTGCAATCGTACACAATTCACTGCAGTCTGGAACTCCAGGGCTCAAGCAATTCTCCTATCTCAGTTTCCTGAGTAGCTAGGACCACAGGTGTGTGCCAACATGCCCAGCTAACCTTTAAAATTGTTTTCTTGAGGCAGGTGCCACCGGTGACTCACGCCTGTAATCCCAGCACTTTGGGAGGCCGAGGCGGGCGGATCACGAGGTCAGGAGTTTGAGACCAACCCAGCCAACATGGTGAAACCCCGTCTCTACCAAAGATACAAAAAATTAGCCAGGCATGGTGGCACGCACCTGTAATCCCAGCTACTTGGGAAACTGGGGCAGGACAATCACTTGAACCCAGAAGGCAGAGGTTGCAGTGAGCCGAGATCATGCCTCCGCACTCCATCCTGGGCAAAAGGGTGAGAGTCTGTCTCAAAAAATAAAAAAAAAAAGAAATTTGTTTTGCAGAAATGAGGTCTCACTATGTTGCCCAGGCTGGTCTCAAACTTCTGGCCTGAAGCAATCTTCCTGCCTGGGCCTCCCAGATTGCTGGTATTACAGACATGAGCCACAGTGCCTGGCTCTTGAATAATGTATATTAGTTTTGCCTATTGAACATCGTGTAAATGAGATCATGGCAAATATGCTCTTTTGTGTCTGGCTTGTTTGCTCCCTGTTATGTTTTGTGGGCTTCATACATATTGTTGCTATTATGAACATTTTTTGTACATATGTTTTGGTGGATGTAAGCTCCCCTTTCTTTTGGAGGCGAGTGGAATTTCTGTGTCACTATGTAATTGTATGTTTCACTTTAGCACAAATTGTTAGTTTTCTTTTTTTTTGGAGATGGAGTCTCGCTCTGTCACCCAGGCTGGAGCGAAGTGGTGCGATCTTGGCTCAGAGCAACCTGTGCCTCCTGGGTTCAAGTGAGTGTTGTGCCTCAGCTCCCCAAGTAGCTGGGACTATAGGCGTGTGCCACAATGCCCAGCTAATTTTATTTTATTTTATTTTATTTTTGAGACAGAGTCTCTCTCTGTTGTCCAGGCTGGAGTGCAGTGGCGCGATCTCAGCTCACTGCAACCTCCGCCTCCCGGGTTCAAGCAATTCTCCCGCCTTAGCCTCCCGAGTAGCTCGGATTACAGGCATGTGCCACCATGCCTGGCTAATTTTTTTGTATTTTTAATAGAGATGGGGTTTCCTCATGTCAGCCAGGCTGGTCTTGAATTCCTGAGCTCAGGCAATCTGCCCACCTTGGCCCACCTTTTTGTATTTTTTGTAGAGATGGGGTTTCACCATGTTGCTCAGGCTGGTCTCAATCTCCTGAGCTCAAGAGATCCACCTGCCTTGGCCACCCAAAGTGCTGGGATTACAGGCATGAGCCACTGCACCTGGCCAAATTGTTAGTTTTCCAAAGTAGTTAAGCCAATTTATACACCTCCCAACAGAGCGTGCCTTTTCCAGTTAATCCGTGTCTTTGTCTGCACTCGGAATTTTCAGTCTTTGTTTCCAGTCACTCTGGTGGGTGTATGATGGTATTTTACTGGGGTTTTATTTGCATTTCCCTGATGACTAATGATGTTGAGCACATTTTCATGTGCTTGCTCAATAAATATTTGTTGAAAGGATGAATAAAGAGTGAATGAATAAAACATGGAAAGAAATCCAACTCTGTCTTGTGCCCTGCCTAAAACCCACCAGTGGTTCCCACTGCCCCTCCCTTGGCCGACGGGTACCTGCCTGCCCTGGCTCCTTCTGACCCCTCCTACTCCGGATGGATTTCTTTTGCTTCCTTCTCTGGGTTCCTGCCACCCAGGCTGTCTTCAGTTTCCTCCAAGGACCCTCCCTGCTTCATAACTTTGCTATAAACTGTTTTCTTCTGCCCAGAACACAACCCAGGCCCAAGGAACCCAGACGCGTTCCTTGTATCTCAGTTTGAAAGCCTCTTCCTCCAGGAAGCCTTCTCTGACTTCCACCCCCCGCAAGGGTGGTATAAATTGCTAACTTAGGCCCACTTCTGCCCACTTTTTTTGTTTTTGTTTTTGAGATGGAGTCACATTTTGTTGTCCAGCCTGGAGTGCAGTGGGGCCATCTCAACTCACTGCAACCTCCATCTCCTGGGTTCAAGTGATTCTCCTGCCTCAGCTTCCTGAATAGCTGGGATTACAGGCACCCATCGCCACGTCCAGCTAATTTTTGTATTTTTATTTTATTTTATTTTATTTATTTATTTATTTATTTATTTATTTGTTTGTTTGTTTGTTTGAGACAGAGTATTGCTTTGTCGCCCAGGCTGGAGTGCAGTGGCATGATCTTGGCTTACTACAACCTCTGCCTCCCAGGTTCAACTGATTCTCCTGCCTCAGCCTCCCGAGTAGCTAGGCTTGCAGGTGCTCGCCACCACACCCAGCTAATTTTTGTATTTTTAGTAGAGATGGGGTTTTACCATTGGTCAGACTGGTCTCGAACTCCTGACCTTAAGTGATCTGCCTGCCTTGGCCTCCCAAAGTGCTGGGATTACAGGCGTGAGCCACCATGCCCGGCCACCACTTTTTCTTTCTAGCTGTGACCATAGTTGTACATATCTCCCCTTCCTTGGCTTTTTCTTTTTTTTTTTTTTTTCTGAGACAGGATCTCGCTGTGTTACCCAGGCTGCAGTGCAGCGGTGCAATCATAGCTCACTGCAGCCTTGAACTCCTGGGCCAAATGAACCTCCCACCTCGGCCTCCCAAAGCACTGAGATTACAAGCGTGAGTCACCGCTTCTGGCCTGTAAATACCCTTTCAAAAATATAATATTTGATTAACATCTGCCATCTTACCATAAGAAACACTTAAAAAAAATCCCAATCCAAAAAAATCCCAATCCTTTAAGCTGTATAAGAGTAGCAATTTTATCTTGTTCCTAGCAAGACATCTGGCATATAGTAAATGCTCAATAAATATTTGTTGACAGTATAAAGGTCAAGCAACAGCATAACTGGCATTGTTACATGAAAGTAATTATCCCTTAGAAACTCATTCACCCTTGGGGGACCCGGGCCAATAAAAAAATCACAGAAAACAATCCTATCAACCTTCCTCCTTCCTCCAGCCCTCGCTAGGTCCTTTGATGTGGGGGGGGGGGGGTCTCAAATGCGCACACTGTCTCTGTTTTATTTGGTGCAGCTGTTGTGTGCGTGTGTTATGGAGACCCACATCAGGCAGTAGATTAAGGAGGAGAGGAGAAAAGAAAGGCATCGCTGGTATCACAGTGAAATTTACACTCTGCGGCCTCGCCCTAGCTCCTCTGTCTCTGCCTGTCTGCCTATGAAACAGTTCAAAAGCAATATGGTGCAATGGATGGTATTATAGACTTCCCACCTCCCTGGCCAGACTTCTTGGGTTCAAAGTTTAGCTTAGTCACTTACCATCTAAATAATCCCTGACAATTTACTCTGTCTTTCTGGGCCTTAGTCGCCTCATCTGCAAAATGGGGATACTACTACTTCTTACCTCATGGGGTTGTGAGGATTGCACAAGTTAATTTGTGTAAGTTGCTAAGAACACAGCCTTAGGAAGCCTTGTCACTGTGAATGCATATTAATTATTTTATTATTATTATTATTTTTTGAAATGGAGTCTTGCTCTGTTGCCCAGGCTGGAGTGCAGTGGTGTGATCTAAGCTCATTTCAACCTCCGCCTCCCAGGTTCAAGTGATTCTCCTGTTTTAGCTTCTCAAGTAGCTGGGACTACAGGTGCCTGCCACTACGCCCGGCTAATTTTTGTGTTTTTAGTAGAGACAGGGTTTTGCTATGTTGGCTAGGCTGGTCTTGAACTCCTGACCTCATGTGATCGGCCCGCCTCAGCTTCCCAAAGTGCTGGGATTACAAGCGTGAGCCACTACGCCTGGCCTGGTGTCCCTTTATAAGCGGTACACAGATGGTAAAATAAATCATTTTTTTCTTTCATGTACTTAGTACAATCTTTCATCCAAAGTAAGCAAGTGGCCACCATGCCTGGCCTATGATTATCATGTCTCCAGGCTTCAGTTTCCTTACCTCTGAGGTGAGGATCAATAACCTGGTTATTTCTAAGTGATGCTTAAAGAGGTTGAGAAGAAGCAAAGGCGCTCTGCACACAGGTGAGGTCAACAGCTGTCAGTGATGGAGACTGGCGCCGTCTGGGTCATCAGTGCTCTGGAATCAGGCTGCTCATTGGTTTGAATCTCACTTCCACTTTCACTCCTTGCTAACTGTGTGACCTCGGGCAAGTCACTTCGCCTCTCTGAACCTCCGTTTCCCCATCTGTAAAAGGTAGGTGAATAACAGTATCCACCTCCTTTGTGTGAGTCAGCTTTGGAGTCAGCGGTCAGGGTTCAAATCCCAGCCCTGCAAGTGATTAGCCAGGTGACCCTGGGCAGAGGGAATCACTCAACCTCTCTGCACCTGGGTTTCTTCCTTCATGAAAGTGGAGACTTTACAGGATGAAATGAGGACGCAGTTAAGGCGTCGGGCACACTCCAGGCAGGTAGGGGGCTCCGTTCACGTTATTTTCCCCTGGTGACAGATACTGTCGTTAAACAGCATTTGAAAAGTGGTCGCAGGGTGTGTGGCCCCAAAGATTCCAGGCGCTTCCGGAAGGCGAGCCAACGCTCCCCAGGCCCGTCGCCGAGCGGGTGGGCCTAGGCCTTGGAGGATCTGGTGTGGGGGTGGTGCAGGGTCCAGGCCCGGGGCGCCGAGAGGTGGCGGGTCCGGCTGCCCACGCCGAGACGCTCGAGGTGAGCGGGCGCCGAGGCGGGGCGGGGCCGCCGCATCCCCGTGACGCGCGGGCCAACCAGGCGCCGCCCCGCCCCCCTGCGCCGCCGCCCGCGCCAGCAGCCGGCCCGATCACCCGCCGCCCGGTGCTCGTCGCCGCCCGCGCCACCCGCATGGCGCTCAGGGGCTTCTGCAGCGCGGATGGCTCCGACCCTCTCTGGGTAAGTGCAGGGGGCCGCGTCAGGCCGGCGGGACGGAGGGAAGGAGGGACGCCGGCTGGGAGGGAAAGCACCGGGCCCGCAGCCTCCCGGGGCACCCCGCTCCCCGCTGTGCTGTCGGCCTGGGGGGCCCGGGACCCCCACGTCGCCCGCGGCCCAGCCCCTTTCGGGGGTGCAAGGCATGGGGGAAAACTTGGGTGACTCAGTTCCTGCGGAGCAGAGCGTGGGGGGCCGCGTGCCCAGCCCTGGGGTTTTGGAGGGGAGGGTCGGGTCAGAGCCTCCGTGAGGAGGCCTTCCTGTTTTGGGGTTCCCGTCTCTAATTAAAAACAACTTTTTAGGGAAGGGGACGTTAGAGATGGGGGGCGGGAAGAGGGGTGTCTCTCTGCTTTTGTTTTCCCTTCTTTTTTATGGTTAGGGTCCCCCCTTTCACGAAAAATACTCCATGACCAACGGGGTGAGCTGGGGAGGGGCTTAGATTGTAGAAAGGGACTTTGATTGTCTCCCCAAAGTTGTACAAGCCACATTACTCTTCTGTGGTTACCTAGCTTTGTCTTTTTTGTTTTTTCTGCTTAAATACTGCGGAGGAAGTTTGGGGTAACCAGGGAAGAAGGGGGATGTTCACCCTTGACGTGCCCTACCTGACCCTCGGCTCGGGGCAGACTTGGGGTGCTGCTGAGGACTCCCAGGACCCTGGTAGCTGTGGTCCTGCCCTCCCTTCCCTGCAACACGTGGAGCTCCTCTCTGGGGATGCCCTTTAGATTTAACCCCAGCAAGTTTTCTTCTGTAACGTGGCCTGCGGAGCCTGACTGGGTGTCTGGAGTCCACTTTCTGTGGTTTAAGCCCCAGTCTTTTGGGCTTCAGCTTCTCCGTAATGCGATTTGCCTCTTTGTTCCAGGAAGGCACTTCTGTGTCGTGCTGTCTTGATTGTTGGTGAACGCAGTAGGCAAATCTGGACACGACTGTTTCTCTCCTCTTTTGTTTAGGAATCAGGAGAGACAGCCTTGGTTCTTAGGATCTGGTGATCAGCATCCAAAAATACTTTCTTGTCCTGTTTTGCTGGCCTTTCCTTGAGGGCTGCATTTGGATTGTTGAAAAGTCATCCTCCAGGGCCCCATTGGAGGGTTTGGTTTTGTTTGTTTTTTTAGTAGGGTATCATTGTGTTTAATAACCTACCACACTTTGATATGTCTCCCATTTTAAGCCAGTGGGGTTGGAGAGTGACCCCAGGGGTGGAAATAGAACACAGACTTTGTCTTGACGGTCTGGGAGTGGTTGGAACCTCTTTGCAGATGGACTTTCTTGAGCAGAGGAAAACCTGTGGCTCCCTTGTTGCCAGGTGTAGTAACAGCAAGATTATTTTTTGCTAAGATTCACATGGTGATCTGGGTTCGTGTTGCTGTGAATTCCAGAATATTCTCTTGTTTATTTTCTTCTCCTGAATTGAGGAGGGGGCAAAACAGGGTGAACATCCATAAGGTTTTGTATCAGGACGTATTTTATTGATGGCAACTGGTAGTTGATGGCTAATGAGTATGTTTGGGGTGTGCTTTGTTTATCTTAAGAAACTCATTCACAAAGTCCAGTTGTAATATGTTTTTAAATTTTTATTTTGTTTTTTATTTTTATTTTTTCCTTCCTTAAGGACTTTCTGCCACAGAAATTGCCAGGTGGTTGGGTTTTGCTTGGGGGGGTAATTGTAGCTGATCTCTGTCTCTGGTAGGTACCCCATCCCCGTGTTTGACCTTGCATGTTTCTGCTGTCTGGATTCCAACACTTGTTGGAGGTGCCCTGGAACCAGAATTTGAGAGGAGGCAACTGGGGCCTGAGTGGGCAAATTGAAATATAGTTAACCGAAAGCTAGAAAGTAGGTAGTTGTTGCTTTTTTCTTTTTTGAGACAGAGTCTTGCTCTGTCACCCAGGCTGGAGTGCAGTGGAGCGATCTCAGCTTACTGCAATCTCTGCCTCGCCGGCTCAAGTGATCCTCCTAACTCAGCCTCGCAAGTACCTGGGACTGTAGGCATGTGCCACACCATGCCCAGCTAATTTTTGTATTTTTTGTAGAGACAGGGTCACACTATATTGACCAGGCTGGTCTCATACTCCTGGGCTTAAGCGATCCTCCTGCCTCGGCCTCCAAAAGTGTTGAGATTACAGGCATGAGCCTCTGTGCCCAGCTGTTTTTGTGTTTTTCAAGGTAGCGTGTCCAAGGCCAGGAACGACTGGCCTCCCAGGCGGTCAGATAACTGTGTGACCTTGAGCAAGCCACTTTCCCTCTGTGTGCCTCACTTTCCTCATCTATAAAATGGGACAGGAGCCAAAAATGTGGCAGCCTTCTTGGGTTGTTAAGAGTCGTTGAGTTAATCTTGTAAGTGGTTCAGCTTGTGCCCTGCACGGAGATAAACAATGGTTAGTATTAAATATTATTTTTTCCAAAGATAAACTTGTGTGTTTCAAGCTCCTTGTTCTTCCTTTGGATTTCCCCTTTTCTTCAGCTGGTGGAGATGGGATTGGGCTGTGGAAAGGCAGTGAGGTACTCGTGCCTGGCTCCTGTTGTGACCAAGGTCATGTGCTTAGAAGCCAAGTTAGTGGGCCTCGCGTGACTCTGTTAGAGCTTTGTTTCTGGGCTACTGTCTGCCTCTGAGCCACAGGAAATGTCCAGAAAACCCAGAAGATGGAAATGGCCCATGATAAGGGTTCTGTTGACCTTTACTCAGACAGATGCTCTGGGAAGAGAAAAGGAGAACTTTGCTATCAAAACGGAAAATAGGGCCTGAGGACAGGGCACAGCAGCCCTTGGCTTTCTTTTCTCATGGGGCAGGTCTCTGGAGATGGGGGTGGGACTGGTAGGAGGTGCTGCTTTGTGGTTGATGTTGGAATGATGGTTGGAAAAATGGGCCTGGGCCTTTTTGTGAGTTCATTAAAAAAAAAAAGGCCAGGCGCGGTGGCTCATGCCTGTAATCCCAGCACTTTGGGAGGCTGAGGCAGGCGGATCACTTGAGGTCAGGAGTTTGAGACCAGCCTGTGCGACATGGATTGACCCCGTCTCTGCTAATAATACCAAAAAAAAAAAAAAAAAAAAGCCAGGCATGGTGGTGCAGCACCTGTGGTCCCAGCTACCAGGGAGGCTGAGGCACGAGAATCACTTGAAGGCTGTGGGGGTGGAGGTTGCAATGAGCTGAGATCACAGTCACTGCACTCCAGTCTGGGACACAGACTGAGACCCTGTCTCAAAAAAAAGAGGGCCAGGTGTAGTGGCTCATGCCTGGGAGGCCAAGGCAGGCGGATCATCTGAGGTCAGGGGTTCGAGACCAGCCTGACCAACATGGCAAAACCCCATCTCTACTAAAAATACAAAAATTAGCTGGGCCTGGTGATTCACTCCTGTAATTCCAGCTACTTGGGAGGCTGAGGCAGGAGAATTGCTTGAACCTGGGAAGAGGTTGCGGTGAGCTGAGATCACATCACTGCACTCCAGCCTGGCCTACAGAGGGACTGTCTCAAAAGAAAAAAAAAATTGTGTTTCAGGCCCTGTGTAGAAAAATTGGAAATTATGGAAAAGCAGAGAAAACAACTTGGTATTAAGCAGTATAGTGTGGTGGCTCAGAGCAAATTCGCCTCTGCTGCTGAGGCAGCATGCCTCAGTTTCCCTATGTGGGATAACATAGTACCTAGTGAATAGCGGTGACTTGAGGAATAAGTGAGTGAATCCTTAGCAAGGACTTAAAATGTTGCTGTTTGGCACGCAGCACTCAGTAAAGATCAGTGGTTGTCACCACCTGGAATTCTCCAGTTAATTTTTGCTGTTGCACCGACTGCCACTGGAGAAGACCAGAAGGAAGCTGCAGCTGTGTGTCACCATCGATGGAGTGAGCTGGTCCCAGAGTTGATGTGCACCTCTGAGATGCTCTGTGGCATCCACCAACTCAGTAACCCCCTGAATATCTGACTTAGCCGCCAAGGAAGAATATCTTAGAAGCTATTAGAAATTCCTCTTGGGGCTAGGTCTGGGCCTTGGAGTCAGTCTGATCCCTGGTTTAATTCTTCCCCTTGGCTCAACAGCAGTCTATGAAGAGCCAATTTTTTCCTCTCCTCCAAGTGTGGCTTTGGTTTTCAAATCCATCCCTTAGCCTTCTCCTACTTCCTCTGTTTTCCCCTCCCCACCCTTTTTTTTTTTTTTTTTTTTTTTTTGAGATGGTGTCTTGCTGTGTCGCCCAGGCTAGGGTGCAGTGGTGTGATCTCGGTTCCCTACAACCTCTGCCTGCTGCGTTCACGTGACTCCCCTGCCTCAGGCTCCCGAGTAGCTGGGATTACAGGCACCCACCACCACGCCTGGCTAATTTTTGTATTTTTAATGGAGACGGGGTTTCATCATGTTGGCCAGGCTGGTCTTGAACTCCTGACCTCAAGTGGTCACCCTGCCTCAGCCTCCCAAAGTGTTGGGGATTACAGGCGTGAGCCACCGCGCTCAGCCTGTTTTCCCCCTTTTTGGCTGCCCCTCCTTCCAGACCCTTCCTCTCTCCCTTCCTTGTGGAGTGTTAGAGTGGAAAGGGATGTCAGATCTTGTGGGGGGGTCATCACCTCCACCCACCCCATTTCATGGATGTGGACACTGAGGTCCAGGATGGTGACATGACAGGGTGCGAGGCGGCAAGGTGAATGGCTTTGGGAGGAGGTGAGGGTGACCCTGGAGAGGCCTGGGCAGGAGTGGACTCAGGGTTCCTGGTCCAAATGGGTTCATGATTCAGGCCAATCAGGAGCGGATTCAGGGTTACTTGGCCAAATGGAGCCACTGCACCACCAGGGGCCTTGCAGAAGGCAGCTGCAGCCCGTCCCTTTGGCCAAGACTCTCCTGAAGGGTCGTGTTCTCTTTCTCTGAGGACAAGCTCCGTTTGTGATAGCCCGGAGGGGTGTCTCGCCTTTGGGACCTGGTGGTAGATGGGGGGAAAAGAAGCCTTTTCTGTTTGTGGACACAACTTTTAGGAACTGATCTCTCTATGTGGGTGTCTCCCACTGACCATGTTCCTAAAGAACGTGAGCTTCCTCTTCCCATGTCAGTCTCCAGCTTTGACTTCTCTTTTTCTCCTCCCATTCCTATCACATCTGTCAGCAAATCGTGTCGCCCATTGCCTCAAACGGGCTGCTTCTCGTGGCTTCCCTGACTTCCACTCTGGCTGGAGTCATCATTGGCCAATTTCTGGATTTGAACAGTCACTTTGGTCCAGGCGCCGTGGCTCATGCCTGTAATCCTGGCACTTTGGGAGGCCAAGGCAGACGGATCATTTGAGGCCAGGAGTTTGAGACCAGTCTGGGCAAAATGGTGAAAACCTGTCTCAACTAAAAATACAAAAATTAGCCGAGCCTGGTGGTGGGCGCCTGTAATCCCAGCTACTTGGGAGGCTGAGGCAGGAGAATCGCTTGAGCCCAGTGGGGTTGGAGGTTGCAGTGAGCCGAGAGTTCGCCACTGCGCTCCAGCCAGGTGACAGTGAGACTCTGTCTCAAAAAAAAAAAAAAAAAAAAAGAAAACAGTCACCTCTTCGCTGCTGTGCCTACTCTGCCCTTGACCCCTACAGTCTAGTCTTGGCCCAGCTGTCCCTCTTCTACTAAAACCCTGCAGTAGTTCCCCATGTCCTTGAGGGTACAAGCCAAAGGGCTTACAGTGGCCTCGAAGGCTGGGCAGCATCTGTCCCCTTGGCCTCCCTGACCCCTTCTCTGGCTGCTTTCTGTCTCACTCTCCTCCAGCCACACTTGTGGCCAGGCCTGCCCCTGCCTCAGGGCCTTTGCACTTGCTGTTTCTCTTACCTGCTATGTCCCTCACCTTAAAAGTTTGTTCAGGTGTCACCTCAGGCATCCCGTTCTTTCCCTCCACTAGCAAATCTCTGTCCCCCATCTATACCCCCAGTAGCACTTACTGCCTTCTAATACATGTAATATTTTTCTTAAGTATTGTGCCTACTCTGTAAACTCCCACCAAAAGGTCAGCTCCATAGGGGCAGGGATTTTGGCCTGTGTTTGTTTATGGCTGTAATCCCAGCACCTAGAACTGTGCCTGGGGCTTAGTAAATAACAGTGACCTTGGAACAATTCAGGGGTTAGGAGTGCTGATGCCCCATGTCGTTGAAAATTTAGGATGCAGTACAGTGGCTTACACCTGTAATCTCAGCACTTTGGGAGGCCAAGGCAGATGGATCACCTGAGGTCAGGAGTTCGAGACTAGTCTGGCCAACATGGTGAAAGCCCATCTCTACAAAAATTAGCCAGGTGTGGTGGCTCATGTCTGTAATCTCAGCACTTTGGGAGGCCAAGGCAGGCAGATCACTTGAGGTCAGGAGTTTGAGACCAGCCTAGCCAACATGGTAAAACCCTGTCTCTACAAAAATTAGCTGGGTGTGGTGGCGGGTGCGGGTGCCTGTAATCTACTTGAGAAGCTGTAATCTACTTGAGAAGCTGTAATCTACTTGAGAAGCTGAGGCATGAAAATTGCTTGAACCTGGTAGGCGGACACTGCAGTGAGCCGAGATTGCGCCATTGCACTCCAGCTTGGGTGACAGAGCAAGACTGTTTAAAAAAATAAAAAACAAAAAATAAAAAAGGAAAGAAAATTCAGTTCTAACTTTCAACTCCCTAAAAATTTAACTACTAACAGCTTACTGTTGACTGGAAGCCTTACCAAGAACATAAGCAGTTGATAACACTAATTTTGTTGTTGTTGTTGTTTGATAGAGATGGGGATCTTGATTTTCTTGCCATTTTAAGCCCATGCAAATTGAAAGTAAAAGCCAATCAAATCCACTTTTTTTTTTTTTTTTTACAAGCCACCCATTTGCCTGTTAAATGGCTGAGCCATGTATTCACCCAGTCCCCTCTTGGTGGCTATCAAGGTCATTCCCAGTTCCTGGTTTCTTGCTGTGATAAGCAGTGCTGCACTGAAGGCACATGTATGCAAATATATGTAAATGATTCAGCAGAATAAATTTTCCCACAGGAAATTGCTAGGTTGACAGTACTTGCATTTTGAAATTTGATAGTTAATTGTCAGGTTACTGCAGCAGTTTATGCTCCCACTAATGGGCCCACCGGCACTTATTAAGCACCTGTTGTTTTCCTGCCATATCAGAAAAATTGAGCAAGCTGGGAAGTGACCAGGCCTATGTTGCTTGGCTGTGTATGAGAGGGCTTTACCCAGTTAAGTTAAACCTTACATTCCAGAGGTCAGGAGATCAAAGCAGAAGTGTGCTTTGGTTTTGTTCAGTTTTTAAAAAGATGTGTTTAAATTTTAAACATTTTTGGACTTATTTTAAAAATTGCTTTTAAATCAATAATTTAACAATGTGTAAAAACATTACTGATAATCTCACCATGCTAATGTCACTCTGATTTTTACACCTAAACTAATTTAATTGCAGCGTTTTCTGATCACAAGTGACATGTGTTCCATATGACAGAACAAACAATACAAAGATATTTAAATAAAGCCTGAACATGGTACTGATATTAGTTTGTTCATGCTGCTATGAAAAAATACCTGAGACTGGGTAGTTTATAAAGGAAAGAGGTTTAATTGACTCACAGTTCTGCATGGCTGGGGAGGCCTCAGGAAACTTAAAATGATGGTGGAAAGGAAAGCAAACGTGTCCTTCTCCACATGGTGGCAGGAGACAGAAGTGCAGAGTAAAGAGGAGAAAAGCCCGTATAAAACCATCAGATCTTCTGAGGACTCACTATCAGGAGAACAGCATGAGGGAACCGCTCCCATGGTCTAATCACCTCCCATGAGGTCCCTCCCCCAACACGTGGGGATTACAATTAAGATTACAATTCAAGATGAGATTTGTGTGGGGACACAGAGCCATACCATATCATTCTGCCCCTGGCCCCTCCGAAATCTCATCTTTCTCATATTTCAAAACACAATTATGCCTTCCCAACAGTTCCCCAAAGTCTTAACTCATTTCAGCATTAACTCAAAAGTCAACGTTCAAAATCTCATCTGAGACAAAATCTAGTCTCTTCCACCTATGAGCCTATAAAATCAAAAGAAGTTAGTTACTTCCTAGATACAATGGGGGTACAAGCATTGGGTAAATACACCTGTTTGAAATGGGAGAAATTGGCCAAAACAAAGGGGCTGCAGGCCCCATGCGAGTCTAAAATCCAATAGGCCAGTCATAAAACTTTCAAGTTCCATAATTATCTCCTTTGACTCCGTGTCTCACATCCAGGTCACACTGATGCAAGAAGTGGGCTTCCACGGCCTTGGGCAGCTCTGCCCCTGTGGCTTTGCAGGGTATAGCCCCCCTCCTGGCTGCTTTCACAGGTTGGCGTTGAGTGTCTCCGTCTTTTCCAGGCACATGGTGTGGCTGCAGGTGGATCTACTATTCTGGGTTCTGGATGGTGGCCCTCTTCTCACAGCTCCATTAGGCAGTACCCCAGTGGGGACTCTGTGTGAGGGCCCTGACCCCATATTTCCCTTCTTTACTGCATTAGTAGAGGTTCTCCATAAAGGCTCCACTCCTGCAGCAAACTTCTGGCTGGACATCCGGGCATTTGCATACATCCTCTGAAATCTAGGTGGAGGTTTCCAAACCTCAATTTACTTCTATGCACCCACAGGCTCAATAACACATGGAAGCTGCCAAGGTTTGGGACTTGCACCCTCTGAAGGCACAGCCTGAGCTGTGTACCTTGACCCCTCTTAGCCATGGCTGGAGTGGCTGGGCACCAAGTCCTAAGGCTGCACACATCAGGGGGCCCCTGGACCCAGTCCAGGAAACCGTTTTTCCCTCCTAGGCCTGTGATGGGAGGGGCTGCTGTAAAGGTTTGTTATATGCCCTGGAGACATTTTCCCCATTGTCTTGGAATTGGGCTCCTTGTTACTTTTGCAAGTTTCTGCAGCTGGCTTGAATTTCTCTTCAGAAAATGGGTTTTTCTTTTCACATTGTCAGACTGCAAATTTCCACACTTATTTTTTTCGAGATGGAGTCTCGCTCTGTTGCCCAGGCTGGAGTGCAATGGCATGATCTCGGCTCATTGCAACCTCTGCCTCCTGGGTTCAAGCAATTCTCCTGCCTCAGCCTCACCAGTAGCTGGGATTACAGGCACCCGCCATCATGCCTGGCTAATGTTTGTATTTTTGTAGAGACAGGATTTCACCATGTTGGCTAGACTGGTCTCGAATTCCTGACCTCAAGTGATCTGCCCACCTTGGCCTCCCAAAGTGCTGGGATTACAGGCGTGAGCCACTGCGCCCGGCCAATTTCCGCACTTTTATGCTCTGCTTCCTCTTGAATGCTTTGCTGCTTAGTAATTTCTTCCCCTAGATGCCCTAAATCATCTCTCTCAAGTTCAAAGTTCCACAGATCTCTAGGGCAGGGTCAAAATGCTGCCAGTCTCTTTGCTAAAGCATAGCAAGGATCAGGAGAACAGCATGGGGGAACCGTCCCCATGATCTAATCACCTCCCATGATGTCACTTCCCTAATATGTGGGGATTCCAATTCGGATTACAATTCAAGATGGGATTTAGGTGGGGACACAGAGCCAGACCATATTAGTAATCTCTTGGGCTAACCAATAAGCAATGTATTCTTGTATTCTTTCTTTGAAATTATATAAATATTTATAAATTTAAATAACATATTTAAATCAAAGTGGATTATGTTGTAATCATTACTCAGCCATTTTTTTTTTTTTTTAATTTTTAAATTTATTTTTTGTAGAGACAGGATCTCCTCCCTATGTTACCCAGGCTGGTTTTGAACCCTGGCCTGAATCGATCCTCTGGCTTTGGCCTCCCAAAGTGCTGGGATCAGAGTTTGTTAATTTGATAGCTAAAAAATATTTTCATCTGCATTTCAATTACAATTAGAAGCTATGCATCCTTAACATATTTTCCAGCAATTTGTGTATTTTCAGTGTGTCTTTCTGTGTCCTTTTTGGGTATGCCTGGACTAGTTTGTCTTTTTCCTGTTAGTTTGCAGGGGCTCTTGTTATCGTGGGACCTTTCCTCTTTGTCCATCATGTGTGTTGTATAAATATTTTGTTATAGGCTATTGTTTTCCTATTGGCATGTTAACATTTGAGTCTTGTTCTTACTAGTATGTGGTTTTGCAAGGTTGCATTTGTAGCTTGCATACTGTTTTGTCTCCTATGTTTTTATTTACTGTAATAAGAATTTTCCCATGTACCCACGTAAGCTTTTTAATTAAACCTATAAATGTTCAATCAATAGTTACGTGTGTTGGTGGGCTACAATCACATAATTATTATCTGTGGTTTGACATTTGGGTTGCTGTGTTTTCTTTCTCCCTTTTTTTTTTTTTATTATTATTATTTTTGAGACGGAATCTCGTTCTGTCGCCCAGGCTGGAGTGCAGTGGTGCGACCTCGGCTTACTGCAAGCTCTGCCTCCCAGGTTCACGCCATTCTCCTGCCTCAGCCTCCCAAGTAGCTGGGACTACAGGTGCCTGCCCCCACGCCTGGCTAATTGTTTTGTGTTTTTAGTAGAGACGGGGTTTCACCGTGTTAGCCAGGATGGTCTCGATCTCCTGACCTTGTGATCTGCCCACTTTGGCCTCCCAAAGTGCTGGGATGACAGGCATGAGCCACCGTGCCCAGCCTTTCTCCCTTGGGAAGCTGAGGCAGGAGAATCGTTTGAACCTGGGAAGCAGAGGTTGCAGTGAGCTGAAATCTCTCCATTGCACTCCAGCCTGGGCAACAAGAGCGAAACTCCGTCTCAAAAAGAAAAAAAAAAAAAGAAATGGGGTCTCACTGTGTTGCCCAGGCTGGTCTAGAATTCCTGGCCTCCAGCTGTCCTCCCATTTCGGTCTCCCAAATTGCTGGGATTAAACATGTGAGCCTCTGTGCCCGGCCTTTTTTTTTCTTTTTTTCTTTCTTTTCTCTTCTCTTCTCTTCTTTCTGCCTGAGTCTCGCTTTGTTGCCAGGCTGGAGTGCAGTGGCATGATCTGGGCTCACTGCAACCTCCACTTCCCAGGTTCAAGTGATTTTTCTGCCTCAGCCTCCTGAGTAGCTGGGACTACAGGTGCATGCCACCATGCCTGGCTAATTTTTGTATTTTTAGTACAGATGGGGTTTCACCATATTGGCCAGGATGGTCTGAACTCCTGATCTCGTGATCTGCCCACCTCGGCCTCCCAAAGTGTTGGGATTACAGGCGTGAGCCACCGCGCCTGGCCTTCCTTTTTTTTGAAACAGGTTCTCACTCTGTTGCCCAGGTTGGAGTGCAGTGGTGTGATTATATCTCACTGCAGTGTCTACCTTCCAAGGCTCAGGTGATCTCCTGCTTCAGCCCACTGAGTAGCTGGGATTATAGGCGAATTCACCATGCCTGGCTAATTTTTGCATTTTTAGTAGAGACGGGTTTCGCCATGTTGTCCAGGCCGGTTTTGAACTCCTGGGCTCAAGCGATCCACCCGTGTCGGCTTCCCAAAGTGCCAGGATTACAGGCGTGAGCCACTGTGTCCAGCTTTTCTGACTCTTTTTACTGATCATGAGACTGAAGCTTGGAGAAACTAAGTGACTTGCCCAAGTTCACATGGGGTCAGGGCCTGAATTTGAATCTACATCTGCTCGATTAGGAAGTGAGTGGTCATAGCTAGTCTCTACCTGGATGGATTGTTATTTAATTGTTAAATTTTTTCAAAATAATTTTAAATTATTTTATTAAAAAAGAGGGTATCATTATGTTTCCCAGGCTGGTCTTGAACTCCTAGGCTCAAGTGATCCTCCTGCCTTTGCCTCCCAAAATGCTGAGGTTTCAAGTGCAAACTACTGTGCCTAGCCAGGTTATTACTTAATAACCAAAACAACAATAACAAAACCAAAAGAAAGGAGGAAATTGATGGTGGACAAGTAAGAAGATCATTGCAAAGGTTGGGGGCAGGTTGTTTGGGGAGTGTGGAGGAAGCTTTTTAAATGAGGTACCTGAGTTGGATTGTGGAGGATGAATAGGGGTTTGTTAGGACAGAAAGACATTGCCGAGAGAGGATCTAGCAAGAGGTGACTGAAGAAACCATTTATTTGACCAGCAGCTGGGGAATGCCTTGAAGGCAGGAACCACAGCCTTTCTGAATCTCCAGTGCCTGGAACAGTGTCTAGAACATTATCTGACAACAAGCTTGGTAAATACTTGTTTAAGTAAATGCCTGAGTTGGCACATCTGGGAAACAGGGTGGGAGAAATTGTAGGAGAAGTAGATGGGACTTGAATGTAGAAGGAAGGTCTCATGGATCACTGCAAAGGTTGGTGTTTTTTTTTTTTTTTTTGAGATGGAGTCTCGCTTTGTCGCCCAGGCTGGAGTGCAGTGGCGCGATCTCAGCTCACTGCAAACTCCGCCTCCCGGGTGCATGCCATTCTTCTGCCTCAGCCTCCTCAGAGTAGCTGGGACTACAGGCACCTGCCACCATGCCCGGCTAATGTTTTGTATTTTTATTAGAGATGGGGTTTCACTGTGGTCTCGATCTGCTGACCTCATGATCCACCCGCCTCGGCCTCCCAAAGTGCTGGGATTACAAGTGTGAGCCACCGCGCCCAGCCAGGGTTGGTTCTTAAAAGCAATAGGGAGCTATGGGAAGTTGTTTCCCAGCAGAAGAGAGAAGGCCATTAGATCTGCCCTATTTATTAATGCAAATATCTAAGTCTATGAATCTTCCTCTGAGCAGGAAAACGTGATTGCTTTTAAATCCATATGGAAAGACCCTCAGTTTTACTCTTGATGAAGAGAAAAGGAACTTAAACTATAGAGAGATATTTTTCACCTCAGATTGGCAGAGGTCAGAAACTTGTTATCTGCTGTGCTTTGTGAAGTAATTGCCTTTGTACCTTATCAGCTGGAGTATGAATTGATGTTCCCCATTTGGAGGGCAGTGTCTGTCTAAATGTTACTGTAGGCACCCTTTGACCTGGCAGGTTCCTTTTTTGAAAGTTTATATATATGTATGTGAGACACAGTCTCATTATGTTGCCCAGGGTGGTCTCAAACTCCTGGGCTCATGGGATCCTCCCACCTGGGCCTCCCAAAGTGCTGGAGTTACAGATGGGAGCCACCACACCTGGCCAAGAAAGTGATCTTATCAACACTCTTGCTTGAGTGTGAAATAAGCCTCCTACCAAGCTGTTTATTCAATGCTGCATTGTTTGTAAGAGCAACACCAATGCCAAGTCCCCAGGAGACCGATGGAAGTCAAGTTCATCCCTACAATAGAATACAAAGCAGCTGTAACAAAGAGTGAGGAAACTGTTCATGTATACTGCGGGATGATCTTTAAAATCTGTGATTAAGAGAAAACAAAGTACAGAACATTATGCAATGTATGCTTCCTTCCATTTGATAACAGAAGATATATATTTACTTTAGTTATTTTTGTATAAAATATTTTCTGAAAGAAGACATAAGAAACCTATGATCGTTGCCTCTAGAGAGAGGAACTGAGAGGAAGGGTTTAGGGAATGGAATGAGAAGACTTGTCCCTTTTACCTGTTTGTTTAAAAGAAATACCAAGAATAAAACACATCTATGTTACTGATAAAGATCAGTTTCCAAAAGCTGTGTGCGGTGGTTCACACCTGTGATCCTGACACTTTGGGAGGCCAAGGCGAGTGGATCGCTTGAGCTCAGGACTTTGATACCAGCCTGGGCAATGTGGCAAAACCCCATTTCTACTAAAAATACAAAATTAGCTGGGCTTGGTGGTGTGTGCCTGTGGTCCTAGCTACTCAGGAGGCTGAGGTGGGAGGATTGCTGGAGCCTGAGAGGTTGAGGCTGCAGTGAGCTATGATTGCACCACTGCGTTCCAGCCTGGGCAACAGAGTGAGACCTTGTCTCAAAAAAAAAAAAAAAAATTCAGTTTTCAATATTAGCTAAGTAAAAAAAAGCAAGGTGTATAGAATAGAGTATTGTGGTGCCTTTTGCGGCAACAAAATAGGTCGTATTTGGAATATATCTGGAAGAATGTAAGATGTTAGCAATGGTAGCTTGCCTGTAGGGTAGGATTGGGGGGCTGTTAGTTTGGGGAGAAAGACGTATTTTTCACTGTATACCTTTTTTGAGTAATTTGAAAGAGTTTTAGCACACAAATGTATTACCTATTAAAAATAATTACAAAGAGAGGGAGACATGGGTGCATGCATGGATGGATGGTTGGTTGGGTAGCTGGATACATAGACAGGTGGATGGATTGGTTGGTGGATGGATGGATGAACTGTTGGGTGGGTAGATGGATTGATGGGTGAATGAATTGGTAGGTAGGTAGGGTGGATGGATGAATTGGTGGATAGGTAGGTGGATGGATGAATGAATTGGTGGGTTGGTGGATGGGTGGATGAATTGGTAGGTGGGTGGATGGATGGATTGATGGGTGAATGAATTGGTAGGTGGGTAGGGTGGATGGGTGAATTGGTGGATGGGTAGGTGGATGGATAAATGAATTGGTGGGTGGGTGGATGGATGGATGAACTGGTGGATGGGTGGATGGATGGATGGGTGAATGAATTGGTAGGTGGGTAGGGTGGATGTGTGAATTGGTGGATGGGTAGATGGATGGATGAATGAATTGGTGGGTGGGTGGATGGGTGGATGAATTGGTAGGTGGGTAGCTGAATGGATGAATTGGTTGGGGGGTGGATGGATGAATTGGTGAGTGAGTAGGTGGATGGATGGATGCATTGGTGGGTGGGTGGATGGATGAATTGGTGGATGGGCGGATGGATGGATGGATGGGTTCATGGTTGGGTGATAAATATATCCATGGGTATACATATGGATGTGTACATAGATAATTCTCTGGCTGTGGTGGGGAGGACTGGCTGTGGTGGGGAGCACTGACTGTGGTGGGGAGCACTGGCTGTGGTGGGGAGGACTCAGTAGGACAAGGAGAGGCTGGAAGCAGGGAAGACTTAGGAAGCAATTACAATAGTCCTGGCAAGGAATAATTTGGGGCTAGGATCAGGTCAATTAAATGTTTAACATTGGAACTATGTCTCTTGTATACATAACTGCATATGTCAAGTCTTGGTATTGTTTTCTTTCTAGCAGGGCAACTTCCTTTGGAATGAGCTTTTACTGGCAACTGCTCAGAAGCTGTTCTGTATATAATGACCAACAACAGTTTAATCCTTTTTTCAGCCATCATCTTAGGAATTAACAATAGTAGGAAATCAATTAAAATAATCTTTGAGATGTCATGCCTTCTCCACGATCAACTTCTTCTTTACAAGGCTGTGTTCCAAATGTGCCAGGCCAAAAAGACGTGAACTTTGTCCTTTTTAGGGTTTGTGTCTTGATGTTTCCTAGCTAAATCTCTTTGTATGTGTTGGCCTTGTAAGGTTTACTTTTTTTTTTCTTTTTTTTGAGATGGAGACTGTGTTGCCTAGGCTGGAGTGCAGTGGTGCAATCTCGGCTCACTGCACCCTCTGCCTCCCGGGTTCAGGTGATTCTCCTGCCTGAGCCTCCCGAGTAGCTGGGATTACAGACGTGCACTACCCTGCCCGGCTAATTTTTATGTTTTTATGGGGTGGGGGGGTCTTGCTATGTTGGCCAGGCTTGTCTCAGACTCCTGACTGCCTGCCTAGGCCTCCCAAAGTGCTGGGATTACAGGCATGAGCCACCGCGCCCAACCTAATAACTAGATCTCTTTAATTATTGGAACATGTGTATTTTGATCAGATTGACACTTTTTTTTTTAAGTGAAGTGATCTTATTTCCCTCATTTCTCATTTTTAACTTTTTTTTTTTTTGACATGGCTTTAAAGCTGTGTGGAGCTGTAAGGGTCTGGGTTCCTTGACATTCCATGGGGGTCTCAGGTGATCGTGGAAGGGCTGTTGGAATCAGAGCTATTTGGAGGGTGCATAGGCCGGTAGGATGGGAAGGCTGGGGGAGAAGTGGGCTTTTTGGGGACTGAAGCCAAATGGACAACTGGGCCTAATCTAAAGACTGGCCCCTCCCAGCTCCTACCGATGGTCATGTAGCAGGAATGGGGCCCAGCGCCACCAGATTTTCTTTTTTTTTTTTTTTTTTTTTTTTTGAGACACAGCCTTGCTCTGTTGCCAGGCTGGAGTGCAGTGGCACGATATTGGCTCACTGCAACCTCCGCCTCCTGGGTTCAAGTGATTCCCCTGCCTCAGCCTCCCAAGTAGCTGAGACTACAGGCATGCGCCGCCATGCCTGGCTAATTTTTTGTATTTTAGTAGAATTGAGGTTTTACCATGTTGGCCAGGATGGTCTCGATCTCCTGAACTCGTGATCCTCCTGCCTCGGCCTCCCAAAGTGCTGGGATGACAGGCATGAGCCACTGCGCCCAGAAGATTTTCTGATTTTTAAAGTTACGCCAGAGACTGGGCGCGGTGGCTCACGCCTGTAATTCCAACACTTTGGGAGGCCAAGGTTGGCAGATCACCTGAGGTTTAGGACTTTGAGACTAGACTGGCCAATATGGTAAAACCTTGTCTCTACTAAAAATTCAAAAAAATTAGCCGAGCGGGGTGACTGCAGTCCCAGCTACTTAGGAGGGTTGAGGCAGGAGAATTACTTGAACCCGGGAAGTAGAGATTGTAGTGAGCTGAGATCATGCCACTGCATTCCAGTCTGGGTGACAAAGCAAGACTCTGTCAAAAAAAAAAAGTAAATAAATAAATAAAAATAAGCCAGAAATCAAATTTTAAATGTTGGGATCTAATCTAATTTTTTTAAAAAACAAAAAGTATGCCTAAAACAACAGCAATAACAACAAGCCATCTATGGGCCAAACTGTGGGTGGGGAAACCTATTTTGTACTTCTTATTTTATCCTATCGAATTGTGGTGGAGATAGGAAATTGAGACCCCAAAAAGGGTAGTAAGTTTTCCCAAAGTTGTTTAGTCAGTTGCCAGATTATGGCTTGAATTAAATTTAAATTCTTCAGCTGGGCATGGTGGTGCACACCTGTAGTATAGCTGCTTGGAGAGGCAGAGGTGGGAGGACTGCTTGAGCCCAAAAGTTCAAGGCACAGGAAGCTATGATCTTACCACCATACTTCAGCCTGGGCAACAGAGCAAGACCTCATTTCAAAAAAGAAAAAAAAAGAAAAATTTAAATTCTTCATTACAGAACAGCTGATGGTGGAGGTTTATTCTTGCGCAGGTACATCTGATCTGTTTATGTATGTATCTATGAATTTGTCTATTTGGCATGGCTCTTTAACAAAATACAGGCTTTTTTTTTTTTTAAGTAAAAGTAATTGAAACAAAATTTGTTTCCAAGGCTGGACAGCTCAGTGGCAAAATGCAGACTTGAACAACATTGCCTGAGTTTGAATTCAGCTCCAGAGCTTACCAGCTGTGTGATACTGGACACAGTATTTAACCCTTCTGTTCCTGAGTTTCACATCTGAAAAAGGAGATAATAAAAATAATTACAGAATGAAAGGAGATAATACACATGAGGTACTTAGAATAAAGCCTGGCACACAGAACTGCAATTTGGTTGTTATCCGTGGTGGTGATGATGATGGTGGTGGTGGTGGTGGTGATGGTGGTGGTGGTGGTGGTGGTGGTGATGGTGGTGGTGGTGGTGGTGATGATGGTGGTGGTGGTGGTGGTGGTGGTGGTGGTGGTGGTGATGGTGGTGGTGGTGGTGGTGGTGGCGGCGGTGGTGATGGCAGTGATGATGGTGGTGGTGGCGGATGTGGTGGTGATGGTGGCGATGGTGATGGTGGTGATGGTGGTGGTGGTCGTGGGGGGGGTGGTGATGGTGGTGGAGGTGATGGTGGTGGTGGTGATGGCAGTAGTAGTGATGGTGGTGATGGTGGTGGTGGTCGTGGGGGGGTGGTGGTGGTGGTGATGGTGGTGGTGGTGATGGTGGCGATGGTGGTGGCGGTGGTGGTGATGGTGGTGGTGGTGATGGCAGTAGTAGTGATGGTGGTGGTGGTGATGGCGGTGGTGGTGGTGGTGATGGCAGTGGTGGTGGTGGTGGTGGTGGTGATGGCAGTGGTGGTGATGGTGTTGATGGTAGCAGTGATATTGGTGGTGATGGTGATATTGGTGGTGATGGTGATGATGATGGTGGTGGTGATGCTGGTGGTGATGGTGATGGTGGTGATGGTGATGGCGGTGATGGTGTTGGCAGTGATATTGGTGGTGGTGATGGTCATAGTGGGGAAGGTGATGGTGATGAATGAAGATGATTAGAAAGTCCTCAGTTCACAAGGTCAGAGTGATCTAGATGACACAGGGTTCTTCGGTTACAAGAGAATATCCTTCAGGGTTCCTTTAAATGGCTCTCTCCATCTTTTATACTACAGTGGGACTTGCCACAGGTTCTGGGGACTGTTAATGTGAGATGAGATGCTACATACCTTTTTGTTGTTGGTGGGGTTTTTTTGTGTGTATGAACTGTTGTGTGTGTGTGTGTGTGTGTGTGTGTGTGAGAGATAGGGTCTTGCTCTGTTGCCCAGGGTGTAGTACAGTGGCATGATCTCAGCTCGTTGCAACTTCCGCCTTCCAGGCTCAGGCAATCCTCCCACTTCAGCCTCCTGAGTGGCTGGGAATACAGGCACGTTCCATGCTCAGCCACTTTTTGTATTTTTCATAGAGGCAGCATCTCACTATCTTGCCTAGGCTGGTCTCGAACTCCCGGCCTAAAGTGGTCTGCCCACTTGGCTTCCCAAAGTGCTGAGATTACAGGCATGAGCCACTGCACCTGACCTGTATGCTCCTGTTAAGAGAGCTTTATTTGTATTTATTTATTTTGAGACAGGGTCTCTGTTGCTCAGGTGGGAGTGCAGAAGACACCACGTACCTTTATCCCTTGTTCCTCATTTCTTAGTCTTTCTGGCTACTGATCTTTTGAGTTTGCGTGTTCATCCTGAGAGGTCCTTGGATATATAGGAGCCTTGTCTGTTTCTTCAAACCCCATGGCAGCTGGTTTCATGCTCCAGGCAAGCTCCTGTCCTCTGGGGTGTGTCCCGCTGACCCCTCGCCTGTGTTTGTGTTCGCAGGACTGGAATGTCATGTGGTATACCAGCAACCCCGACTTCACCAAGTGCTTTCAGAACACGGTCCTCATGTGGGTGCCTTGTTTTTACCTCTGGGCCTGTTTCCCCTTCTACTTCCTCTATCTCTCCTGACATGACCGGGGCTACATTCATATGACACCTCTCAACAAAACCAAAACTGTAAGTCACCAGGGGGTTTCGTTGTGGGGGGTGGGAAGGTGCACCTGGACGGGGAGTGGTGGTTGGTGAGAACTGACATTTCTCTTCTACTTAGTTGGCCCTAAGTTCCTTCTTCTAGAAGGCAGAAGAATAATGTGGGAGGTGAAAACTGGAGCTCTGGAGACAAACGTGGGTACAAATCTTGGCTCTGCCACTTAGTATTTGGCCTTGAGCAAATTTTTTAACCTCCCCAAGCCTCAGTTTCCCTGTTTATGCAACAGTAATGATAGGATTGTTCTCAAGGCATTACTGGGAGATTATCAGCTCTTCCCCTCTTACTGAGGCGATCTCCTTTTTATTTAATTAAATATATGTATATAGATTTTTTCTGGCCAATTTTTAATTTATTTTTTATAGAGAGAGGGGTCTTGCTGTGTTGCCCAGGCTGGTCTTGAACACCTGGCCTCAAGCAGTCCTCCTGCCTTGGTCTCCCAAAGTACTGGGATTACAGGTGTGAACCACCATGCCTGGCTCCTAATTTTTTTTTTAAGTTGGCTTTTATTTTGAAATAATTTAAAGCTATAGGAAAATTGCAATAATGGGCCAGGCGTGGTGGCTCACGCCTGTAATCCCAGCACTTTGGGAGGCCAAGGCGGGCGGATCACAGGAGTTTGAGACCAGCCTGACCAACATGGTGAACCCTGTCTCTACTAAAAATACAAAAATGAGCTGGGTGTGGTGGCATGTGCCTGTAATCTTAGCTACTTGGGAGGCTGAGGTGGGAGGATCCCTTGAACTTAGGAGGCAGAGGTTGCAGCGAACTGAGATCGTGCCACTGCACTCTAGCCTGTGCAACAGAGCGAGACTCCTTCTCAAAAAAAAAAAAAAAAAGTTGAGATAATGATACCAGGAACTGCTGCCTGATTTTCTCTATCCATCACTCATAGTCACTGTTTCCTGTTTTGTTTTGTTTTTTGACACAGGGTCTTGCTCTTTTGCCCAGGCTGGAGTGCAATGGTATGATCACAGCATACTGCAAGCTCGAACTCCTGGTTCAAGTCATCCTCCTGCCTCAGCTTTTTGAGTAGCTGGTAGCTGGGACTGCAGGCGTACACCACCATGCCTGGCTAATTTAAAACAATTTTTTGTAGAGACAGGGTCTCGCCTTGTTGCCCAGGCTGTTGTCAAACTCCTGGCTTCCAGTGATCCTCCTGCCTCGGCCTCCCAAAGTGCTGGTATTACAGGCATGAATCCGGCCTGTATTCACTGATTTTTAAATCTTTTGCTACATTTGTTTTATCATGAGCTTTTGCTCTCTCTCTCTCTATACGCATGCTATAATTTATTTTTTCTGAATCATTTGAGAATGGATGCACCTTGAAACGTATCCCACCCATAGAGGGCCCTCAGTAAGTACTGGTTGAATGAATGGTTGTCGTGGAGGGCTTTCTTGTGCAGTGCGCCGGAGTTGCAGCTAGAGATGAGCTGTGAGCTGAGCTCTTGAGTGTTCAGGCACCGGGGAGCATGGTGACCAGACAAACAGTCCTGTTGGAGGTAGTGGGGTGTAGCAAGCTGGTTACAGACCATCACGTGCTGGCTTGGATGCCAGCTCACCCTACCGAGGACTTGTCCTTATTCCAGAGGATATGTGCCATGTCCTAGGACTGTGGCTGATCATTTGAAGGCTGGCTGGTTCCCCTATCCCTGGGGCTGAGCTGTTTGTGCAGGTCCTGGGGGAGGTTCCAGGGCTGTCTGTTGTAGGATATGTATGTGCTTCTCTTCCAGGCCTTGGGATTTTTGCTGTGGATCGTCTGCTGGGCAGAACTCTTCTACTCTTTCTGGGAAAGAAGTCGGGGCATATTCCTGGCCCCAGTGTTTCTGGTCAGCCCAACTCTCTTCAGCATCACCATGGTAAGTAGGAGCTGGCTGTGACCCCTGGGCCATCTGCTGGGATCAGTGGAGACCAAAAGTAGTAACTCGTAAGACTAGAATCATAGTTTTTTAAGGCAGTGATCAGCTGGAGCTGGGATATAAATATAGCCTTTTTTTTTTTTTTAAGAGATGAGATCTCGCTTTCATCCAGGCTAGAGTGCAGTGGTACCATCATAGTTCACTGCAGCCTCAAACTTCTGGCCTCAAGCAATCCTCCTACCTCAGACTTATGAGTAGTTGGAACTACAGATGTGTGTCACCATGCCCAGCTTATTTTGGCTAATTTTAAAATTTTCTGTAGAAGTGGGATCTCACTGTGTTATCTAGGCTGGTCTTAAACTCCTGGCCTCAAGTGATCCTTCCAGAGCACTGGCATTATAAGCATGAGCCACTGTTCCCAGCCCCAGCTGCAGTCTTTGGATGGGGCATGTGTTGTCCAATTTGCCACAGTCCCCACCATGCCCTATTGTCTTCCCTGCCACTGATTCTGAGTGGCAGTTGCCACCTTTTGTTGTGTTTGCCATACTTTGCTCTTGTATTGGCTACTTTGGTCACTTATATACTAACTGCCTGGGGTCTAATGGCCTTGAGTTTTCACTATCTGGTGCAGGGGGTCGGTTGCTAAGCTAAATAGGAAACTGCTCTGTCCCGGGGGGATACACAACTTAGTGAGTGATAGAGACAAGGAAACAACTATTAATTACAGCTGATGTGTACTGAGCACTTACTATGTATGTACCTGTCAGTATTCTTGGTGTTTTCACGTGTGTGTGAAGATTCATTGAATCTTCACAACAACCCTGTGAGATGGGTACTGCTTTGTTCCCATCTTACAGGTGAGGAAACAAGGCACAGAGAGGTTAAGTGTCCTGCTCAAGGTCACACCGCTAATGTGCAGCTGAGTCAGGGGTGGGACCCCAGACGCCATGCTTTTAGCCCCTGCAACCTGCAGCTTCTGAGCCCTGATCAGAGAGTTCTTGGAGAGTGTAGCCCTTGAGTATTGTAAAAAGAGGGGGGAGGCTGGGCATGGTGGCTCATGCCTGTAATCCCAGCACTTTGGGAGGCTGAGGCGGGAGAATCACTTGAGGTTGGGAGTTTGAGACCAGTGTAGCCAACATGGCAAAACCCCGTCTCTACTAAAAATAAAAAAATTAGCCGGCGTGGTGGCACACGCCTGTAGTCCTAGCTACTCAAGAGGCTGAGGCAGGAGAATTGCTTGAACCCGGGAAGTGGAGGCTGCAGTAAGCCGAGATCACGCCACTGTGCTCCAGTCTGGGGGACAGAGTGAGACCTCATCTCAAAAAAGAAAAAAAAAAAGGGAAAGAACAAGTTTAAGGCAGGACATTCTGAGCAGGGTGAACAGTGTGTCCAGGGAGGGGTGGAAGGTTAAGGGGACTATGCAGGCAGGGAGGACAAGGTGTTCGGTGAAGGAACATGGTGTGAGGGTTGAGGGTATAGAGTGGATGTGACAGAGGGGTCAGGAAAGACAACGCGGAGCCAGATTGCCAAGGAGCATGAATCTTTATTTTTCTGAATTAATTTTTCATTTTTTAAATTTTAGAGTCAGAGTCATATTCTGTTGCCCAGGCTGGACTTCACTGGCGTGAGATCACAGCTCACTGCAGGCTTGAACTCCTGGGCTCAAATGATCCTTCTGCCTCAGCCTCCCAAGTAGCTGGGAGTGTAGACATGCACCAACATGCCCATCTAAATTTATTTTTTATTTTTTTATTTATTTATTTTTTTATTTTTCCCCCCGAGGTGGAGTTTTGCTCTTGTTGCCCAGGCTGGAATGTAATGGCGTGATCTTGAGTTGCCGCAACCTCCGCCTCCTGAATTCAAGCGATTCTTCTGCCTCAGCCTTCCGAGAAGCTGGCATTACAGGCATGCGCCACCATGCCCGGCTAATTTTGTATTTTTAGTAGAGACGGGATTTCACCATTTTGGCCAGGCTGGTCTCGAACTCCCGACCTCAGGTGATCCACCCACCTAGGCCCCCCAAAGTGCTGGGATTACAGGCATGAGCCACCACCCCCGGCCAATTTGTTATTTTTGTAGAGACAGGGTCTCTCTATGTTGCCCAGGCTGGCCTCAAACTCCTTGTCTCAAGTGATCCTCCTGCCTGGGCCCCCCAAACTGCTAAGATTATAGGTGTGAGCCACCATGCCTGGCCCAGACCATGATTCTATATAGCACACATATGTGCTGTCCACTGTCTGCCAGGAACTGTCCTAATCCCTTTATTTATTAACCCTTTTACATTGTAAATAAGATAAGCAAACTGGTACAGAGAGGAGAAGGACTGGCCCAAGGTCACCTGGTCAGTAAGTGGTAGGGCCAGCTTCCAGTCTAGGCCCCAGCGTGTGGCCTGGCGCCTGTGGGGCTCTCTCTGCTTCACGCCTGGCTCTCCTGCTGGGTTTGATTCCCCTTTGTGTCCTCAGAGCCTGGCCCTGTGCCTGGCATGCAGTAAGCGTTCCATAAATGCATGGAGGGAATGAGAGAGTAAAGGGCTTTGCTTTGTCCTGAATTCGGGTCTTGGGCTCCGCGTCTGGCAGCGGGGTATTAGAGTGGATTTTTTTTTTTTTTTTTTTTTTTTTTCCAATTTCACTATAAAAGAGACAGGGTCTTTCCATGTTGCCCAGGCTAGTCTTAAACTCCCGGGCCCAAGTGATCCCCCTCCCTTGGCCTCCTAAAGTGGTGGGATTACAGGCATGAGCCACCATATGTGGTCAGCTGTTTTGACTTGAGTAGGTCGTCCTCCCTTAACTTTCCCTGTTCCTGGTCTTTTTTTTTTTCCTTTGAGGCAGAGTTTCGCTCTTTTTTCCCAGGCTGGTGCGCAATGGCGCGATCTTGGCTCACTGCAACCTCTGACTACCGGGTTCAAGTGATTCTCCTGCCTCAGCCTCCCCAATAACTGGGATTACAGGCACATGCCACCAAACCTGGCTAATTTTTGTATTTTTAGTAGAGACGGGGTTTCACCATGTTGGCCAGGCTGGTCTCAAACTCCTGACCTCAGGTGATCCACGTGCCTCGGCCTCCCAAAGTGCTGGTATTACAGGCGTGAGCCACTGTGCCTGGCCGTTCCTGGTCTTTTGATCGTTCATTTATGCCTCTGTCACCCTGGGGGAAACGGGGGTGATAGTCTGAGGGTTGGGGCTTTTGACCCCTCAGGGGACTCTGAGCTGGGCTGGCCAAGAGGTGAACTGGCCTATGAGATCCTCAGCTTCTCTTTATCCACCTGAGATCTCTGGGATGGAATGGAGGACCAGCTCAGCTGTGAATGTGTCAGAAACATTCTGACTATATCCCAGGGAACCAGAGTATGCAGGCACTGGGAATATGGGACAGGATGCAGCCAGCACATATATATATATATATATTTTTTCCTTTAAGATGGAGTCTCACTCTGTTGCCCAGGCTGGAATGCAGTGGCGCAATCTCAGCTCACTGTAGCCTCCGCCTTCCAGGTTCAAGTGATTCTCCTGCCTCAGCTTCCCAGCTAGCTGTGACTAAAGGCGCACACCACCACGCCTGGCTAATTTTTGTATTTTTAGTAGAGACAGGGTTTCACCATGTTGGCCAGGCTAGTCTCAAACTCCTGACCTCAAGTGCCCGCCTTGGCCTCCCAAAGTGCTGGGATTACAGGCATGAGCCACTGCACCCAGCTGATTTTTTCTTTTTTTTTTTTTTTATTTTTTATCCCTACTCTGTATCAAGTGTTGGAGACACAAGCATAAACAAATGATTCCTCAAAAAGGCAGAAAGTGTTTAAATGTCTGCAGAATGCTGTGTGAGGGTGAAGGTAGGGGAGCTTGCTTTGGTCTGGGGGATAGCCAGGCTTCTCTGAGGGAGAGATGGTGGAGCTGAAGCCTGAGAATGAGCAGGTTGTTAAAAAGCTTAAGGGGCTGAGGGCAGAGGACCAGCTGGGGAGAAAAGCACATGTAAAGTCCTGGGGGTCACAGGGAAAACTTGAGAGTTCTGTGTGGCTGGAGCAGAGATGGCCGAGGTGGAGAGCAGGGGCGATGGGGCAGAGGCTGACCCTGGGAACGTTGAGCATCAGGGCAAGTGGGTTTTGTTTTTCATTCCGGGTACTCTGCCTGTTCTTTTAAATAAAGTTTTATTGGGATGAAGGCATGTCCATTCATTTACATCTTGTCTATTGCAACTTTGACACTGCAGTGGCAAAGCTGAGTAGTTTTGATGTAGAGTCTATGGCCCATGAAATCCAAAATACTTATTACGTGGTCCATTAAGAAATAATGTGGCTGGGAGCAGTGGCTCACACCTGTAATCCCAGCACCTTGGGAGGCCAAGGCAAGTGGATCACCGGAGGTCAGGAGTTTGAGACCAGCCTGGCCAACATGGTGAAACCCTGTCTCTACTAAAAATACAAAAATTAGCTAGGCGTGGTGGCGGGCTCCTGTAGTCCCAGCTACTTGGGAGGCTGAGGCAGGAGAATCACTTGAACCTGGGAGGCGGAGGTTGCAGTGAGCTGAGATTGGGCCACTGCACTCTAGCCTGGGTGACAAGAATGAAACTCTGTCTCAAAAAAATAAAATAAAATAAAATAACCAACAACTCCTGTCATGTGCTTCTCTCCTCAGCTGCTTTCTACCTTTTTAATTCAGCTGGAGAGGAGGAAGGGAGTTCAGTCTTCAGGGATCATGCTCACTTTCTGGCTGGTAGCCCTACTGTGTGCCCTAGCCATCCTGGGATCCAAAATTATGACAGCCTTAAAAGAGGTAAGTGGCGGTCTTGTTCCTCATCTTCCTTCAGTGGCCCAGGGGGGAGAGATGCTGGGTCCCTCTGGCTTGTGTAGAAGTCATGCGTTGCCATGGGAACCAGGGGATGGGTACCACATGCACCTAGCTTATCCCTTGGTGACTTGCCTACCCCACCAAATCCTCACTAAGTCAGCCCCAGCCTTTTTTCTAGCACCTCCTTTCCCCAGGGCCTGAGTTGTCTGTGTTGCTCCAAGGGGCTCCCATGGGACCTCCAAGGGCCAGAGCTGTGGGCCGATGCCAGGCTGGCCCCATCAGCAGGAAACAGCAAGACTGGCAGCTCCAAATTTTGCCAGGCTGGGATGGAGCTGAGCTGGGAATGGTGTATGCAGAGTGACTGTTCCCCTGGGGGACCCTAGGCTTGTCCTCACGTTACCTTTGTCCCATCAGTTGCTGCTCTGGCTGGAGAAGTTGTTTACATTGGCTGCCGTGTGCTGCTCCTAGGAATTCTGAGGAGTGTGCACTTTTTTTTTTTTTTTTTTTTTTTTTTTTGCTGTTGTTGTTGAGGTGGAGTCTCGCTGTGTCACCAGGCTGGAGTGCAGTGGCATGATCTAGGCTCACTGTAACTTCTACCTCCTGTGTTCAAGCGATTCTCCTGCCTCAGCCTCCCAAGTAGCTGGGACCACAGGCATGCACCACCATGCCCAGCTAATTTTTGTATTTTTAGTAGAGACAGGGTTTCACCATGTTGGCCAGGATGGTCTCGATCACTTGACCTCATGATCCACCCGCCTCGGCCTTGCAGAGTGTTGGGATTACAGGCATGAGCCACCACACCTGACCTGGAGTGTGTGCTTTTAGAATAACCTGCTGTTCCTGCCGTCTTGGAGCTAATTAGAGACTGGCATGAGGCAAAGGAAGGAAAAGAAGCTGAACATTTGACTATTGAGTGCCTACATATTATCTATCATGAGTGATAGCAGCTGATGCTGATTGAGTTCATGTTTTCAAAGTGCCTCACAGGGGACTGTGTATGTGTCACAAATAATCTTCCTGACTTTTTGCAGTGACTTGGACAGAATTTCTCAGCCTCAGCACTAATTGACATTTTGGATTGGAGACTCCTTGGTTGTAGGGGCTGTCCTGTGCTTTATAGACATTTAGGGGCGTCCCTGGCTTCCCCTGACTGGGTGCCATAACACTCCCAAGTTACGACAAACAAGATTTCCCGACACTGCCAGATGTTTCCTGGGAGGCAGAATCACCCCTGGTTAAGAACCACGGGTGGTTTATAGGTGGGGAAACTGAGGCACAGAAAGGTTAAATAAGTTGACAAGATCCCACAGCCAGTGTGAGAGCGCCAGGCCTTGATACAGCTTTGTTTCACTCCCAAGCCCTGTCTTCCTCCCATCAGGCAGCGGTGAGCAGTGAGACTACCGGTGATGGAGCCGGCTTTCTGCTGTTACATCCCGTGGGGAGCTGGGAGCCCCTGGGGAGCCTGCGATGTCCCTGCGGCTGAGTGGGTGCACCTTCCATGGTGCCGTCTGCCCTCTGGGTTTCTGCCACCTGCTCTCAGAATATGATCTTGTTTTTTTTTTGTTTTTTTTTTCTTTTTTCCGAGATGGAGTTTCGCTCTGTCACACAGGCTGGAATGCAGTGGTGCGATTTCGGCTCACTGCAGCCTCTGCCTCCTGGGTTCAAGTGATTCTCCTGTCTCAGCCTCCTGAGTAGCTGGCATTGCAGTTGCCCGCCACCACATCTGGCTAATTTTTGTATTTTCAGTAGAGATGGGGTTTCACCATGTTGACCAGGCTGGTCTCCAACTCTTGACCTCAGGTGATCCGCGTGTCTCAGCCTCCAAAAGTGCTAGGATTACAGGCATGCGCCACCACACCCAGCTACAGAATGTGATCTTTTTCCTCCTTCCTTCCCCACCACGCAGGATGCCCAGGTGGACCTGTTTCGTGACATCACTTTCTACGTCTACTTTTCCCTCTTACTCATTCAGCTCGTCTTGTCCTGTTTCTCAGATCGCTCACCCCTGTTCTCGGAAACCATCCACGACCCTGTAAGTGTGACCACAGACAAGTGTGTGTGCGTGTGTGTGTGAGTGTGAGAGAGATGCGTGACACAGTACCAGCTAACATTTCTTAGATCCATCCAGGATCTCGTTCCAGCCTCCCTCAACCCCTGGTACAGGGAATATCATCCCGCCTACTTTACAGATGGAAAAACTGAGGCTTAGATGTGACTGGGGGAGCTGAAGGAGAGAATCTGCTTTGTTGTTGATGAACTGCTATCTTCCAGGCCTGTAGGTTTCTCACTTGGCATGGTGATTTTGGAAAATGTGAGCAGATAATTACAAATCAGGTATTTTTTATGAATTCTAGCTGTCCAGATGTTCTGGAAAAGTGAAGTTCTGACAGATTAGGCCTATAATCCTACAGGGCAGAGCTGAGGAGTTGCTGGAGTCCCCACCACTCCTTATTGTATTATACTGGCATGCTTTCCTTACTTGTGGCAAGCGCCTGGCCCCTGAGGGATTTGAGTTTGAGACCCTTGGTCTGTTTTGTCAGTTTCAGAGAAATTCTGTAAATATGGAAACTTATCAGTGAGGAGTGTAGAGATGGCCACCGTTTCTGCTAGTAGAACAAAAGGGAACACTTTATTAATTTCCCTTAATTCTTTTCTTTCTTCTTTTTTTGAGACAGAGTTTTGCTCTGTTGCCTAGGCTGGAGTGCAGTGGTGTGGTCTCGGCTCACTGTAGCCTTGACCTCCTGGGCTCAAGCAATCTTCCTACCTCAGCCTTCTGAGTAGCTGGAATTACAGGCACACACCACCATGCCTGGCTAATTTTTTTTCTTTCTTCAACTTTTAAGTTCCAGGGTACATATACAGGACGTGCAAGTTTGTTACATAGGTAGATGTGTGCCATGGTGATTTGCTGCACAGATCAACCCATCATCTAAGAATCAAGCCCAGGTTCCATTAGCTATTCCTCCTGATGCTCTCCCTCCACCTGCTCTCCAACTTGGCTTACTTTTAATTAATTAATAATTAAAGATGGGGAGATGGGGTATTACTATGTTGCCCAGGCTGGTCTCAAACCCCTGGGCTCAAGCGATCCTCTCGCCTTGGCCTCTCAAAGTGCTGGGATTACAGGTGTGAGTCACCACGCCTGGCCTATTCTTTATTTTTTTTAATAGAGATGGGATCTTGCTGTGTTGCCCAGGCTCATGTTCAGCTTTTGATAAGAGAGATCTGGGAAGGCCTGACCAGAAAACTGCATGTAAGCAGAGACCTAGAGGGGTGAGGCAGTGGGTGGAGCAAACACCTGGAGGAAGAGTGTTCCAGGCAGAGGGGAACAAGTGCAAGGGCCCTGGGGTGGGGAGGTGTGGAGAGAACAGCAAGAAAAGCCAGCACAGCCAGAGAAGGCTAAGAGACGGTGGGTGCCTGAGAAGTGGGAGAGTCCCCTTGTGAGCCAGATGAGCTGTCTGGGTTTTATTGTGAGTATGGCAGGGAGGCCTTGGAGCACCTATTTAATGCTGATTCATGGCTAGTCAGCTGGTATTGGGCAGATTGCAGTGGGAGCACTTTTCACCTCTGTGGTTCTGTTGGGTTTGGTCTAAACCTCTGTGAGGGGCAGAGGCTCACCTTGTGGGTGACAAAAGGGCTTGGTGGGCCTCAGTATGGAGGAGGAGGTTGATGATAACTAAGAGATTTTAGAAACCTATGTCCCAGGCCGGGCGTGGTGGCTCACATCTGTAGTGCCAGCACTTTGGGAAGCTGAGGCAGGCAGATCAGTTGAGTTCAGGAGTTCGAGACCAGCTTAGACAACATGGTGAAATGCCATCTCTGCTAAAAATACAAAAATTAGCCAGGCGTGGTGGCGCATGCCTGTAATCCCAGCTAGTCAGGAGGCTGAGGCAGGAGAATCACTTAACCCTGGGAGGCGGAGGTTGCAGTGAGCAGAGATCACACCACTGCACTCCAACCAGGGTGACAGAATGAGACTCTGTCTCAAAAAAAAAAAAAAAGAAAAAAGAAATGCATGTCCCAGTGTATGTTCTGAGGAGTCCCGTGTTGGTATGTCCTTGCCCAAAGAGGAGCTGGGTTGGAGAAATGAGCAAGTGCACGCGTCTGTGTATGTATTCCTATGCATCTGTGTGTACGTGTATGTATGCATGCATGTGCTTGCTCGTGTGTCTCGGTAGTCATAGGCATGTATATGCATGTATGTGCTTATATGTGAATGTGTGCTTGTGTGTTTATGTTCATGTATGTGTGTGTGTGTCTTTGTGTTGTGTGTGCTTGCATATGTATAAAGTTCACAAAGGCAATGGTGACTCATGCCTGTAATCCCAGCACTTTGAAAGGCCAAGGCTAGAGGATCTCTTGAGCCCAGGGGTCACCCCATTTTGGATCCCTGGCTGGTGCCTGACACAGAAGAGAGGGGCTCATGAGTCAGTGGCTGTTGTATGTATTGCATATCAGTGTGTGCAAGTGTGTGGCAGTCGAGTGTCCCTGTTTGTCAAATGTCGGGCTATTCTTTTTTGTCTTTGGTTTGTTTGTTTTAGATGGATTCTTGCTCTTGTTGCCCAGGCTGGAATGCAGTGGCACGATCTCAGCCCACTGCAACCCCGCCTCCTGGGTTCAAGCAATTTTTCTGCTTCAGCCTCCTGAGTCGCCGGGATTACAGGCGCCCATCACCATGCTTGACTAATTTTTGTATTTTTAGTAGAGACGGAGCTTCACCATCTTGGCCAGGCTACTCTTGAACTCCTGACCTCAGGTGATCCACCCGCCTTGGCCTCCCAAAGTGTTGAGATTACAGGTGTGAGCCACCGCGTCTGGCCGAGCCATTCTTTAGAACTGGGATTTATACAAAACAAGTCACACCTCACCTGGGTGGCTGCAGACCTTGGATTGCTCAGGGTAAACAGAGTCTGGTTGGGGCTGCCTGGCTGGCGTGGGGATCACCTGACCCATCGAGCTTCCTCTGGGAGCCTGGGAAGAGCTCTCTTGCCATGGATGGTTCTGGAAGCTTTTTAAAGGAGGGACATTCTGATTTCTGATCTCCCTTGGGAATCTGGATAAATTCCCTTTCACTTCTCCCCTGGGCGTGTGTGTACCAGGGTGACTCACAGATCTGACTTGGACCTTTTTTTGTGCTTTCTGCGTTCCTGGCAGCCTGGGCCTGGGATTTGCTCTGCCACCCTGGGTGACATGAAGCTCTCAGCTCTGGCGGCTAAAAGGCTGCACTGTTGTGGGGCTGGGACACCCTGACTCTTCTCCCCAGTCATTGTTTTCTGTTTCTGTCTCATCTCCCCCGGCTCCTCCTGTGTCATTGCTGGTCTTCCAAGATGGTGGAAGACACTGTGGTTTGTCTCTTTGGAGTCTCGCTCTGTCTCCAAGGATGTAGTGCAGTGGCATGATCTTGGCTCTGCAGCCTCCGCCTCCAAGGTTCAAGCAATTCTCCTGCCTCAGCCTCGTGAGTAACTGGGACTACAGGCGCACACCACCATGCCCAGCTAGTTTTTGTATTTTTAGTAGAGATGGGGTTTCACCATGTTGGCCAGGATGGTCTCGATCTCCTGACTTCAAGCGATCCGCCCACTTTGGCCTCCCAAAGTGCTGGGATTACAGGCTTGAGCCACCGTGCCTGGCTGTGGTCTGCCTCTTGTGCAGTGAGATCCAGCAGGGTGTCAAATGTGGGTGTGCAGGCTGCTGCATTTCTGACATTTGTGCACCTGTCCGGGAGAGAACACTTTGATTGGCTGACACTCTCTGTCCAGGAAGCCTGAACTTCTCTTTGGGTTCCTGTTCAGGTACCCCATGGGGTTGCCATTTACCTTTTTGCAGATTAGAGTTTAGACCAGGAGTTAGCCAGTAGCCTGTGGGCCGAATCTGGCCTGCTGCCTGTTTTTGTAAATAAAGTTTTATTGGAACACAGCCACTCGCGTTCATCGCATAGTGTCTACAGGTGTCTGGAGCTGCGGCAGTGGAGTTGTGTAGTTGCTACAGAGACTGTAGCACCCGCAAAGTCTAAGATACCTACCATCTGGCCCTTTACAGAAGAAGTTTGTTCACCGCTGGTCTAAGCATGTCTTTAGCTCTGATGACTTTTTAGCTTCCTTTTTTGTCCCCTTTCCATTTTCAGGCATTCTTTCTTCCTATGCGAGGCAAGGACGGGAATCAACATTTATTAGATGCTTGCTGTGTACTGACTAGCACTATGCTAAGTTCTTTATATGCATGTCTCACCTGACTCTCACAGCAGTCCTGGTGAACTTGGTACTATTTTTCTCATTTTACAGACAAACTGAATCGTAGACATAAGTGCCTTGCTCAATGTGAGTAGTAGAGCAGAGATTCGAACTCACGATTGGCTGTTCTGCACAATCATGTCACTTCTCTTGGTTGTAACTGCTGAACGGGAGGGTCTTGGCTAAATAATGGCTTTGTGTTAGACTAGAGGCTTCACATGGCAGTATCCACCTTGTAACCTCAGTGCCTAAGACACAGCCAGGCACACGGTGGGCCTTTGGTGGTAATT
Organism: Pongo pygmaeus; assembly: GCF_028885625.2. NCBI lineage: Eukaryota > Metazoa > Chordata > Mammalia > Primates > Hominidae > Pongo > Pongo pygmaeus. The sequence goes on from NC_072391.2 coordinate 24,198,543, forward strand.
TTAGTGTTGTGTTCAATGGGGAGGTGCTCAGTACATGTGGCACATATGTTATGTCTTGCATAAGGGTGAAGTGTGCATGAGGCCTCACAGGACATGAGATTAAGCTGCTTCTCTGCCTTCATCCTGTTCAGGTATTACCAGCAGGAAAGACGAAGGGGACTCATGTATGCACAGATGTTCTGAAGGCCTGGCATGGTGTCAAGAGCCTTATTTTCTTTTTTAAAACGTTGCATTTTGGGGGGTTAAATATATGTAACCTAAGATTTGCCGTTTTAACCATTTTAAGTGTGCAATTTGGTGATGCTAAGTGCTTTTAAAAATCTTGTTCAAGGCCGGGTGTGGTGGCTCACACCTATAAACCCAGCACTTTGGGAGGCCGAGACAGGTAGATCACCTGAGGTCAGGAGTTTGAGACCAGCCCGACCAACATGGTGAAATCCCATCTCTACTAAAAATACAAAAATTAGCTGTGCATGGTGTTGAGCACTTGTGATCCCTGCTATTTAGGAGGCAGAGGCAGGAGAATTGCTTGTACCCGGGAGGCAGAGGTTGCAGTGAGCCGAGATCGCTCCAGTCTGGGCAACAGACTGAGACCCTGTCTCAAACAAACAAACATAATAACCACATAACTACCTAGCAACATAGCCTAGCAATTGAGATGGGGGCAAGGAAGTGTAGGAACCAGGTCCTGTGAGAATCAGCTAGACTTGTGGCTTTGGTCTCGGTGCTCTTCCTTTGGGGACCTCAGCAGCCCCTTCTTGAAAACGGTTTGCAACTTGATTTGTTGTTGGCTTCACCTCCTCTCTCTGTCCCGGACCTGAGCCCTGTGATCTGGGGAGGAGGACAACAGGACATCCTCTTTGCTTGTCTTCCCATCACTCTCAGGGATTGAATCACAGTGGAGCCAGGAAGATGGGGAGAGTCCAGGCTTGCTGCTGTCCCATCCTCAGAGCAGCAGCAGGCCATCCATCACCTGTCGCCTGTCCTCAGAGTGATCAGCCAAGGCCTGGGGCAGCTGGGGTCAGGTCAGGCGGGGCCTGGGTGGGAGCTGGCAGAGCCGGCTCCTCCAGGCCACTTCGTGCTGAGTCACTGAGTCGGCCAATCCTCCCCAGCTGGCCCTGTTCCCAGTGCATGACTCGGATGTCTATTCCAGCCCTGGCTGCTTGGTGGGGCTCCTGCCATCTGTCCTTCTGGCTCTGGGGCTGCCGAGGCTTTTGGGAGCCTGGGCAGGGCTGACCAAGACTGCTAGGGCTCCGGCCGGACCCCAGTCTCCTGCCTTTGTTCTCATTGGCACTGAGTCTGTGGTTTAGCTTTGGGGGAGGAGGATCTTGTAGATAAGGGGATCAAGGCCAAAGGAGATCATTTATTAGGTCCCAGCTGAAAGCAGAGGTCCTTGGACCAGTTGGAACAGCTCGATATCCCCCGGAAGTTTGCTAGAAATGCTGGGTCTCAGGCCTCCTCCCAAACCTACCAAGTCAAACTCATTTTAACAAGATCTCCAGGTAGTTCAGGGTTGCAAATCACTGGTTTGGAACATTCAGTGAAAGCTACTCAGCTCATTTGCAGTAAGAGGTATTTTTAGTCCTGTCTGTATAATATGTAATATTTTCCCCCCCGTATTTTACTATGAACATTTTTAAACCTACAGAAAAGTTGAAAGAATTCTGCAGTGAGCAGTCGTATAGTTGGTACCTAGAACCACAGTTAACATTTTGCTAAACTTGCTTTGTCACATATCTGTCTGTCTAACCAGATAGCTAATCAGCCAGCCAACCGGCTACTTTTGTTTTCTTTTTTGTTTTTGAGATAGGGTCTCACTCTGTCTCACAGACTAGAGTGCAGTGGTGCGATCATAGCTCACTGCAGCCTCCAACTCCTGGGCTCCAATGATCTTCCCACTTCTGCCTCCCAAGTAGATTGGACCCTACAGGTGCACACTACTGTGTTTGGCTAATTTTTTAATTTTTTATAGGCGTGAGGGCTCCCTGTGTTTCCCAGTCTGGTCTTGAACTCCTGGCCTCAAGCAATCCTCCCACCTCAGCCTCCCAAAGTACTGGGATTACAGGCTTGGGCCACTGAACCTAGTTTTTTTGATATCTGAAACTTCCTTCGAAATATATTAGTATTCTTTCATGCACCCACTTCCAAGTAAATCATTAGCTAGAGTTTAAGATCTGTTTACCGTTCTGAGTTTTTTGCTTAAAATTTACATACAGTGAAATTGCTGATCTCAAGTTAGCATTTGATGAGTCTTGATAAAGGAATACTTTAAACCCCTGTCAAGATACAGAACATTGCAAGGACCCCAGGAAGTTCCCTTGTGCCGCTTCATGATCAGTCTCTGTCCCCACCCACCAAGGCCTGATCTTGGACCGTTGATTAAAGCGTTGAAACTCCATTTTCTTTCCATTTCTCCATCATGCTTTCCGTCATTTAATAATCAGGTGTTGTGCCAGGGGCTGAGCTAGAAAGAAACAGACCTTGACCACTGACCTGGAGGAGAGATGGAAGGTGGGTGGCAGGCAGTTAAACCAACAACTGCAGGATGGACAGTGGGGGCTCTGAGGGAGGGAAGTGCTGGGAGTTGTGGGGGCTGGGAGAGTGGTCCCTGACTCAGCCTGGGGCTCCAGGGCTAGCATCCAGGGAGGAGAGGAGATGCTCAAGTCTAAGGAATGCGAGGCTCTGGCCAGGTGAATATGGTTGGAGGTGGTGGGGTGGGAGGGTGCTCCTGGTAGAGCAACTGGCATGTGCAAAGGGCCAGTTGAGGGAGCTTGTGGGTGTTTGGGAATCGCTTGGAATTCGGCTTGGCCAGGCTGGGTGCAGTGGCTCTTGCCTGTAATCCCAGCACTTTGGGAGGCTGAGGCAGGCAGATCACCTGAGACTAGGAGCTCAAGACCAGCCTGGCCAATGTGGTAAAACCCCGTCTCTACTGAAAATACAAAAATTAGCTGGGTGTGGTGGTGCATGCCTGTAATCCCAGCTACTCGAGAGGCTCAGGCAGGAGAATCGCTTGAACCCGGGAGGCGGAGGTTGTGGTGAGCCGAGATCGCGCCACTGTACTCCAGTCTGGGCGACAGAGCAAGACTCCGTCTCGAAAGAAAGAAAGGAAAAAAGAATTCTGCTTGGCTAGATTGGAAGGGCTAGGATGTAAGTGAAAAGAGAGGCAAGAGTCAGGGAGCATCAGAGATCAAGGCTGCAATTATGTGTCACAATAAGGACTTGGAATTTTTTTTTTTTTTTTGAGATGGAGTCTCTCTCTGTCACCAAGGTTGGAGTGCAGTGGTGCCATCTCAGCTCACTGTACCCTCCACCTCCAGGGCTCAAGCGATCCTCCCACCTCAGCCTCACAAGTAGCTGGGACCATAGTTGCGTGCCACCACGCCCAAGTAACTTTTTCTATTTTTGGTAGAGATGGGGTTTCTGTATGTTACTCAGGCTGGTCTTGAACTCCTGAGCTCAAGTGATGCCCCGCCTTGGCCTCCCAAAATGCTAGGATTACAGGGGTGGGTGAACCACCACATCCAGCCAGGACTTGGAATTTTAACCCTACCGTGGTGGGAGCTGAGGAAAGGTTTTTCACCAGTGGAATGACACACTCAGGTTGGACAGGTTTTGGAAGATCCTCAGGCTGAAAGGAAGAGGATACACTGGACATGGGGGTGAGGTCGGTGGCACTTAAAAAGCCTTTGCAGGCACCCAGGCAGGTAGAGAGGGAGGCTGAGCCAGGACATTGACCTGTGCCCACTACAGCATCCAAAACCAGAAAAAGGGCCAGGTGCAGTGGCTCACATCTGTAGTCCTGGCACTTTGGGAGGCTTAGGGGGGAAGATTTCTTGAGGCCAAGAGTTTAAGACCAATCTGGTCAACATAGTGAGACCCCATCTCTTGAAACAAACAAACAAAGAAAACAGACAAGTTGATGGGCAAAGGGCATGGGAAAAGATTCCAGGGTGTGCTCCAGTAGAGGAAATGGAGGTCCTGGGCAGGGAGGCATTTTGCACAGTTGGTAAGCAACAGGGCAAACAAATCACCAATGTTTACGTTATACTGGCAAATCTCTTACTGCTGGACGTTTAGTCTCCGTCTAATAATAAGGATAACAGCTGGGTGCACCATATTATTTATTTAGTCCTCACAGTAGGACAGGATGATCTGTCTCCCCACTTGACAGATGAAGACATCGAGGGTCAGAGTGGTGATGTGTCAGGAACCCTCCCACTGGGTTCTCACGCTTGAAACACAGATTGCTGGTCCCCACCCACACAGTTTCTGATGTAGTAGGTCTGGGTGGGTCCCGAGCATCTGTGGTTCCCAACAAGTTCCCAGGTGCCACCGATGCTGGTGATGGAGCCGCGTTTGAGGGCCACTGCTCTAAATCGTATTGCTGCTGCACGCATTACCTCCTGCTGGGTGCAGGGGTTGTGGGGAGCACTTTAGCAGTGCAGAGCAGAGGTAACCAGCAGAAAACCCATTAGAACTAAAAGCCGAGAGTGTTTCTGACAAACAGGTCAACATGCGGAAAGACCCAGACAAGGTCCTTAAACTACCCTGCGCTCCAAGAATCAGTGCCTGGGGCTGCCGTACCTAATTGGTTCAAACCACAGGGTTTCTGGCCAGCTCATCTGGTACCAAACGTAGATGTCAATATGGTGGATGCCAAAGAACACATCACTCTGTTTGGATGAATCAGGCTTTTCCTCCCTCTGCCTTCAGCCAGGCCTTCTCTGAATTGTTTTCATTTCAAATGAAGGAGGGACCAGTTCACAAGCTGCTTTCAATGCTATCTGGGACGGGAGTTGCTGTATTTCAGTGTCTGAGGGTGGGAAACCCCCTGGAGGTGGCTCTGTCTTTTGTACCTAGTGTATGATGTCAAAAGATTCTCCTTGGTTTGGGTTAAATGAGATGCTCCCTGGATTACAATCCAGTGCCCCATGATTTTTTTTCCTCCTTTTTTATTTCCTCCATTTTTATTATTTTTTATTGTCTGACCTACTTCAGAAGTTAGTTGTCTTTGTTGTCAAGTAAGGCCTTCCACGTCAGATAGAGGCTATTTCCAGGCTGGGCGCAGTGGCTCATGCCTGTAATCCCAGCACTTTGGGAGGCCGTGGGTGGATCGCTTGAGGTCAGTCAGGAGTTCGAGACCAGCCTGGCCAACATGGTAAAACCCCGTCTGTACTACAAGTGCAAAAATTAGCCAGGCATGGTGGCATGCACCTGTAATTCCTGCTATATGGCAGGATGAGGTAGGAGAACCACTTCAATGTGGGAAGCGGAGGCTGCAGTGAGCTGAGAACGCACCATTGTGCTGCAGCCTGGGCGATGAGAGTGAAACCGTCTCAGAAAAAAAAAAAAAAAAAAAAAAGAGGCTATTTCCTTTTTTTTTTTTTTTTGCCAGCGAAGAGGGGACCCTGTGTTGGCCTCCCTATCTGTAACTCGAGATAATCTGAAAATCTGTATTTAGAGCCATACAAGAGAGGCAGCGTGAGGAGAAGAATTTGACAAAGCTCTTTGAATGTGCAAATTAGAAACAGCAATGGCTGGGCGTGGTGGCTGATGCCTGTAATCCCAGCACTTTGTGAGGCCAAGGCAGACGAATCAATTGAGGTCAGGAGTTCGAGACCAGCCTAGCCAACATGGTGAAACCCCATCTCTATCAAAAAATCCAAAAATTAGCCGGGCGTGGTGGCAGGTGCCTATAATCCCAGCTACTCAGGAGGCTGAGGCAGGAGAATTGCTTGAACCTGGGAGGTGGAGGTTTCAGTGAGCCGAGATCAGGCCACTGCACTCCAGCCTGGGCAACAGAGTGAGACTCAGTCTCAAAACACAAAAAAACAAAAAACTGTGCAGTGTTCCGTCTGTCAATGTCCTTGTTGCATTTGCAGGGCAGGTTTTCTACCAGTGGCTGGGGACTCAGTTTTACTGGGCTGAGGGAAGGTTAGGATTTGAGGGTCTTGTTAAGCTGGATAGGGGCTGCATTTCAAGCCTCCCCTGGCTGTCTCTGTCCTGTGTGTTGATGCCAAGGCTGAAGAAGACTGGATTTGCAGGCAAAAGACTGTCATTTGAGGCCTGATTTCACCCCTTAATCACTGTGTCTTAGCATGTTGTGGGGGTTGAGGTAGGCAGAGGTTAGCCAACCTTTTCTGGAAAGGGCTGGCTGATAAATACTTTAGGCTTTGCATGCCATACACTGTCTGTGGCAACTCCTAACTCTGCTGTGTAGCTCAAAAGCTGCCATATTCATTTATAATACATAAATGAATGGGTGTGACTGTTCCAATGAAACGTTATTTATAAATAGCTGGCCTGTGGGCCATAGATGCTTCTGCTATATAAAGCATCTGGTACAGTGGTGTATTGTGAACCCACTGGGTTTTTCCCCCACCAAACTCTTGAGCTTTATTGATGTATAGTGACAAATAAAAATGGTATATAGGTTGGGCACCGTGGTTCATGCCTATAATCCCAGGACTTTGGGAGGCCGAGGCAGGTGGATCACTTGAGCTCAGGAGTTCGAGACTAGCTCAAGCAATAGAGTGAAATCCTGTCTCTACAAAAAATACAAAAATTAGCTGGGTGTTGTGGTGTGCGTCTGTAGTCCCAGCTACCTGGGGGGCTGAGGTGGGAGGATCACTTGAACCTGGGAGGTCGAGGCTGCAATGAGCTATGATTACACTACCGTGCTCCAGCTTGGGTGACAGAGCGAGACCCTGTCTCGAAAATATATTTAAGGTGTACAGTTTGATGTTTCCATATACCAGAGGCTACTGTCACTGCTTCTATTATTATTACTGCTACCACTACTACTCATATTACCCTTTCTTTAGCTGTTACTCTGTGCCAGGTACTATTCTAAGTACTTAACATGTTTGATCTCATTTAATCTTCACCACCAAGGAACTGACCCAAGGTCCCACAGCTAGGAAATGGCAAGCTGGGATTGAGCCACGCCAGCTAGCCCCGTGCTATGCACTGCTTCACACAGAAGCTGCCCCTCCACCCCCGCCACCTTCTTTTTCCTTTGTTCCTTTGTTATCAGCTGGCCGTTTCCAGAAAAGCTTGGTTAACCTGCCTACCTCAACCCTCAGTGATTAAGGGGTGATATCAGGCCTCAAATGACTGACCTTTTTCCTTTGTTGCAGCTCTCACTGATTGTAATTCCGATTGTAATTATATATTTATTTGCACCGTGGTTTACTTACTATCCATCTCCCCCAGGGCAGGAGGCTGAATGGGGCAGGGGTCTCGCTGTCTCATTCGCAGCTCCGTCCGAAGCACTTCACCCACATCCTGGCCTATAAGCGAGTCCTGCCCATATATTTGACCAAGAAATAAATGAATCATTGACAGCCATGCCCCACCCCTTCCTCCTCTCTCTGCCAGCCAGCACCTCCGTCTTTCACAGTGGGTAGGGCTTGGGCTACAGGTGAAATGGATTTGCAATTCCCTGATAACCCACCCACCGACTGTGCAGGCGGGCAGGAAGGCGTCAGCTCTTCTGGATGAAAAACCAGCCTGCAATGCAGCATTTCTACCCAGCCTACAAAGCAAACACCACTACCTCCACGCCTTAGGTTGGAGAAATTCCGCTTTACGACACAGTCCCATGGGCCTCATGTCATTTCTCCCTCCTGGCAGTCCCGGGGGGTAGGTTGAGCAAGCAGTAGGACAAACGACTCCCATTTTCCAGGTATAAAAACTGAGGCTTGGAGGTGAAGGGACTTGCCCAAGGTCATCAGCTAGAATATAGCAGGGCTGGGATTAGAACCCAGGTCTGTCCGGGTCCACGGTCTGATCTGAACTCTGCTTCAGTTGGTCTGGAATGCATCGGCTGCATCTGATGATCTTATTAAGGATCTGTGGCTGTCAGGGTCCTCCCCCTAGAGGTGCTGATTTAGTTGGTCTGGGGTGGGGCCCTAGGCACTTGGCACTTAACAAACTCCTTAGGTGATTCCAATGGACAGGCAGGGCTGGGAACTTCATCACCCCTCCGAGTCCCAGAGTGGAGCCTGATCCTTAGCCCTGGCTGTGTATTTGAATCACTGGAGGAGCTTTTTATTTAGCCTTTTATGATGGAAACGTAAAGTAGACAGCATAGGATAATGAACTACCATGAGCTCTTTTTCTTTTCTTTTTATTTATTTTTGAGACAGGGTCTCACTATTATCCAGGCTGGAGTGCGATGGCACAATCTCAGCTTGCTGCAACCTCTGCCTCCCGGGTTCAAGCCATTCTCATGCCTCAGCCTCTTGAGTAGCTGGGACTACAGGCACGTGCCACCATGTCCAGCCAATTTTTATATTTTTTGTAGAGACAGGGTCTTGCCTTGTTGCCCAGACTGGTCTCGAACTCAAAGCAATTCTCCTGCCTCAGCCTCCCAAAGTGTTGGGGTTACAAGTGTGAGCCACCGCACCCAGCTACCATGAGCTCTTTACCATGCATTGCATAGGTGAACGTTTTAATATGTATCTCCGAAGGACATGGATTTGTTTATTTTTAATGACTTTTTTTGGCTCACAAAAAGTTGCAAAAATAACAGAGTTCCTGATGTTCATTGCTCAACTTTCTTTAATGATAACATCTAAAAGATAAGAATTTTAAAAACTGTAACTGTTGGGCTGCATGTGACGGCTCATGCCTGTAATTCCAGCACTTTGGGAAGCTGAGGCAGGAGGATCACTTCAGCCCAGGAGTTTGAGACCAGCCTGATCAATATAGCTAGACCTTGTCTTGACAAAAAAACATGTATATGTGACTGTAATACTAACTTTAATAATAATTCATTAATATCAAATATCCCAGTAATCCATTGTCGTTGCACAATGGCTCATTCTTCTATGGTATCATTCTTTATGTTTTAGCTGGGATTTTTTTATGGAAAAGAGTTTCCCCTTCATTTCTTTGATCACTGATCACTCTGTAGTGATTGAATAAATGACTGTTTTCCTCAGGGAAGCCTTCTCCGACCCTGGTGAACCAAATGAGTACATTTGGGAAAGGTGGAGAAAATACTTGTTTCTTTCCGCTTTTTCTGTTTTCAAACAATGACCTGGTTCACTGACAACATCAGATGTTTCTCTTTATTTCCAGCATCAATATGAAACTTGTGTATATAAACTTGTAAGTCCGGGCGCAGTGGCTCAAGCCTGTAATCCCACCACTTTGGGAAGCCAAGGTGGGTAGATCACTTGAGTCAGGAGTTCGAGACCAGCCTGTTCACCAACATGGTGAAACCCCATCTCTACTAAAGATACAAACGTTAGCCCAGTGTGGTGGCTGACGCTTATAATCCCAACTACTTGGGAGGCTGAGGCGGGAGGATCACTTGAACCCAGGAGGCGGAGTTTGCAGTGAGCCAAGATCACGCCACTGGACTCCAGCCTGGGAGACAGAGCGAGACTCCATCTCAAAAAACAAAACAAAAAACAAAAACCTTGCATGGTATGTTTTAGCCCGTTGTACTTATTCTTGTCAAAGCTGAAATTGTCCCTCTTTTAGCCTGCAGCCACCACTTCTGCTTGGCTCTTGAGCCTTTTAACAATCCTATTCATGCTTAGTTTCCTTGTTGTCCGGTGTGACAAGATGTTCTTGGCTTATCTTGCATATTTCTTGCCCAGCCACTTTTCCAAGAAAAATCTGGAAGTTTAAAACAAAAGCAAAGCTTCAGTGCCCCAGTTGCACCCAGAACCAGCTTAATGAGATTCCCTGGTGTGGGTAGGACCCGGATACAGTATTTTTTTTTATTTTAATTTTTATTTTTTTCGAGACAGGCTCCCTAGGCTGGAGTGCAGTGGCAGGATCTCAGCTTACTGCAACCTCCGCCTCATGGATTCAAGCAATTCTGCCTCAGCCTCCTGAGTAGCTGAGCTTGCAGGCACCCACCACCACATCCAGCTAATTTTTTGTATTTTTGGTAGAGACGGGGTTTCATCATGTTGCCTAGGCTGGTCTCAAACTCCTAACCTCGAACTCCTGACCTCAAGTGATCTGCCTGCCTTGGCCTCCCAAAGTACTGGGATTATAGGCGTGAGCCACCACACCCAGCCAGGATACAGTATTTTTTAAAAAGCATGCCCAGCCTTGAATGGAAAACCACTTGATGAGAGTATGCCACCTTATCGGGCTGTGTAAATGCCTTATATCTGCACAAGGCTGGAACTTTGAGTGGAATCCTTGGCTAAAGCTGTCATTACTGCATGGTGACCTCTCTTCCCTCTGCTGCGAAATCTTGTGTTTCAGAATTTAGACCCGGATGCATCCATGTTGAAAGCCAGGCTTTGTCCATCATCCCAGGAGCTCTGTGTCGGTCCCTTTCCTTGCCTGCATGTTGTTGACTTGGGGCTCATCTTCATTTCTCTGGGAAATAAGTTCTTTGATAGCTTGCTTAGAATCTCTCAGTACTTCCCATTGCCCTTAGAATGAAGACCAAAATATGTGGCCTGCAGTATAGACTGTGCACAGCCTCCAGTGTAGACTGCTCAGGCCCCTTCTTGGTTCCTGGAGTCTACCATGCTTTCTTCTACCACCGGGCCTTTGCACACACTGCTGTCTGCTGGGAATGCATTGCTTTTCCTCGTTACTTAGTTCTCCTCTACTCACCCTTCAGGTGCCAGCTTGACTGTCTTCCTCGGGGGAGCCTTCTCTGACCTTCGTACACGAGATCAGTCCCCATGTACTTACTTTGTCTCATTGGTAATATTTCTCTCCCTTCAGGACGCACATCAAGGCCCAGAAGTTGTAGTTTTGCATTTGTTCATGTGATCATTTGATGCATGTCTCTCTCTGGAGCCTGACTCTTTGGGGCTCACATCCTGACTCCACTGCTTTTAGCTGTGGGACCTTGAACAAATCTTTTCATCTCTGGGCCCCAGTTTTTAAATTTAATTTAATTTAATTTAATTTTTATTTTGAGACACTCTTGCTCTGTTGCCAGGCTGTAGTGCAGTTGTTCGATCATGGCTCACTGCAACGTCCGCCTCCCGGGTTCAAGCGATTCTCTTGCCTCAGCCTCCCAAGTAGCTGGGACTACAGGCTCCCGCCACCACATCCAGCTAATTTTTGTATTTTTAGGAGAGACAGGGTTTCACCATGTTGGCTAGGATGGTCTCGATCTCTTGACCTTGTGATCTGCCTGCCTCAGCCTCCCATAGTGCTGGGATTACAGGCCCAGTTTCTTTTAGCTGCAAAACAGGGATGACATGATACTTTTATCTATCTTGTGAGGCAAGGATGAAGATTAAGTAAGGTAGTTTGTGTAAAGCACTTAGAACTGAGCTAGCTATTAATAGTAGAGTATCTTGGCAGGTATTACTGATGATTACTGCAGTAGACCACAGGCTCCATACAGGCAGGAGTCATTTCTATTTGTTTAGATTTGTATGCAGGATGCTTGGTACAAGGGTTTTACTCAGGAAATACTTGTTGGATAGATGAATGAATGAGGTGGAGATAATAGTAATACCATGTTTATAGAATTCCATGAGGATATAAAATAATGCAAGTATATAAGCTCTTGGTAGAGTGTCTAGCACATAGTAGGTGGTCAATAAATATTCAGTGACTGAATGAGTAAAGTAGGGACAATAGTAATACCCGCTCATGAGGTTGTCGTGGGGATATAAGGCAACCCTGTAGTACCTTGTAGAATGCCTAGCACATAGTAGGTGCTCAGAAAATATTTGTTGAATGAATGAATGAAGTAGGGATGACGTTAACACCAGCTCCTAGGGTTGTTGCGGGGATAGAAGATAAGGCAGGTCTATTGCATGTTGTATTGTGGTTGTACATGGTAGACACTCCATTGATTGAAACTGGAAGAGCTGCCATGAGTTTCTTTCTCCTGGGGATTAGGAGAGGGTCCTTTTGGGGTGCGGAATGGTGTGGAGCTGACGCTAGTCCTCTGGAAGGAAAAGTGAGCAGCTGACTACTTGCTAAGCTCTGACCTGGATGAAAAGTCAAATCGTTCCTTTCTCTCTTCCTCCCAAACCTGTGTTTTCTTTCCACTAGAATCCTTGCCCGGAGTCCAGCGCCTCCTTCCTGTCCAGGATCACCTTCTGGTGGATCACAGGGTAAGGCCGGGCCCCCCAGACCTCAGGGAGGTGGTGGGGAATGAATGAATGAATGAATGAACGAACATGCTCAGCTCCCGCCCCCCCAACTTCTCCCTCCTTTGCTCTTCTGCAGAGTTATCTTGAATCTGCCTGTGCTGGCCATGTGGTCTCAGAGACACCATCTCTGTCCGGCCAGTTCCATGAACTTGCATGTGATAAACACATGAGCCGTGAGCAGCCTACACCTCTGCAGAAGGCTTTGCCTGGGACAGCCATATGCTGGACTGCTCTTGCTTTAGCTTCAGATTTGGGTTTTTAAAATATTAGGTATAGTTATTATTGACATTGTCCCCCTCCTCTCCCCCACTCCTTAGAAAAATAATACTGTCTCACCACAGGAAGTATGGATTAAAAAACCACACGTGCAGATCAGCAGTGTAGGAGACATCCAGAGGCAACCAGTGTCACCATTTTAGTATGCCTCCTTCTGGTCGTCTTTCTTTTTTTTGAGATGGAGTCTCGCTCTGTCAGTCTCAGCTCACTACAGTCTCCGCCTCCCAGGTTCAAGTGATTCTCCTGCCTCAGCCTCCCAGGTAGCTGGGATTAGAGGCTTGCACCACCATGCCTGGCTACTTTTTGTATTTTTAGTAGAGACAGAGTTTTGCCATGTTGGCCAGGCTTGTCTTGAAACTCCTGACCTCAGGTGATCCACCCCCATCGACCTCCCAAAGTGCTGGGATTACAGGTGTGAGCCACCATGCCCAGGTACCTTCTGGTCCTCTTTTTCTGCCCATTGTTAACATCTTATTGGGGATTGTTTGAAGAATCTTTTTTTGCCCCTAATATGCATCATCTTTTTTTTTTTTTTTTTTTTGAGACAGGCTTTCGCTCTGTCGCTGAGGCTGGAGTGCAGTGGCACAATTGTAGCTTACTGCAGTCCCAATCTACTGGGCTTAGGTGAAGCTCCTGCCTCAGCCTCCTGAGTAGCTGGGACTACAGGCACGCTCCCCCATGCCCAGTAGATTTTTGTACTTTCTGTAGAGATGGGGTTTCATCATGTTGCCCAGGCTGGTCTCCAACTTCTGAGCTCAAGTGATTGTCCCACCTCAGCCTCACAGAGTGCTGGGATTACAGGCATGAGCCACCATGCCTGGTCTCATCCTTGTCTTAATGACAAACATCGTTTTAAAAAATTAGATGTTTTGAATAATTTCTTCAAATTACTATTAAAAAGCATCACTGGGACAGTTGATGTAATTTGTACATGACTACAGGACACCGGATGCATGCTGATCACGTTCATTCTTGTTTTGGAAAATTGTGCTCTAGTTACATAAGAGCATGTCCTGGATTGGAAGGGAATACCTCCAGTTTTTTGGGGGTAAAGGCATGTAGAGCCTATATGTTAACTTTTTTTTTTGAGATGGAGTCTCACTCTTTCGTCCAGGCTGGAGTGCAGTGGTAGGATCTGAGCTCACTGCAACCTCCGCCTCCTGGGTTCAAGAGATTGTCTTGTCTCAGCCTCCTGAGTAGCTGGGATTACAGGGACCTGCCACCACGTCCAGCTAATTTTTGTATTTTTAGTAGAGATGGGGTTTCACTGTGTTGTCCAAGCTGGTCTCAAACTCCTGACCTTAGGTGATCCACCCACCTCAGTCTCCCAAGGTGCAGGGATTACAGGTGTGAGCCACCGTGCCAGGCCTTTAACTGTTTAAATGGTTCAGAAAAAGATGATGTGTGTGCATGTGTGTGTGTGTTTGTGGGTGCATGTCCATGGATACAGACAGAGAATGATACTGCAAACGTGGCAACGTGTTAACAATGGTGAGTTGAGTGAATTCTTAGTATGATTTCAGTAATTTTTCTATAAGTTTGAAATTATTTTAGAACAAAAGATGAAAGTATTTTACCTTTTATTATAAAAGTGTTTAGTCTGCTGGGCGCGGTGGCTCATGCCTGTAATGTTAGCACTTTCAGAGGCCGAGGTGGGTGGATCACCTGAGGTCAGGAGTTGACCAGCCTGGCCTACATGGTGAAACCCTGTCTCCACTAACAATACAAAAATTAGCTGGGCAGCACACATCTGTAATCCCAGCTACTTGGGAGGGTGAGGCAGGAGAATCGCTTGAATCCAGGAGGCAGAGGTTACAGTGAGCCGAGATGGCTCCATTACACTCCAGCCTGGATGGAGTCACATAGAAAGATTAATATAATAAAACTCAATAATCTCATCACCCAGATTTCATGCTTACTAATGCTTTGTCATGTCAGCCTTTTTATTTTTTAATTTTTTCCTTCAACCTATTTTTTTTTTTTTTTTCTTTTTATAGGGTCTGATTCCATTGTCCAGGCTGGAGTGCAGAGACACAATCACAGCTCTCCGTGGCCGCCACCTCCTGGCCTTGAGCAGTCCTCCCACCTCAGCCTCCTGAGTAGCTGGGACTACAGGTGCGAGCCATCATGACTGGCTAATTTTTTTATTTCTACTTTTTGTAGAGATAGTCTCCCTATGTTGCCCAGGCTGGTCTTGAACTCCAGGGCTCACAAAGTCCTCCCACCTCGGCCTCCCAAAGTGCTAGGATTATAGGCATGAGCTACCGTGCCTGGCCCATATCAGCCTTTTTTAATTTAAAATTTTAAAAAGTTGGCGGGGCACGGTGCCTTATGCCTATAATTCCAAGACTTCGGGAGGCCAAGGTGGGAGGGTTGCTTGAGCCTGGGGTTCGAGAACAGCTTGGGCAACATAGGGAGACTCTGTCTCTACAAAAATAAAAAATAAAAAAAATTAGCCAGTCATAATGGCTTGCACCCAAAGTCCCAGCTACTCGGAAGGCTGAAGTGGGAGAATTGCTCTGGACCGGGAGCTGGAGGCTGCAGGGAGCTGCGATCGCACCACTGTACTCCATCCTGGGTGACACAGCGAGAACCTGTCTCCAAATAAATGAATGAATGAATAATAAAAAATAAAAAATAAATTAGAGCCATCCTGATATTTCGCTCCTAAATCATCTTTTTTTCCCCTAAGTCTTTTGTATGCACCACTGAAAAAAAAAAAAAAAAAAAAAGCCATTTTTCCTGCATGACCCAACAGAATGAGCTGTAATTAGCTTGTAATATGTGCAAATGTCCAGCCACATTCTGACTTCCCCAGCTGCATGGCTGCCTTCATTTGCAGCAGGCAGCTGTTCTGCAGAGGGGAGCAGCATCAGCAGGCGTGTGGATTGAGTGAGCCCCGTCCTCCTCCTCCTCTCATTGACTCTCATTGCCTAACCCCCTTGTGTCTTGGCCCCAGGTTGATTGTGCGGGGCTACCGCCAGCCCCTGGTGGGCAGTGACCTCTGGTCCTTAAACAAAGAGGACACGTCGGAACAAGTCGTGCCTGTTTTGGTAAAGAACTGGAAGAAGGAATGCGCCAAGACTAGGAAGTAAGTGTGAGTTTCCTTGTCCTCCAGGATTCCCCGGTCACCTCCTTTCCACTACTGTGGCCTGAATCCAGGATGGGGCCCTGGCAGTGCTGCCTGTTACTAGCTTTGTGGTTCTGAGCAAGATGCCTCACTTCTCCTCCTGGCCTCAGTTTGCTTTTCTGCCAAATGGGGTAGAATCTCACATGTCATTAAAGCAACTAGGTAGAGAAAAGAAGAAAGAAGCTGGGCGCGGTGGCTCTCATGTCTAATCCCAGCACTTTGGGAGGCCGAGGCAGGCGGATCCCTTGGTCGGGAGTTTGAGACCAGCCTGGCCAACATGGTGAAACCCCGTCTCTACTAAAAATACAAAAATTAGCTAGGCGTGGTGGCACGTGCCTGTAGTCCCAGCTACTCAGGAGGCTGAGGCAGGAGAATCACTTGAACCCAGGAGGCGGAGGTTGCAGTGAGCTGAGATTGCGCCACTGTATCCTAGCCTGGGAGACAGAGTGAGATTCTGTGTCAAAAAAAAAAAAAAAAAAGAAGAAAGAAAAATGTTGTCCAAATAGGCAGTTGATGCTGTTTGCCATGGTGCGTGACTATCCCTCCTTGAGTCAGTCTCACTTTTTTCTGTCTCTTTCTGAGCATCTGGCATCTTGCATGTTCTTGCTGTTTGAATGTTCTGTCCAACATGCACAGCTGACCATGTAAGTCTGTTTAGCCAAAGAAGCCCCATTTGAGGGTGATTTTGGCTCTACTGGATTTTAGGCTCTACCCCCTATGTAAGCTGTGCCCCACTACACCACCTCTGTCATTCTTTCGGGAATCAGGCCAGGGCCTCCCCTGCGCATACCTTAACTCATCAAATCTGAGACGCCATTAGTTGCACGATGAGTTATTATTCTATGTAACAGTAAGAAAGAAAAGCAGCTGCCAATTAAACAAGGACATAAGACGTGTCTCGAGCCTGGACGAGCTGGAACATGAACTTGCGGGTGACATGGGGGCAGTGGATTGCAGCCATGGATGGTAGTAGAATGGCTGTTTTTGTTCCTGTTGCCTGTTCCGGGGTAAGTTTACTACGATAAGCTGTGATGGGGCCAGTGTGGTGCATTGGATTCCCCACAGACCCATTGACCTTACAGGGAAAAACCCCAGACCAGGGTTCTGTTCCTCATTCTGTTCCGGGGATGCCCAGGATACAGGCCTTCAGTCAGACCCAGATGGTGGGTGGGAATCTGGACATCCATGGTGCCAGCCACTAGGACATCAGCAGAGGACCTCGTGACTCTGGTCAGAAGCTGTTTGGGTGGTCCAGGTGATGGGAGAAATTGTCTCGTGGGAGGCAGATAGAGCTTGGGCCTCTGTGACTGAGCATTGTAAGGAAATGGCCCATGTCCATGACCCAGTTGAAGGTTTTTGGCAGGCAAAGGTGGGGTCCCTGTTTGTTACAGTTCTTCATGGAGACAGAACTAGTAGGATGGATGAATGGTTGGATGGATGGATGGATGGATGAATAGATGATAGATAGATGGATGATAGATTGATAGATGATAGATGATAGGTAGATGATAGATGGATAGATAGTTGGTGGATGTATACATGGTAGGTGGATGGATAGATGATAGATGGATGATTGAGAGATGATGGATGGATAGATGGAGGATGAGAGGGGATCTACTAGGGAAACTGGATCATGTGATTATGGAGGCTGAGAAGTCCCACCCTAGGTCATCTGCAACCTGGAGAACCCAGGAAGCTGGTAGCATGGCTCAGGACAAGTCCAAAAGTCTCAGACCCAGGGAAGCTGATGGTGGAATTCTCAGTTCACAGTCAAAGGCCTGAGAACCTGGAGTCATTGGGTAAGTCCCAGAGTCCAGAGGCCCGACATCCTGGAGTTCTGATGTTCAAGTGTGGGAGAGGATGACATCCCGGCTGCAGAAGAGAGAGCGCCTGCATTTGCCATTACTCTGACTTTTTGTTGTGTCTGGACCCTCTGCTGATTGGGCGGTGCCACCCACATGGGGCAAGGATGGATCTTCCTTAGTCAGTCTACTCATTCAAATGCCAGTCTCGTCTGGAAACACCCTCACAGACACACCCAGAAATAACACTTTACCAGCCATCTGGGTATCCCTTAACCCAGTCAACTTGACCCCTAACATCACCCATCTCATCTGGATTCCTTCAGCCTCACCTGCAGTGTTCCCCACACTAAGCAGGCCACATTTGTAGCGTGGGCTTCAGCATTCCTCATCATCCACGCCTCTACTGATCACCTGGCTTGGCTTCCTCTCATGGAAGAAGGATGCCCACCTTTGTGTCCCCTGGAGCTTGTCAGGAGAGCAGGTTGCTGGAGACACCATGGGAGAGGCCAATATCACAGCCTTGGGAGGAGGATGGAGTTTGAATCAAGAAGCTCCTCCACTGGCCTGGCCCTTAATTCATTGAGCAGATGAAACTGACTGCTGCTTTTTGTGCTTAGCGATGTTTAGTCCCTGAGGGTTCAGAGAGTGGAACAAAAGAGACACACTCTAGTTGCGTGCCATCGACATTCTATATGGGAGACAGGACGTTGGTTGTGAAACATGCATTGAGAAGAAGCTTTGGAGAATGATAGTGTTGGGGTGAGATTAAAAATGAGGAAATGAGGGTGAGAGTAACCGAGGAAGCTTTTGTGTATGTGTGTGTGTGTGCTTTTTTTTTTTTTTTTTTTTGAGATGGAGTCTCACTCTGTTACCCAGGCTGGAATACAGTAGTGTGATCTCGGCTCACTGCAACCTCTGCCTCTCAGGTTCAAGCAATTCTTCTGCCCTGGCCTCCCAAAGTGCTAGGATTACAGGTGCACGCCACCATGCCTGACTAATTTTTTGTATTTTTAGTAGAGATGGGGTTTCACCCTGTTGGCCAGGCTGGTCTCGAACTTCTGACCTCAAGTGATCCTCCTGCCTCAGCCTCCCAAAGTGCTGGGATTACAGGCATGAGCTACCGTGCCCAGCTGAGGGAGCTGTTTTAGATACAGTGGTGAAAGTTCTTCTACCCAGTGCGGCCATGACCCGTGGTGAGCATGTGCCTGTCCCTCCCTAAGTCTATCTCTGGCTCTTTCTGAGCCTCTGGCATCCTGAGCGTTACTGTGTTTTGAAGTGTTTTTGTTCAACATGCCCAGCTGACCATGTATGTCTGTTTTGAGAAGGTCACATTTGAGCAGAGACTTGCATTGGAGGGAGTGAGCCTTGTGTGTATCTGGGGAAGGAAGGGCTTACCAGGTGGAGGGAGCAGCCAGTGCAAAGGCTCTGAGGAAGCTCGTGGTGCATCAGGGGGCTCGTGTGGCTTGAGGAAAGTGAGTGAGGAGGGGAAAGGGAGGAGATGAAGCAGGAAAAGGATTTGCAGGGGTCTCCTCTGAGAGTTAGGGTGGGATTCCAGGTGCAGTGAGAACACAGGGGCAGGTTTTCTGCAGGGCAGTGGTGTGACATGAGTTCTGTTGTTTGTATGTATGTATGTATGTATGTGTTTATTTTAGAGACAGGGTCTTGCTCTGTTGCCCAGGCTGGATTGCAGTGGCATTATCACAGCTCATTGCAGCCTGGAAATTCCGGGCTCAAGCAATCCTCCCACCTCATCCTCCAGAGTAGCTGGGATTACAGGTGCGCACCACCATGCCTGGCTAATTAATTAATTAATTAATTTTATATTTTATATTTATTTTTTTGAGATGGAATTTTGCTCTTGTTGCCTAGGCTGGAGTGCAATGGCGCTATCTTGGCTCACTGCAACCTCCACCTCCCAGGTTCAAGCGATTTTCCTGCCTCAGCCTCCCGAGTAGCTGGGATTACAGGAATGTACCACCACGCCTGGCTAATTTTGTATTTTTAGTAGAGATGGGGTTTCTCCATGTTGGTCAGGCTGGTCTCAAACTCCTGACCTCAGGTGATCTGCCTGCCTCGGCCTCCCAAAGTGCTGGGATTACAGGCGTGAGCCACTGCGCCTGGCCTTTTAAATTTTTTTTTTTTTATAGAGACAGGTCTCACTGTGTTGCCCAGGCTGGTCTCCAACTCTTGGCTTCAAGCAGTCCTCCTGCCTCAGCCTCCCAAATAGCTGGGATTACAGGTGTGAGCCACCACACCCAGCTGAGTTCTGGTTCGTAACAACCCAGGCTGCCCTGGGGAAGGTGGATATTTAGGGACAAGAGTGAAGGCAGGGATACCAGGGTGGGAACCTCAAGGGCTGTCCGTGAAGTCTCTTCATGCCTCACTGGGAGCCTCCATTTTATTTATTTTTTTTTTTTTTGAGACAGGGTGTCACTCTTTTGTCCAGGCTGGAGTGCAGTGGCATGATCTCGGCTCACTGCAACCTCCATCTCCTAGGCTGGAGTGATCCTCCCACCTCAGCCTCCCTAGTAGCTGGGACTACAGGCACGTGCCACCACACCTGGCTAATTTTTTTTTTTTTTTGTAGAGATGATGTCTCGCCATGTTGCCCAGGCTGTTCTCAAGCTCCTGAGCTCAAGCAATCCACCTACCTTGGCCTCCCAAAGTGTTGGGATTACAGGCGTGAGCCACTATGCCTGACTGGAGCCTCCATTTTTCACCCAGATCATTTTCTGAGAATTCAGTGAGATGTGTGTCACGATAAGCTGTGCCCTAGCCCTGAGTACATGCTGGGCAGGTTTTAATTGTACAAGTTTTATTTATTCATCTACACTTCGATCTTGCCAGGGAGGATGTGGTGAGAACTGGGTCTTTAGGCTTGAAAGCGGGCCACCTGAGAAGGGTCTGGCTCTGTGAGTACCTTGGTGTTTAGAGATGCTCAGCATGGACCCAGGGGATCATTTCCTTGGGACATTGGTAGACGGATCGCTTGCTTTATTCCCAGAGGCGTAAGCCAGATCTGGCACCTGTAACCCCTGTGAACCTGGAGAGAGTGAGAAGGAAAACCCTGTCCTAGGCTGGAATTTCTTGATGTGGCTCCTTACACTCAGATCCCTTTTGTTAACCAGAGAAAGGAATGCAGCCCGTGCAGCTCTGGGCTGCTGGGTGTCCTAGGCTCGGGGATCAGGTGATGGATGCCAGGGCTGGGGGATCTGCATGGCTTCCTGGATCCTTTTACCACCTCTCTTCACCCCTAAGTGACTCCTTCTCAAAAGTCAGGTGTGGCTGGGCATGGTGGCTCATGTCTGTCATTGTGGTACTTTGGGAGGCTGAGGTGGGAGGCTCACCTGAGTTCATGAGTTCGAGACCAGCCTGGCCAGCATGATGAATCCCTGTCTCTGCTAACGATACAAAAATTAGCCAGGTGTGGTGGCGCTCACCTGTAATCCAGCTACAGCGGGGCTGAAGCATGAGAATTGCTTGAACCCAGGAAGTGGAGGTTGCGATGAGCCAAGATTGTGCCACTGCACTCTAGCCTGGGTGACAGAATGAGACTCCGTCTCAAAAAAAAAAAAAAAAAAAAAAAAAAAAAAGGCAGGTGTGAGTAATCTTCCTGCTCTAGCTTTGGATTTAAAAACCCAGTGCTTCATTGGTTTGTGTGTAGTGGTTTTATGTTCTCTTTTGTGTATGGCCACTCAGAGCTTAGGGCCAGTTTGGACTGTGGTTTCTGCTGGCCTGAATGCAAAATGCTTCTGTGACTCTGGAAGAGTTTGGCAGTTTTTTAAGTTAGACATAGTGAACATACCACCAGTCACCCCCTTCCCAGGCATCCAGCCAACAGAGCTGAGAACATATGTTCATAAAAGGCTGGTACAGGAATGTTCTTAGCTACTTTGTGATAACCCAAACTGGAGGTAAGCCAGACATCTATTAGCAAGTGAACAGACAGATGCACCAGTTATGTACATCTGCACAACTGAATACTAAGTGATGTACAAGAATGAACTATTGGCTGGGCACAGTGGCTCATGCCCATAATCTCAGCACTTCGGGGGGCCAAGGCAGGCAGATCACTTGAGGTCAGGAGTTCGAGACCAGCTTGGCTAGCATGGTGAAACCCTGTCTCTACTAAAAACATAAAAATTAGCCGGGTGTGGTGGCGCACACCTGTAATGCCAGCTACTCGGGAGGCTGAGGCAGGAGAATCGCTTGAACCCAGGAGGCGGAGGTTGCAGTGAGTCAAGATCGCACCATTGCACTCCAGCCTGTGTGATAGAGCAAGACTCCATCTCAAAAAAAAAAAAAAAAAAAATCCCTGTAAGATAAAGACTACTTTTTTGGTGACAGCTTTATTGAGATATTCATATACCGCATGATCCATGTATGCAGAACATACAATTCACTGATTTTTAGTGTGTTCACAGAGTTGTGCAGTCATCATCACAGTCAATTTTATTTATTTGCTTTTTAAGACAGAGTCTTGCTGTGGCGCTGAGGCTGGAGTGCAGTGGCACAACCTCGGCTCATTGCAACCCCCTCCTCCTCCTGAGTTCAAGCGATTCTCCTTTCTCACCCTCCCAAGTAGCTGGGATTACAGGCAACCGCCACTATGCCTGACTAATTTTTTGTATTTTTAGTAGAGACGAGGTTTTGCCATGTTGGTCAGGCTGTTCTCAAACTCCTGACCTCGAGTGATCCACCTGCCTTGGCCTCCCGAAGTGCTGGCATTACAGGCATGAACCACTGCACCCAGTCAAAAAAAAAATTTTTTTTTTTGGAAATAGAGTCTTGCTATGTTGCTCTGGCTGGCTGAAATCTTTTTTTTTTTTTTTTTTTTTTGCATTGATCTATATATGCCTATCCCTTTACCTGTCTTGATGATTATTGTTCTTTTTTTGTTTGTTTGTTTTTGTTTTTGAGACCAAGTCTTTTTGCCCAGGCTGGAGTGCAATAGTGTGGTCTCAGCTCACCACAACCTCCGCCTCCTGGGTTCAAGTGATTCTCCTGCCTCAGCCTCCCAAGTAGCTGGGATTACAGGTATGCGCCACCATGCCGGCCTAATTTTGTATTTTTAGTAGAGATGAGGTTTCTCCATGTTGGTCAGGCTGGTCTTGAACCTCCCGACCTCAGGTGATCTGCCCACCTCGGCCTCCCATAGTGCTGGGATTACAGGCGTGAGCCACTGCGCCCAGCCTATTGTTGTTCTTTCTTTTTGAGATGGAGTTTTGCTCTGTCACCCAGGCTGGAGTGCAATGGCGTGATCTCGGCTCACGGCAACCTCCACCTCCCAGGTTCAAGTAATTCTCCTGCCTCAGCCTCCCAAGTAGCTGGGATTACAGGCACCTGCCACCATGCCTGGCTAATTTTTGTATTTTAGTAGAGATGGAGTTTCACTATGTTGGTCAGGCTGGTCTCAAACTCCTGACCCCAAGTGATCCACCCGCCTTGGCCTCCCAAAGTGCTGGGATTACAGGTGTGAACCACCACTCCCAGCCATGATTGTTATTTTGTATTGTTTTGAAATCAGGAAGTGTGAATCCTCCAACTTAGTTCTTATTTTTCACGATTGTTCTGGCTGTTCTGGATCCTTGAGTTTCCATGTGAATTTTAGAGTTAGCTCATAATTTCTACCTGGCAGCCAGCTGGGCTTTTGGTGGGGATTGCCTTGACTCTAGATCAGTTTGGAGCCATCAGTTTTCTAAGTCTTTAACTTATTCAACTCATTTAATCTTACCTACCTTGGAGGTAGGTCCTACTTTTATCCTCATTTCACAGAGGAGGAAACTGAGGCCAAGAGCTTAAGGACCTTGCCTGAAGCCACGCAGCTGGCCAGTGGCCAAGCCAGACCTTGAGCCGGTGGCTCTAGAGCCCGTGTTTGTAACCACTGTGCTGAGCTGCCTCTCTCCCTGGGCTTGTTGTCTTTGACTCTGCCTTCCCTGAAGGGTGACATTCCCTGGCCATGTCCCTGTGGTAGGGGGCTGCGTCTCTGGCAGACCCCACAACGGCTTCACCTCCTTGTGTTCCAGGCAGCCGGTGAAGGTGGTGTACTCCTCCAAGGATCCTGCCCAGCCAAAAGAGAGTTCCAAGGGGGATGCGAATGAGGAGGTGGAGGCTTTGATTGTCAAGTCCCCACAGAAGGAGTGGAACCCCTCCCTGTTTAAGGTGTTATACAAGACCTTTGGGCCCTACTTCCTCATGAGCTTCTTCTTTAAGGCCATCCACGACCTGATGATGTTTTCTGGGCCGCAGATCTTAAAGTAAGACCCCTTCCCTCCCAGGTGGGCTCCATTTTCCCTCCTTGGATTTGATCTTTCAGTTGCATCAGTCATAACCCTGGGGTCATGCTGTGTCCTGAAGTGGGCTCATAGCCAGATGTCTCCATTTTTACTTTAACTTTTTTGAAAAAAATAGAGACAGGGTCTTGCTTTGTTGGTCAGGCTGGTCTCGAGCTCCTGACTTCAAGTGATCCTCCTGCCTTGGCCTCCGGAAGTGCTGGGATTGCAGATGTGAGCCACAATCACTGCCTAGCTTTGCTTTATGCTTTACTTAATTACCATATTAGTGAAGACCACTTCGTTTGCAAGTAACAGAAACCCACTAGGCTCCCCTGAAACCCAAATGGGGAGGATATGGCATTGTCTTGGGAAACCAAGAGCAAGGAAATGCCAGCAGATCTCATGAAAAAACTGCAACCAGGGTTGGGCGCAGTGGCTCATGCCTGTAATCCCAGCACTTTGGGAGGCTGAGGTGGGAAGATCACCTGAGGTCAGGAGGTCAAGACCAGCCTGGCTAACATGACAAAACTATCTGCTAAAAATACAAAAATTAGCCGGGCGTGGTGGCGCACACCTGTAATCCCAGCTACTCATGAGGCAGAGGCATAAAAATTGCTTGAACCCAGGAGGCAGAGGTTACAGCAAGCTAAGATCGTATCACTGAGCTCCAGCCTTGGTGACAGAGCAAGACTTTGTCTCAAAAAAAAAAAAAAAAAGCAAAGAATAAAAAAAACAAACAACAACAAAAACTGCAACCAGGAACTGGGGAGTCAGAAAGGAGTTTGCCTCGCTCCTCCCTGGCTCTCTGCTGCTCTGTGACTCGGGGGCTACACATTCATTGTCTTTTCCTCCCTACCTCTTTACCTCGTGTTCCCTATGCAATTCCTTTGGGTGACTTGCTGGTGATGAGATAGAGCTAGAGCACTTAGTGCACAACCTCAAGGCAGAGGCCTGTTTTATGAGCAGTTTGGGTCACGTGCACAGCCAGATCACCACTGTGGACTTGTTTTTCTGTCTATGAAATTGAAGTGATAGTGTCTAGCTCATCTGGCTCAGGAGAAAGTTGCAGTGCCAACACTGAAGCCCCCACGTGTCACAAGTCATTCCAGGCCCTCTCTTTGCTCCTTTGCAGGTTGCTCATCAAGTTTGTGAACCACACGAAGGCCCCAGACTGGCAGGGCTACTTCTACACCGTGCTGCTGTTTGTCACTGCCTGCCTGCAGACCCTCGTGCTGCACCAGTACTTCCACATCTGCTTCGTCAGTGGCATGAGGATCAAGACCGCTCTCACTGGGGCTGTCTATCGGAAGGTAGGGGACGCTGTGCCATTGGCATGTGGCCTGACTTCGACATCTCCTCCTGCAGCCCTGGGTTACTCTGGGGCCAGCGTGGGGATTTCCAGCCCAGCTTCTGGAGCAGTAGGATGAGGGTAGCTTCCGTGACCTTAGGTGGCAGGGACAGTACGCATCAGGCATTGTACTTTAGGAAAGCTGATTTCAAGGGTTGGCGTGTAGATGTCCTTGTGTATCAGCTATGGGTAATTGAGTTTCTTAGATGGATCCGTGGCCCTTGATGTGGGGAAATCCAAGTTTGGATCCTCATTCTGCTGTTAACATTCTGTGTTTCAGCTTGTTGTCACTCTTTTTTTTTTTTCATTTTTTTGAGACCAAGTCTCTCTCTCTCCCCCAGACTGGAGTGCAGTGGCATGATCTTGGCTCACTGCAACTTCCACCTCCTGAGTTCAAGCGATTCTTCTGCCTCAGCCTCCTGAGTAGCTGGGACTACAGGCACCTGCCACCACGACCGGCTAATTTTTGTATTTTTAGTAGAGACAGGGTTTCGCCATGTTGGCCAGGCTGATCTTGAACTGCTGACCTCAGGTGATCCGCCTGCCTCAGCCTCCCAAAGTGCTGGGATTACAGGCATGAGCCACCGCACCCATCCTGTTGTCACTCTTAATTTGAACTGAGCAGGTGGCACATTCCTTGCATGATAAGAGTATGTAGCAGGCATTTGTGTACATCCAATTTCAAAGGAACCAAATTACCTTCTTGATCCCTATAAATTATTATTATTATTTTTTGTCTCGAGGTCAAGGAAACTGCTTGGCTCCTAGGTTAGGAAGAGACAGTCTTGCAGGTACTTGATGAACTAGAGGAGTGATTCTCAGGCCTGTCTGGGAATTAGACTCACTTGGGGAGCTTAAACTGATGAAGGCCGGCGCTATAGCTCATGCCTATAATCCCAGCAGTTTGGGAGATCAAGGTGGGGGAATCACTGGAGGCTGGAAGTTCAATGCCAGCCTGGTCAATATAGCAAGACTCTGGCTTTGCAGAAAATAAAAAAAAATTAGCCAGGTAGAGTGGTGCGCACCTGTAGTCCCATCTACTCAGGAGGTTGAGTTAAAAGAATCACTTCAGCCCCAGAGTTGGAAGCTGCAGTGATTCCTGATAGCATCCCTGCATTCCGGCCAGTGTGACAGAATGACACCCTGTCTCAAAAAACAAAAAAACTTCCTGACACCTAGGTTGCACCAGACCAGTGAAATTGCAATTGCCGTGGTTGCACCCAGGTATCATTGTTTTTATTTTTTATTTGTTTTTATTTTTTGAGATAGGGTCTCGCTCTGTCACCCAGGCTGGAGTGCAGTGGCACGATCTTGGCTCACTGCAGCCTCCACCTCCTGGGCTCAAACGATCCTGCCACCTCAGCCCGCCACATAGCTGGGACCAGAGGTATGCACCACCACACCTGCTAATGTCTTAGTGTTTTTAAAACTCACCAGATGATAGTGTGCAACCATGTTTGAGGACTAGGGAGATTTTCCCCCACCAGGGCATGTTTGGCAATATCTGGGGGCATTTTTGGTTGTCCCAGCTGGGGGTGAGGGCATGTAGTGGGTCGAAGCCAGGGATTGCTGCTAAAACTCCTACAGTGCACAAGACAGCCCCGCAAAGAATTATCCAGCTCCAGATGTCAAGAATGCCAAGGCTTAGAGACCCTGGCCCAGACTCTCGGTCCTTCAGTGGGATCTGGGACCAGCAGCATTGGCACAGCCTGGAAGCGTAGAAATGCAGAATCCCAGGCCACACCCCAGACCTGCAGAATCCGAAACAACTCCCCCCATCCCCCACCACTCCCCCCAAAAAAACCCAGCCGCATGTGCTCACATTAAAGCATGCGAAGCCCTGGTTTTGAGGACACCTAGGGTCCCTTGCCAACTGATGAGTTCAAGGTTGGGAGGCATTGAGCACCATGGATAAGAATGTGGGCTTTGAGATGACACAGGCGTCCTGGGCAGACAGATAGGTCGGGAGGGGAGGAGCAGAGATCTGCAGCATTTCTGCCCTTGAGAGTCTCCTTCGTCTCTGTGGGTCTGGAGGGAGAGTCAGGCCTCTTCACCTGCCACACTCACCCACCTTCCTTCTCCTTTGTCCCACAGGCCCTGGTGATCACCAGCTCAGCCAGAAAATCCTCCACAGTCGGGGAGATCGTCAGCCTCATGTCTGTGGACGCTCAGAGGTTCATGGACTTGGCCACGTACATTAACATGATCTGGTCAGCCCCCCTGCAAGTCATCTTTGCTCTCTACCTCCTGTAGCTGGTGTGTGTTTGACACCATTTCCCTTTGCATGCAGGGAGGGACTTCTACGTGTGGGCAGTGGGCTGAGGGAGTGGGTGTTGATGGTAATGGCATGTATAGCTCCCTGGCAGTTCCGGCTGTCGTTCATATTTTATTTTCCAGCCTGTTAACCAATTCCTTGGTATTTTGTTCCTTTCCTGAATTGTCAGGTTGATGTTCTCCTTGGTGGCATGGCGTTTTCATTTTCTCTTTCCTTGATAGTGTCAGTAATTAACTACCCTACAATGGACACATCATATTTCTCCCCTTGAATCCTCCCAAACGCTAACCAGACTCACTTATTCACTAGTCCCTAATTATGGTGGTCAAGATTCTCTCAGTTGCAAGGGATATAAATCTATCTTAAAGTGGCCTAAGTGGCCGGTCGCGGAGGCTCACGCCTGTAATCCCAGCACTTTGGGAGGCCAAGGCGGGCAGATCACCTGAGGTCACGAGTTTGAGACCAGCCTCAATGTGGAGAAACCCCATCTCTACTAAAAATACAAAATGAGCTGGGCATGGTGGTGCATGCCTGTAATCCCAGCTACTTGGGAGGCTGAGGCAGGGGAATTGCTTGAACCTGGGAGGCGGAGGTTGCAGTGTCTCGAGATCGTGCCATTGCACTCCAAGCCTGGGCAACCCAGAGCGAAACTCCGTCTCAAAAAAAAAAAAAAAAGTAGCCTAAGTAAATAAAGGGAACTTTGGGGCTGCCTGTACTCAGAAATCTGGGGACTAGCTTCAGGCATGGATTGATCCAGGAGATCAGGCAGTGTTGTCAGTACTCAGTTTCACCCACTCTTTCATCATTTCCTAGCCCTGTTGTCCTCTGAGTTAACATTCTCAGTGGTACTTCCCCACATGGCTCCATAGCTTTGGGCTGATAACATCCTGACAGATAAAGGTGCCAGAAAAAAGACAAGGCCGCATTTCTCTGCACAGCCAGAGTTCGTCTCAGAGAGACTAACAGAAAACCAACAATTTAATACAACTTCATGACTCAAAAGTGATACATGGAGCTAGGCACCGTGGTGCACACCTGTAGTCCCAGCTGCTGGGAGCCTGAGGCAGGAGGATGGCTTGAGTCAAGGAGTTCGAGGTCACCCTGAACAACATGGCGAGACCCTATGAAATAAAATAAAAGTGATATACAAATTCATCATTATAACTGGTGTGTCATACTTAGTTCACTCTTGAAGCCTGTAATCTACTTGGTAGACTGAGTTTTATTCTAAGAGGTATTTTAATTTGATTTATTGTTTTCATAATGTAAATGAAAGGAAAATGTCAAATTACTTATTTTTTGGCAACTGAAGCAAATCTGTCACGTCTTCATGGTTTGAATAGCAGGAAAAATAGCAAAAAAGTAAGTAGCTGACTAAAATTTTCACAAGACATTAGCAGTTAATCTGGGATTAGTATCCCAGCCCAGCTTCCCTGAGACAAACTTATTTTTTTTCCTATTATAACCAGGAAACTGCACATAAGTAAACAGTACAACTCCCTTAAATATCCTTTGACGTGGATATAAATTTAACCAGGTTGCAAAAGAAAAGTATGGAGGAAGGATCACAGTGTGCCAATAACACGCCGAGATACTAATACTTTAAAACAGTCACTCCTATTCGTAGCATGAATAATGCTGATGTGAAGCTAGGTGTGAAGTGCATTCTCAGCTCAGAACAGGAGGCAGGTCCTATAAAATCTCCTCATTCCAGGCCTACTGATGGAAACCAAAGGTTTTAGGGTTTAGTCTCCTAATTCCACGGAAGTTTTCCCAGGAGAGATACTCCCAGCAGCATCTGTAATTCTCAGCCTTAAGCCACTGACTAGGAGGATTCACACTTAGGAGTGCTACCACCCAGCATTCAAGACTAGTAATGTGCCAGGCACAGCTAAGTGCCATACCTTCACTGTCTGAAGCCTCCCAAATCCATAAAGTCCGGCTTGGCAAGTTGGAATAGCTTGCTCAAGGTCATGTGGCAGTCAGCCAAGTGTGCCTCAAGGGCCCCTGCCTGCTCTAACCTCTACAGTGTCCAAGGCCCAGAGCCCCTCTCACTTGAAGGGCAGCACCTTGGGGACAATTGGTTTGGGGACAGTGTTTTGATGGCACTTCCTTTTTTGAAAGAGGAAACATCTTTTTAGTCTATTCTCATTAACAGAGGAATAGCTTTACATTATTCCTGTTGCAAGTTGCTTTGCCATTGCTTGCTACTTCAGCCATTCGAATTCTTTTCATAACTTTCCATCTCCTCATGTAATGAGCATTTCATAGCAACATATCTCGGATAGAAGTAAAATGTTTTTACACCCTAAGCAGATCTCAAGGTTCCCAGCTCGGGGAAGAGCTGGTAATAAATGAAGCTTGCATTGTTAAAGGCTGTTAGTCCAAACGGACAAGATCCCTAAGGAGGAAAATTCGATATACCAGTGGCATTGGAGTATTGTGTGACTGTCTAGCATTATCATATACTAAGGATGATTATATACTATATTTTATATATATTTTATATAATATGTAGTATATAATATACTTATATGAGTACATATTATAATATACTAAGGATGATTATATATTATATTTTATATATTTTATATATATTTTATATTATATAATATGTAGTATATAATATACTTATATGAGTACATATTATAATATACTAAGGATGATTATATATTATATTTTATATATTTTATATATTATATTTTATATAATATGTAGTATATAATATACTTATATGAGTACATATTATAATATACTAAGGATGATTATTATATTTTATATATTTTATTTATATTTTATATAATATGTAGTATATAATATACTTATATGAGTACATATTATAAGGACTTTTGGCTCTTATTACATGCTTATTAAATATTCTGTGTCTTGTACTCCAAGATTCAAATGAAATGTATAGAAATGTTGCTAGAGCAAGACTGGTGGCTGGGCGAAGTGGCTCAGGCCTGTAATCCCAGCACTTTTGGAGGCTGAGGCAGGAGGATTGCTTGAGCTCGGTGGTTTGAGACCAGGCTGGGCAACATGGCAAAACCCTGTTTCTACCAAAAATGAAAAAACAGCTGGGCGTGGTGGCTCACGCCTGTAATCCCAGCACTTTGGGAGGCCAAGGACGGTGGATCACTTGAAGCCAGGAGTTGAAGACCAGTCTGGCCAACATGGTGAAACCCCATCTCTACTAAAAATACAAAAATTAGCCGAGCGTGGTGGCGCACGCTTGTAATCTCAGCTACTCAGGAGGCTGAGGCAGGAGGATCGCTTAAACCCGGGAGGCGGAGGTTGCAGTGAGCCCAGATTATGCCACTTCCCTACAGCTTGGGTGACAAAGTGAGACCCTGTCTCAAAAAAAAAAAATAAAAATAAAAAGACTGGTGACATTTATTAAAATGAAACTCATAATTAGGTAGAAGATTTATTTAACCACAAGTAAGTTTATATCAGAATTCAGTTTATAATTTGAGCTTTGTTTTTTAAAAAGCATAAACTATATACCACGTTCTTTCTCTTATAGTTGCTTAAGAAAAAAAACTTGAAGCAACACTAGTTGGATGAGGGAAGTAGCGGGAGAGTGGTGGGGGATGTGTGCTGTTCCCATCAGCCCATCAACTCTTTCTATTCTTCAGTGGACAAGATATGGTGAGCATCCTCCAGTTAGTTCAGAATCTGATGCATGGAGATGAAGATGAGGAGCCCCAGAGCCCCAGGTAATGAACCTGGCAGCTTCTCTTTTCAAGTGTATGTGTTCTTGATTTCAGTAGTGATTGCGCTCTGACAAGTTGCTCAAATAAGAAGCTATATTTCATCGAGTTACATATGATATTAAAATAGTCCTTTTTATTTTCAGAAAGACATTTATATGTAATATATATTTTGTGAAATGAAGGCATTTATTGAAATTAGATCCCATAGTTTTTATGGTGTCATGCCTTAGAGAGGCGCTGGCAGAAGGACTGAAGAGTGAGTGTCGTATGTCTTTCTGCTGCTGTGCTTCTGCTTCCTAAGGATTGCTGTACTTGTATTCATTAGGTATTTAGTTAGTTTTCTCTTTAATTATTTTAAGTTTAATGTTTTGAAATAAGTAAAATTGTTCTCTTGGTTCAAAATTTATACAATAAAAAACGATATACAAAGGGAATTTTCCTTCCTACCTCTATCTTCCTACCGTGTTTTCTTCTCTAGAGACAGACATTACCAGTTTCTTGTGTATTCTTCCAGAGAGATTTTATATGTATTATACACCAGCAAAATGTCTATGCCCACCCTCTCTAATACATAATTACTACGCATGTGCTCTGCACCTTGCATTTTTTCACTTATGTCTTGGAGTTCACTGCATATTAATGCACAGGAACTTTCTCCTTTGTCAGAGCTATGTATTTTACTTTGAACAGATGAACCATATTTTATTTTATTGGTCCCCTGTCATGTTGCACTGTTACAAACATTGCTGCAGCAAACAACTTTCAACATGTGTCACTTCTCATAGTAGCAGGTGTCTGGAGGACAAAGTCCTGAAAGTGGAGTTGCTGTCTCAGACAGTGTGTGCTTTTGTAATTTTGATAGATCCTGCCAAATTTCCCTCCATGGAGTTGTGGCATTTAGCAGTCCCACCAGCAATGTGTGAGAGTACTTTATTTCCCCACTTTCACCTGCAAAGGCATTATCAGACTGAAGGATCGTTGATAAGTGATATTCTGATGAGAAATCTGATAAGTGAGAAATGGTGTTTCAGCATAATTTGAATTTGCAGGTTTTTTAAATTATGAACCAAGTGACATGTCTTTTTGTATGTTTTAAGACCCATTTCTATTTCTAGGAACTGTCTGTTGCCCATGATCCTATTAGGTTATTTGTCTTTTTCTTATTATTCATAGTTAACAATTGTAAACTTATTCCTTCTTTTTTACAGTTATTCTTTATAAGGGAAATTAGTTTTAATTCTATATAAAATATTTCATATAATCAATTTTAATTATATATAAAATAATACCTAGTCCCCCATGAATCTGCTGTATTATTGCAATAAATAATTCTTATTTGATGCATATACCTGAGATTTAATTCTTTTTTTTTTTTTTTTTTTTGAGATGGAGTGTTACTCTGTCACCCAGGCTGGAGTGCAGTGGTGCCATTTCGGCGCACTTCAAGCTCCGCCTCCCAGGTTCACTCCATTCTCCTGCCTCGGCCTCCTGAGTAGCTGGGATTACAGGTGCCCGCCACCAGGCCCGGCTAATTTTTTGTATTTTTAATAGAGATGGTGTTTCACCGTGTTAGCCAGGATGGTCTCAATCTCCTGACCTCGTGATCCACCCGCCTTGGCCTCCCAAAGTGCTGGGATCACAGGCATGAGCCACTGTGCCTGGCCAGGATTTAGTTCTTTAAAAAATGCTTTCAGCTCATTTTACCTTAGCTCTACCCTCCACAATTCTTAAGGCTGGTATTTAATTTTTAAAATACTTTAATAGGAAATTATTTTAAAACAGTTTGTAGGTACTCAATTTAAAAAGGGATATTTACCTCCTGGAACTCAAATTAGGAAAATATTTTTCTGGCCAGGAGTGGTGGCTCATCCCTGTAATCCCAGCACTTTGGGAGGCCGAGGCAGGTGGATCACCTGAAGTCAGGAGTTCAAGAGCAGCCTGGCCAACATGGTGAAACCCCATCTCTACTAAAAATACAAAAAATTAGCCGGGCTTGGTGGTGGGTGCCTGTAATTCCAGCTACTTGGGAGGCTGAGACAGGAGAATCACATGAACCCAGGAGGTGGAGGTTGTAGTGAGCCGAGATCGCACCACTGCACCCCAGCCTGGGCATCAAGAGGGAGACTCAATCTCAGAAAAAAAAATATATATTTTTTTCTCCATCTCAAAAAATAGAAAAAATTCTCACCAAACTATCACTACTGTTTATGCATTGATTTGCCTTCTGGGCCATTAAGTAGATTTCGAGTCTGACAGATATTTCTGTGGAATTCTGTGTCTCTAAGTTCTATGTCCTTTTTTATGGTTTGACTCTAATACTTTAAACTAATTTTGCTTAACAGAATCCAAAATATTGGAGAACAAGGTCATATGGCTTTGTTGGGACATAGTCTGGGAGCTTATATTTCAACTCTGGACAAAGAGAAGCTGAGAAAACTTACAACTAGGATACTTTCAGATACCACCTTATGGCTATGCAGAATTTTCGGGTAAAGACATGATGAGTTTCCAGTGAAGACTTTTTTGAGTCGGGCATAGACTGAAAGATCTTTTTTCTGGAGCTGTACTACTTGGGTTCAGATTTCCTTCTCCTTGAAAGGGGTGTTTAACCTCTCAGTGCCTGTTTCATCGTCTGTTAGATGGGGATAGTATTAATGCCTATTTCACAGAAATGTTGTGAGGATTAAATGAGCTAATGGACTAATACATGTGAAGGGTGGAGAATAGAAGTACATACGTGTTTGATAGGGTCAGCAGTTATTTATTTGTGGGGTATCTAATTGGCACATGTCAGTGGAAGATAGAGCAATGATCTAGATTCAAATACAGTTGTCCCTTATCCTTGAGTGTCCTTGGGGGATTGGTTCTTGACCTCCCATCCTCACCCTCTGGATAAAAAAATTCATGGATGCTCAAATCCCTTATACAAAATAGCACAGTATTTTCATGTAACTGAGGCACATCTTCCCATATACTTTAATCTCTTGATTACATATAATACCTAATATGATGTAAATGCTGTGTAAATAGTTGTTACACTGTATTGTTTAGGGAATAATAACAAGGAAAAACGTCTGTAGATATTCAGTACAGAGGCACCCATCTTCTTAAATTTCTGAAGATTTTTTACTCATGCTTGGTTGAATCCACAGATGCAGAACCCACAGGTTTGGAGGGCCAGCTGTGCTTTGAAAATATTAGCTTGTGTTTTATTAGAAAACTCTGAGGCCAGGCGCGGTGGCTCATGCCTGTAATCCCAGCACTTTGGGAGGCTGAGGTGGGCGGATCACAAGGTGAGGAGATCGAGACCATTCTGGCTAACATGGTGAAACCCTGTCTCTACTAAAAATACAAAAAAATTAGCCAGGCGTGGTAGTGGGCACCTGTAGTCCCAGCTCCTCCAGAGGCTGAGGCACTGCACTCCAGCCTGGGTGACAGAGCAAGACTCTGTCTCAAAAAAAAAAAAGAAAACTCTGTCATAAGGAAGATGAATATGTGCTATGAAATTGAAATTTGTTTTATTCTGTGATAATCCTGGCAGTACTAAGAAATTACAACAGATGAAGGATTCAGTAGGAGACATAGGACTAGTGGCATTGGGTTTATGCTATTACTTTTATGGAGAAGGAATGTTTGCCTAACTTGAGACATTTATCTTGAGAGACCCTCACTTTCAGTGTTGGGAAAGAACTTGGCCAAGCAAGAGTATAAGTTTGCCCAACTTTATTAAAGGAGCAGTGTTGTGTTGTTCTAGTAAAAATCTTATGCCTGTAATTGAAATTGTCCCTCCTCCTCTAGGAGATAGAGCCTCAGCAGATTTTAGTAAAACCAAAAGTTAGCCCGAGTAGCTTTTTTATTTTATTGAGACGGAGTCTTACTCTGTCGCCCAGGCTGGAGTGCAATGGCACAATCTCGGCTCACTGCACCCTCCACCTCCTGGGTTCAAGCGATTCTCCTGCCTCAGTCTCCCGAGTAGCTGGGACTACAGTCACTCACCACCACACCTGGCAATTAGTAGAGACAGTTGTTTCACTATGTTAGCCAGGCTAGTCTCAAAACTCCTGACGTCAGGTGATCCACCCTCGTTGGCCTCCCAAAGTGCTGAGATTACAGGCATGAGCCACCACACCCAGCCTCTGGCTAGCATTTTTGACAGTTTTATTTACTCTGGATGTTTTAGGGCTGAAACTCTGCTATGAACTATGCCTGTGTTATCCAATGCTGGCCTTAGTTCATAATAAGCCAGAACCATGATCTTCAGGCTTTTTATATCTGGGAATTCCTGGTCTCTACTTGTTTTCATAGTTTCTGCTCTTTATGGAATTGGGTATGGATGGAGGGTTATTGTCTCGCTGCTTGGTAACCTCAGCTGTAATGAGGTGTCAGCCATCTATGATGAGGATGTTTCACATTCCTGTCCTCTCTGCCTGATAAAAGTGACAATTCCTAGCTTGAGAAAAGAATTGTCTCCATGATTATAAGGTTGACTTATACAATCCTTAACTAGAAATAAGAGCATATTAATATGTATCTCTTAACAGATATGAAAATGGCTGTGCTTATTTCCACAAAGAGGAAAGAGAAGGACTTGCAAAGATATGTAGGCTTGCCATTCATTCTCGATATGAAGACTTCGTAGTGGATGGCTTCAATGTGTTATATAACAAGAAGCCTGTCATATATCTTAGTGCTGCTGCTAGACCTTGCCTGGGCCAATACCTTTGTAATCAGGTAATGTGGTATCAGGTGGCTATTTTAAAGAAATAATGTCTTATTTTGTTCTGAAAGTTTTAAAGTTGACCCGTTTCTCTAGTTGCTGTTCTTGTTGAGTGAAAAGAAAGATGGTCTTACATGCTTTTGTCATATTTGTAAAAATTACTGAATTTAGAAATAAGGAATATGTGATAGATTACCCAAGGGCATCCACAGTCAACATTTTCTCTTTTTTCCCAGACTTTAATTGAAGGGGGTGTGTTTGTGTTTATATGATTGTATCTGGCTCTTTTCACTTACTGTTAAAACAGGAATATATCATTTTAATAATAATTTTTCAAAGTATAGTTTATTTTTAGTGGCTTCATGGTATTTCTTCAAGTGAATATATAGTAATTAACTGTTGCCTTTTTGGACAACGAAGAGTGTTTGCATTCTCTTGCTTTCTGTGACCATTTTCAGGTAATGTTCTTTGTGTAGTGCTGTTAAGGACTTCTCTGTGCATAAAGCTCTTCCTGTATTTTATTTAGGGTTATGGTCCTCAGATGGATTTTCAGAGTCAGTCTAGAATTGCTGGATCAAAGAGCATGACTACTTTTTTGTTTTTGTTTTTGTTTTTGTTTTTTTTTTTTGAGACAGAGTCTTGCTCTGTCACCCAGGCTGGAGTGCAGTGGCGCGATCTCGGCTCACTGCAAGCTCTGCCTCCCAGATTCATGCCATTCTCCTTGCCTCAGCCTCCCAAGTAGCTGGGACTACAGGCGCCTGCCACCACACCCAGCTAATTTTTTTGTATTTTTTTAGTAGAGATGGGGTTTCACCGTGTTAGCCAGGATGGTGTCGATCTCCTGACCTTGTGATCTGCCCACCTCAGCCTCCCAAAGTGCTGGGATTACAGGCGTGAGCCACCACACCCAGCCGAGCATGACTGTTTTTAAAGTTCATGGCGCTTCTAGCCCAACTGGGGGGACTACATCGAGATAAAACAGTTAACTGTCTTTGCCAAGAACGTTTGAAAGTTAAACCCGTAGGATTGGAGGGTTCCTCTTTTGTAAGCTGTAGGAGTCCCAGGGGGATGTATGGGAGACACTTAGTGACTTTTAAGTTGATTCTGAGCTGTGATCACTGGTGTTAAGAAATTATGTCCTCTTCTTGAGGGTGTACAAAATGGGGAATTTAATAATAATCCTCTGAAACGTGAAATGAATTAAGAGCCAGGCTCTTGCGGACACAAGGGTGTTTGGGGACAACAGTCTAACCTTCAAAAGATGTGTGAGAGTGTTCTGTTGGGAATGGCAGCTGGCAGAGCAGCATATATAAGATGGTTATGTTCATGTTTTTTAAAGTGTGTGTATCCTTTATACCTATGTTTTTGTACCTAGAAAAATACGTAAATTTATACCTAGAAAATATCTGAAAGTTTTTGTATTAAACTGTTAATGGGGTGGATTGGTGGCTTATAGGGTAGGGGGCTAGGCATTTTCACTTTTAATACCTGTATTTTTTTTGAGGATTTGTTTTACTTGGGTGTCACATTCATAATTTTTAATCCTTTAAGGAGAAAAATGTGCTTATTAAATTTTTGGTCTCTGAATGCTACCGAGTCTTAGTCACACAAAACAATATGCTGCAACTGTTTACACTTCCTAAAACTGTAAACTCCTCAAGGACTTGGAAGCTAAACATGAAGAATATAAAATCAAGTTGACAACCACTGTCTCTGTGCATAACACTGACTTCACTTCTCTTGAGAAATGTGCATCTGCTAATCCATATTTATTACTTTTTAGAGGTGGGTGAACCCATAAATAAGATACTGTTCTTTGAATGCCTTTAGCTGGTGTTATTTACCGGTAATGCTTGGAGAAAGAATCCAAAATTACCCCCATTAAAATGCTCACGACCCACTTGTTTCTGTGTTTGTCAAAGTGTTTCTGGTATATTCTAGAATATACCAAAGATAATTACTTCACTCATTTAGAAAATTTTACATTATATCCTCTTATAAGGCACTTGGAAATTCACCTTTTTTTTTTTTTTTTTTTTGGCTTGGCTTTCTAAATGTACTTTAACATCAATTTATAATATTAAGAGTTCCCCTAAGGAGAGAGATTTCTTAGAAGAATAATCGTGGCTTGTCTTAGAGCCACAGCCTTTCACAATCTGAAGTGAATGGTGCAGAGAGCTTTCTTGTCAAGTGGTGTGTTTCTTCCTGCAGTTCGGCTTGCCCTTCCCCTGCTTGTGCCGTGTACCTTGTAACGCTATGTTTGGATCCCAGCATCAGATGGTGAGTTCTACTTTTGGTTTGTAAAATCATGTGGGATTGTGTTTTGAAACTACCTTTCAAATGAAGTTCTGTTTGCTGGCCTCCAGATAATTAGTAACTTACTCATGTATTGCTTGGATCCTTGCATTGTGTAATAAATGCTTCTGTTAATATGTGAATGTCCATGAAGGTTGGTTGGTATATAGGTCAGGAGCACCTGGCTTTCAAGGAGTCTTGTAATTACTGTATCACCTGCTTTAAGTAGAAACATGGCAGCTCAATTGAGCACCAGAAATTTCTTCTGAAGCTCCTACTTTTAATGAGTTAGCACTGTTTCCTGGATTTATGAATGGGCAGATTTTGAAAATGAGGTTCTTCATTGTCATCGTGGAATTGAGTTCTGCTTATTTTCAGACATGTAGGTGATAAATCTCTCCTTAATGATTCCAGAAGGAAAAGGAAGGGATGGATTTTAGAGTTTTTTATTTCTTTTGTCAAGGTAGTTTTATTTTCTAGTTCAGGTACGTCAGTGAGTCATAGTAGAGACACATTCTTGGCTGTTTTAGGGGAGTTAAGAGAACATTTCATTTAAATGTAAATGTTTAAAATCAAAGAAATGTTCCTGCATATGTGCAGTTTTTACCTTTAATCTTGTTTAACGGATTTTTCTAGTCTTAAAGGAAAACTATTTGATTTTCACATCTATGATGAGAGAAAACAGAAAAATTGTCAAGAGTAAGAATTGATTTGACATTACTTTTGAGAGTTATCTGCTTCTTTTGTAAGTCATAATTTTTCATTTTATAGCTTTTATACTGGGCACCTCATTTTTTAATGGTTTGTTTTGGTTCCAGGATGTTGCCTTCCTGGAGAAACTGATTAAAGATGATATAGAGCTAGGAAGACTGCCCCTGTTGCTTGTCACAAATGCAGGTAGGTAGCATGATGCTGAATCTACCATTTTGAATATATAGGAGCGAGGCTGCGTCCTCAGCCTATAAAAGATAAAGTCTTAAGAAATGTGTGTGTACCACATGTTTAAGATAGCCCATATCCACATTGTAGCAAAAACTGTAATAGTAAGGTTGGCTCGTTAGATTTTTCTTTAATCGTTGGTTTGTTTTGGAAGTTATTTTATGTGTGTGTATACTTTTTCATTTAGATTGTAAATGCTTCTCTATCTTCTCCTTCATGTACTTCCTTTCTCTGTTCTAAACTGAATTTTATTTTATTTTTTTGAGACAGAGTCTCACTCTGTTGCCCAGGCTGGAGTGCAGTAGCACAATCTCACCTCACTGCAATCTCTGCCTCCCGGGTTCAAGTGTTTCTCCTGCCTCAACCTCCTGAATTGCTGGGATTACAGGTGTGTGCCACCACATCTGGCTAATTTCTTGTATTTTTAGTAGAGACAGGGTTTCACTATGTTGGCCAGGCTGGTCTCGAACTCCTGACCTCAAGTGATCCGCCTGCCTCAGCCTCCCAAATTGCTGGGTTTATAGGCATGAGCCACTGTGCCTGGCCTGAATTTTTAAAGGACACATTTAAGCCAAGTGTGGTGGCACATGCCTATAGTCCCCCTACTCAGGAGACAAGCAAGATGTTGGCTTAAGCCCAGAAGTTCAGTACCAGCCTGGGTAACATAGCAAGACCCCATCTCAATAAATAAATAAAAATAATTGTACTGACATCGTAAGATTGTTGTAAAAATTAAACAAGAAAATTCATAAAATGTCATACTTAAATATCTACCTTATAGGTGGCAGAGCAACTACCACTTGCTGCTCCATTTATCTCATTCAGCATCATATTTGAAATCTAAGACAGTGCAATAAGGCAAAAAAAAAAAACTGACAGATTAGAAAGGAAGAAGTAAAACTTTGTTTGCAGGCATGATTGTATAGATAGAAAACTAAAGAAAAGCTCCTGGAACTAATGATCAAATCTAAACCACTTTCTGGATTTTTATATACTAGCAAAGAAGAATTGGAAATTGAATTTTAAATGTCATTTATAATAGGATCAAAAAACATGAAAAATTTATGGATAAATTTAACAAAATGTATGCAAGATCTGTACATTGAAAACTAAGAATGTTACTGAGAGAAATTCAAGAAGACCCAAGAACAATATGCTATACACATGGGTTGGAAGACTAAGTATTAAGTCAGTTCTTCCCAAACTAATCTATAGATTCAAATCAATCCCTCTTAAAATCTCAACAGGCTACAATTTCTTATAGAAATTGATGAGCTAATTCTAAAGTTTATATGGAAACACAAGGGATCTAGGAATAGCCCAAATAATTTTGAAAAAGAACAAAATTGGAAGACTTGTCTTGTCATACTTCGAGACTTCTGTAAAGCAGCAAGTAAGACTGTGTGAGATTAACCAAAGAAAATAAGAGAATTCAGAAATAGACTTATGTGAAGTATATGGTCACTTCAGGTTTTTACAGATGCCCGGGTAATTCGAGGGAGAAAGGACAATCTTTCTCCATCAGTGGTCTTAGAGCTTGGATATCTATGTGGAACAAAACTGAATCTTAACCCTTATCTTATTCTCTGTATATATAAATATTAACTATAAATGGTTCATCAACCTAAGCATAGATCTAAGACAATAAAATGTCTCGAAGAAAATACAGGAGATCTTTGTGACTTTAGGTTACATTTCTTAGGATATAAAATGGTGAACCATAAATTGTACTTTATCAAAAATTAAAAGCATTAGCTGTTTGAAAGCCCCTATTAAGAAGATGAAGGGCAAGTTACAGACTGGGAGAAATATTTGCAGAACATTTTTTTCTTCTTTCTTTTTTTTTTTTTTTTGTCTTTTTTTATTTTTATTTTTTATTTTTTTGAGATGGAGCTTTGCTCTGCTGCCCAGGCTGGAGTGCAGTGCAACCTTGGCTAACTGCAACCTCCACCTCCCAGGTTCAAGTGATTCGCCTGCCTCAGCCTCCCAAGTAGCTGGGATTACGGGTGCACCACCATGCCGGGCTAATTTTTGTATTTTTAGTAGAGACAGGGTTTCGCCATGTTGGCCAGGCTGGTCTCAAACTCCTGACCTCAGGTGGTCCACCTGCCTTGGCCTCCCAAAGTGATGGGATTACAGGCGTGAGCTACCACAGCCACCCAGCCACTGTCCCAGGCCTGTCTTCTTTTAAAATTTCTTTTTCATTCTTTTCCCCAGAAGCTACAAAACATTTGTTTGAGAAAGAATTTGTATCTAAAATATATAAAGAACTGTTACAACTCAATAAGGAGATGAGCAATACAATTTTTTTTTTTTTGAGATGGAGTCTCATTCTGTTGTCCAGACTAGAGTGCAGTGGTGCGATCTTGGCTCACTGCAACCTCCGCCTCCCGGGTTCCAGTGATTCTTCTGCCTTAGCCTCCTGAGTAGCTGTTATTACAGGCATGCGCCACCACACCTAGCTAGTTTTTTTGTATTTTTAGTAGAGTTGGAGTTTCACTGTGTTGGCCAGGCTGGTCTTGAACTCCTGACCTCAGGTGATCTGCCTGCCTTGGCCTCCCAAAGTGCCGGGATTACAGGTGTGAGCCACAATGCAATTTTTTAAATGAACAACAGATTTGAGCAGATACTTCATCAAAGAAAATGAAAATGTATAGCACTTGAAAAGATGTTTAACATCATTAGTCATTAGTGAAATGCAAATTAAGATCACCATGAGACATTACTACATGTCTCTTAGAATGGAGAAATTACAGGTGGCTCACACTTGTAATCCCAACACTTGGGAAGGCTGAGACAGCGAGATCAATTGCCCTCAGGTGTTCGAGACCAGCCTGGGCAACATGGAGAAACCCCTAGGAAATCTCTACAAAAAGTACTAAACGTTAGCTAGGTGTGGTGGTGTGTACCTGTAGTCCCAGCTACTCCAGAGGCTTCGGTGGGAGGTTGGCTTGAACCCAGGAGAGAGAGGTTGCAGTGAGCCAAGATTGTGCTACCATACCCCAGCCTGGGTGACGGAGCGAGATCCTTTCTTAAAAAAAAAGAAAAAAAAAAATTCTTTAAAATACAATGTCAGGCCAGGCACAGTGACTCAAGCCTGTAATCCCAGCACTTTGGGAGGCCGAGGCGGGCAGATTACGAGGTCAGGAGAGAAAAACATCCTGGCTAACACGGTGAAACCGCGTTTCCACTAAAAATACAAAAAAATAGCTGGGTGTGGTGCTGGGCGCCTGTAGTCCCAGCTACTTGGGAGGCTGAGGCAGGAGAATGGCGTGAACTCAGGAGGTGGAGGTTGCAGTGAGGTGACATTGCACCTCTGCACTCCAGCCTTGGTGACAGAGTGAGACTCCATCTCTCTAAAAAATAAATAAGTAAATAAATAAAATTTGCCGGGCGTGGTGGCGGGCACCTGTAGTCCCAGCTACTCGGGAGGCTGAGGCAGGAGAATCGCTTGAACCTCTGAGGTGGAGGCTGCAGTGAGCTGAGATCGCACCACTGCACTCCAGCCTGGGCGACAGAGTGAGACTCTGTCTCAAAAAATAAATATAAAAAATAAAAAGCTGGTATGCTCCATTAATTCCTGCAGGCCCGACAAAGGCAGCCTAGGAATTTTAGATCAATGGAATGAATACAACTTGCTAGAAATACATAGGAAATAAAATGACTATTCACAGAACCAAATAAAAGCCTTCCACTAGAAACTAAAAATAATAATAATAATAATGGTTTTATATATATGCATACACAAGGAAAGCCAGAAGAGAATAAATAGCAAATGAATGAAAATTAGAAGCAAAAACAAGTAACTAGGAAACCATCTCTACATTTTTTTTACTCAATCTACCCTGAATGCTACAGCATTATCCAGGACCCCAGAAAACACACATAATACTTTATTCCTGATCAACAATTCAATGTCCTTAAGTCCACCAATATCACCATACATTCTGTGCAATCAAGAAATTTACTCAGCTGGGTGCAGTGGCTCACACCTGTAATTCCAGCACTTTGGGAGGCCAAGGCGGGTGGATCACCTGAGGTCAGGAGTTCGAAAACAGCCTGGCCAACATGGTGAAACCCCATCTGTACTAAAAATACAAAAATTAGCCCAGTGTGGAGGCACACACCCATAATCCCAGCTATTCAGGTGGCTGAGGCAAGAGAATTGCTTGAGCCTGAGAGGCAGAGGTTGCAGTGAGCCCAGATTGCGCAACTATACTCCAGCCTGGGTGACAGAGAGAGACTCCATCTCAAAGAAAAAAATAGTTTGTAGACCTAACGTTAACATTGGCATGTCCTTGATTATAGGAGGCCAGCAAATAATTTACTTATGAATGATCTATGGGGCGCAGCCCTTCCCAGATGCCTGAGGCCTTTTCTTGCTGAGTAGACATCTATCTGGCTGTTACATGATCTTAGGAACAGCTATTCATTTGGAAAAGGGTGTTGCAATGACTTTCTCTTTTGCATAAGAAGATGGGGGCTGGGATCCTGAGATTTTAAAGTTTCCTTTACAGCGTACCCATATGTGCTCAATATTGAAAAGAGATGACAATTGGCCAGGCATGATGGCTCACACCTGTAATCCCAGCACTTTGGGAGGATGAAGTGGGCAGATCAGAAAGTCAAGAGATCAAGTCAATCCTAACCAAAATGGTGAAACCCTGTGTCTACTAAAAATAAAAAAATTAGCTGGGCATGGTGGCATGTGCTTGTAGTCTCAGCTATTTGGGAGGCTAAGGCAGGAGAATCGCTTGAACCCGGGAGGCGGAGGTTGCAGTGAGCCGAGATCACACCACTGTATTCCAGCCTGGCAACAGAAGGAGACTCCATTTCAAAAAAAAAAAAGAAACGAAACGAGATGACAATTGCAGTGCAAAATATCTGTTCCCTTTTGTTCCCCAGTGCCACTGCTACCCCATTCATCACCAATTTTTGTTGATGTCTCTTCCTGACTACTTTTATTTTTTATTTTTTTGGAGATAGAGTCTCTCTCTGATGCCCAGGCTGGAGTGCAGTGGTGTGATCTCAGCTCATTGCAACCTCTGCCTCCAGGTTCAAGCGATTCTCCTGCCTCAGCCTCCCAAGTAGCTAGGACTACAGGCATGTGCCACCACGCCCAGCTAGCTTTTGTATTTTTAGTAGAGACAGGATTTTACCATGTTGGCCAGGCTCGTATTGAACTCCTGACCTCAGGTGATCCACCCACCTTGGCCTCCCAAAGTGCTGGGATTACAGGTGTGAGCCACCGTGCCTGGCCTTTTTTTTTGAGATGGGGTCTCCCTATGTTGCCCAGGCTAAGCTTGAATTTATTTTTATTTTATTTTTTCATTTATTTTATTTATTTATTTTTATGTTTTGAGATGGAGTTTTGCTCTTGTCGCCCAGGTTGCAGTGCAGTGGCACGATTTCGGCTCACTGCAACCTCTGCCTCCCAGGTTGGGAGTAGCTGGGACTACAGCTGCCCGCCACTATGCCCAGCTACTTTTTGTATGTTTAGTAGAGCCGGGATTTCACCACGTTGGCCAGGCTGGTCTCAAACTCCTGACCTTGTGATCTGCCTGCCTCAGCCTCCCAAAGTGCTGGGATTACAGGCATGAGCCACCGTGCCCAGCCAAATCTAGGGCTGGAGCATGGCTGCAGCATACAAATAGAATTGAATTCCATAGTTTTGTTAACCCTGTTTTTTGTTTCTTTGTTGTTGCTGTTTTTGAGACAGTCTCGCTCTGTCGCCTAGGCTGGAGTGCAGTGGTGCGATCTCCGCTCACTGCAACCTCTGCCTCCTGCCTCAGCCTCTGAAGTAGGTGGGACTACAGGCGCCCACCACCACACCCGGCTACTTTTTGTATTTTATTAGAGACATGGTTTCACCATATTGGCCAGGCTGGTCTGGAAGTCCTGGCCTTGTGATTGGCCCACCTCGGCCTCCCAAAGTGCTGGGATTACAGGCATGAGCCACCACACTCA
Organism: Pongo pygmaeus; assembly: GCF_028885625.2. NCBI lineage: Eukaryota > Metazoa > Chordata > Mammalia > Primates > Hominidae > Pongo > Pongo pygmaeus. Next base: position 24,243,390 of record NC_072391.2, read on the forward strand.
GCCCCTGTTTTTTGTTTTGTTTGTTTCTTAGGGTTGTTTTTCTATTTATGGTAAAGGCATTGGCTTTCCATTGGTAGCATCAGTAGAATATTTCCTGCTTACAGTAACCTTATGTCATAATAAATGGTAAAGGGATTTAAAGCAGTGGTTTTCAGCTGCCAGAGGCCTGAGTGAGTTTGGGCACACTCTGTGTGATCGGGCAGAAGAAGGCCTTTGGGAAGTTTAGCTGAGGACAGGGCCTGCAAAGGTGATGGATAGTGGGGGTCTGTCCTGGTCACCAGGCCCTGGGTCCTGCCCACCTGCTTGGTGCTCCCCACCCATCACTCATGATGCTGCCAAGCCCTCTGGGTATTGTGGCCAAATACCCTAGGAGAGAAGCTGATGAACTTTGTTTCTTGAAATGCAGATTTCTTGGACATCCCTGAAAGGTCAATCATGAAAGTCAACTTGGTTTTCTCCCCCTCATTTGGGTTCAGAATTTAAAGTCCATGCACACAGGCAGTAAGATGATATAGATAAGTGACATCATCACTCTGTTTCGGATGTTAACATGTCTACGTGGGTTACGGGTGATGTGAGATCACACAACCTTGTGCCACAAAGTGGAATTCCCAGGCCAGAGGGAGACATTTTCTTGCCATGTTATGATCTTATCATTGAGTTTAAAGACAATCTTGTTTCATTTTGGATTCTTTCTTACGTTTATATCTTATAAGGGCACTTTGAATTTCCAAGCAAATAATAATTTTGAGTTAGCTTTTAATCATTAACTTCTAGCACAGTTATATGATCAGAAACATGCTGTGTGATTTGATTGCTCTAAAATATATTGAGATTTGCTGGAACAAAATAAGTCAGGTTAATTTTTGTAAATGTACCATGCATGCTTAAAATGAGTGTATCTACAACATTTGTCCCTGAGATACAGGTTGATGGCCTGATGGCTACGTGGATGTGATGGAGATGGTTTACTATTGGGACCTTCCGCATCCTGGTGATGTTTTGTTGCTTAGGATATGAATGGCTGAGCGGGGGCTGTAAAACCTAGCACTCTGCTTGGGTATGAGGTTCTTCCTGCCGTCTTGCCATCATTTGTTTTTTATGTTTTGTCACCAAGAGTGACCTTGAGGAATCCTGGGAGCTCAGGAAGGAAGGAGTGCCCAGAAGCAGGGACAGGGAGCTGGTTGGGGAGGACCAGAAATCAGGTTTGTGAAGGTTCCAGAGAGGACCTGTCCTTGGGAGGAGCGTGGGGGGCTGAGATGGGGGAGGGGGCGTTGGAATGGCGGGGCGCACGCGGACCGTCCATCGTGAGGCAGCACCACCGGCATCAGGGATTGGTGGAGAGGGAGTATAAAATCCCGGCGTTGCTAAGAGACGGCCCAGACTGAAGAAGGTTTGGCAGTTGGGTGGAAAGCAGAACCTTGGTCTCCATCTAATTGCTCCTAAGCCTCATGCTCCCTTGCCCTGCGCGTCCTGTTGCTTCCCTGATTGACCTTCTCCGTGACCTGTAGCTAAACCTTCCACCAGCGCTTGAGAACTTAATTTGAACCGGATCCTTTCCCAGACCCCTTTCTCCTCCTCCTCCTCCTCCTCTTCCACCTCCAGGTGCCCAACAGCCCCCTTCTCCTCCTTTCCCTTCCCTTCCCTCCCCTCCCCTCCCCTCCCCCTTCCCTCTGCCTCCCCGTCCCCATCCCCTTCCCTCCCCCCGCCCTAAGCCACCCCCGCCTCTGTCCTGGCCGCCTCAGGGCTCCCTGAGAGGACCAGGACATGCCGGTGTGGTGGCTGCTCTTTTGGCTCCTCCTGCTGGGATTTATCAGCCATCACCCCATCTATGTGAGTAGACGCTGGATCCGCGTGGTTTCTTCCTTGTTACCGGGCTGTGTCATGTGGCATGAAATTACACAGCTCAGGCCTGTAATCCCAGCACTTTAGGGGGCCGAGGTGGGCAGAGCACTTGAGTCCAGGAGTTGAAGACTAGCCAGGGCATCATAGCGAAACCCCATCTCTACAAAAAATTCCAAAAAAGATTAGTCGGGCCTGGTGGTGCGTGCCTGTTATCCCAGTTACCGGAGAGGCTGAGGTGGGAGGATCGCTTGGGCCTAAGAGCTGGAAGTTGCAGTGAGCCGAGATGGCCCCACTGCACTCTTGTCTCAAACAAACAAAATGGACCAAAACAAAGTGAAATATCATTTGATTTGTGTCATCTGGTTTGACGACTTTTTTTTTTTTTTTTTTTTAGACAGAGTCTCACTGTGTCGCCCAGGCTGGAGTGCAGTGGCAAGATCTCAGCTCACTGCAACCTCCGCTTCTGGGGTTCAAGCAATTGTCCTGCCTCAGCCTCCTGAATAGCTGGGATTACAAGCGCAGAGCACCACGCCTGGCTAATTTTTGTATTTTTAGTATAGACGGGGTTTCACCATGTTTGCCAGGATAGTCTCTATCTCTCGACCTCGTGATCTGCCTGCCTCAGCCTCCCAAAGTGCTGGGATTACAGGCGTGAGCCACCGCGCCCCGCCAAAATATATAACCTTAAGTGTAAGTTTACTAACTTTGGAAAGTACGTACACTAGCATAACCCAACCCCCGTTCAAGATCTACATTATTTTATTTTTATTATTTTTATTTTTATTTTATTATTATTATTTTTTTGAGACAGAGTTTCTCCCTTGTTGCCCAGGCTGGAGTGCAATGGCACAATATCCCTTGTTGCCCTTTGGGGTGCAGTGGCACAATATCAGCTGACCGCAACCTCTGCTTCCCAGGTTCGAGCAATTCTCCTGCCTCAGCCTCCCGAGTGGCTGGGATTACAGCCGTGTGCCACCACGGCCAGCTAATTTTGTATTTTTAGTAGAGATAGGGTTTTCTCCATGTTTGACCTTGAGGAACCCTGGGAGCTCAGGAAGGAAGGAGTGCCCAGAAGCAGGGACAGGGAGCTGGTTGGGGAGGACCAGAAATCAGGTTTCTGAAGGTTCCAGACAGGACCTGTCCTTGGGAGGAGCATGGGGGCCTGAGATGGGGGAGGGGGCATTGGAATGGCGGGGCGCGCACGGACTGTCCATTGTGAGGCAGCACCACAGGCATCAGGGATTGGTGGAGAGGGAGTATAAAATCCTGGGGTTGCTAAGAGACGGCCCAGACCGAAGAAGGTTTGGCAGTTGGGTGGAAAGCAGAACCTTGGTCTCCATTTAACTGCTCCTAAGCCTCACGCTCCCTTGCCCTGCGCGTCCTGTTGCTTCCCTGATTGACCTTCTCCGTGACCTGTAGCTAAACCTTCCACCAGCGCTTGAGAACTTAATTTGAACCGGATCCTTTCCCAGACCTCTTTCTCCTCCTCCTCCTCCTCCTCTTCCACCTCCAGGTGCCCAACAGCCCCCTTCTCTTCCTTTCCCTTCCCTTCCCTCCCCTCCCCTTCCCCTTCCCTCTGCCTCCCCGTCCCCTTCCCCTTCCCTACCCCCGCCCTAAGCCACCCCCGCCTCTGTCCTGGCCGCCTCAGGGCGCCCTGAGAGGACCAGGACATGCCGGTGTGGTGGCTGCTCTTTTGGCTCCTCCTGCTGGGATTTATCAGCCATCACCCCACCTATGTGAGTAGACGCTGGATCCGCGTGGTTTCTTCCTTGTTACCGGGCTGTGTCATGTGGCATGAAATTACACAGCTCAGGCCTGTAATCCCAGCACTTTAGGGGGCCGAGGTGGGCAGAGCACTTGAGTCCAGGAGTTGAAGTCTAGCCAGGGCATCATAGCGAAACCCCATCTCTACAAAAAATTCCAAAAAAGATTAGTCGGGCCTGGTGGTGCGTGCCTGTTATCCCAGTTACTGGAGAGGCTGAGGTGGGAGGATCGCTTGGGCCTAAGAGCTGGAAGTTGCAGTGAGCTGAGATGGCCCCACTGCACTCTTGTCTCAAACAAACAAAATGGACCAAAACAAAGTGAAATATCATTTGATTTGTGTCATCTGGTTTGACGAATTTTTTTTTTTTTTTTTTTAGACAGAGTCTCACTGTGTCGCCCAGGCTGGAGTGCAGTGGCAAGATCTCAGCTCACTGCAACCTCCGCTTCTGGGGTTCAAGCAATTGTCCTGCCTCAGCCTCCTGAGTAGCTGGGATTACAAACGCAGACCACCACGCCTGGCTAATTTTTCTATTTTTAGTTTAGATGAGGTTTCACCATGTTCGCCAGGATAGTCTCTATCTCTCGACCTCGTGATCCGCCTGCCTCAGCCTCCCAAAGTGCTGGGATTACAGGTGTGAGCCACCACGCCCCGCCAAAATATATAACCTTAAGTGTAAGTTTACTAACTTTGGAAAGTACGTACACCAGCATAACCCAACCCCCGTTCAAGATCTACATTATTTTATTTTTATTATTTTTATTTTTATTTTTTATTATTTTTTTGAGACAGAGTTTCTCCCTTGTTGCCCAGGCTGGAGTGCAATGGCACAATATCCCTTGTTGCCCTTTGGGGTGCAGTGGCACAATATCAGCTGACCGCAACCTCTGCTTCCCAGGTTCGAGCAATTCTCCTGCCTCAGCCTCCCGAGTGGCTGGGATTACAGCCGTGTGCCACCACAGCCAGCTAATTTTGTATTTTTAGTAGAGATAGGGTTTCTCCATGTTGGTCAGGCTGGTTTTCAACTCCCGACCTCAGGCGATCCGCCCACCTCGGCCTCCCAAAGCGTTGGGATTACAAGTGTAAACCACCGTGCCCAGCCAAGATCTAACTAGTATGTCACCCCAGAAAGTGAACTCTCACTCTTCCCAGCCAGTCTCTTTCTTATCATGGGTTAGCTTGCTTATTCTGGAATTTCGCGTATACAGATGCATACCATGCCATAGCTACTCTTTTGTGTCTGCCTTATTTTGCTCAACACCATGTTTCTGAATCATTACCATTGTTGTATGGTTCTCTAACTCCATCATTTGCATTTCAGACTCAGCATATGCTGAGTTCAACCTGTTGAAGGGCTATCTCTGTTTAATTCACCATCTTGAAAGAAACATTTAAAATTGAGATGTTTTCAAAAATATATAGTTAAATCCTGAGGAATCGATGTAGAAATGCTATCACAAGCTGTCTGAACTTAGTCAGGGGAAGTCTTCGTGTTCACTCAGATAAGAGTCTAATGGAATGAATATGAACAATCTTAGAGAAATCCCACACTCTTCATGCCATTGTCATGATCTCCACCTTGGTATTTTTTTTTTTTTTTTTTTGGAGGCGGAGTCTCACTCTGTCACCCAGGCTGAGTGCAGTGGTGCAATCTCGGCTCACTGCAACCTCTGCCTCCCCGGTTCAAGTGATTCTTCTGCCTCAGCCTCCCGAGTAGCTGGAACTATAGGCGCGTGCCACCAGGCCCTGCTAATTTTTTGTATTTTTAGTGGAGATGGGGTTTCACCATGTTAGCTAGGATGGTCTCAATCTCCTGATCTCGTGATCCACCCACCTCGGCTTCCCAAATTGCTGGGATTACAAGCATGAGCCACCCCGCCCGGCCCACCTTGTTAATTTTTAAGCACTAAAATTTGATACTTATTTGTGAATGAAGTAATCCTTTCATTGTATTTTTTTTTTTTTTTTTACTTATGCTGAGCTTTAAATGACAAAGATTCACATAATCCAACAGAGAAGTATTATTTAGAGGGATTCTTTTATCATGTGATATATAATAAATGCATCCAATGTTACACATCAATTTAAAAAACAAGTAAATAACTTTAAAGAAAAGATAACTACTGGCCAGGCGCAGTGGCTCACACCTGTATTCCCAGCACTTTGGGAGGCCGAGGCAGGTAGATCATGAGGTCAGGAGTTGGAGACCAGCCTGGCCAAGACGGTGAAACCCTGTCTCTACTAAAAATACAAAAATTAGCCAAGCACGGTGGCAGGCACCTGTAATCCCATTTGCTCAGTAGGCTGAGGCAGGAGAATCACTTGAACCCAGGAGGCGGAGGTTGCAGTGACCTGAGATCATGCCACTGCAATCTAGCCTGGGTAACAGAGCAAGACTTTGTCTCAAAACAGAAAAGATAAGATAATTACTTTATACTTAGCGTGTCTTACCCATGAGTGATGGGCTGCATGTGGCCCAGGACAGTTTTGAATGCAGTTCAACACAAATTTGTAAACTTTCTTAAAACATTATGAGATTTTGGCCAAGCGCAGTGGTTCTTGCCTGTAATCCCAGCACTTTGGGAGGCTGAGGCGGGCAGATTACCTGAGGTCAGGAGTTTGAGACCACCCTGGCCAACATGGCAAAACCCCATCTCCACAAAAAATACAAAAATTTGTTGAGTGCACTGTCAGGCACCTGTACTCACAGCTACTCAGGAGGCTGAGGCAGGAGAATCACTTGAACCTGAGAGGCAGAGGTTGCAGTGAGCCGAGAGCACGCCACTGCACTCCAGCCTGGGTGACAGAGTGAGACCCCATCTCAAAAACAAACAACAAACAAGAACAAAAGCAAAAAGTGGCCAGGCACGGTGGCTTACACCTGTAATCCCAGCACTTTGGGAGGCTGAGGCAGGCAGATCGCCTGTCAGGAATTCGAGACCAGGCTAGCCAACATGGTGAAACCTCATCTCTACTAAAAATACAAAAATTAGTCGGGCATGGTGGCAGAGACCTGTAATCTCAGCTACTTGGGAGGCTGAAGGAGGACGACTCTGCGGAGCGGAAGTCTGTCTCCAAAAAAAAAAAAAAAAAGGAGGTTTTTTTTTTATATCATCAGCTATTGTTAGTGTTAGTGTATGTTATGTGTGGCTCAAGACAACTTTGCTTTAATATAGCCAGGGAAGCCAAAAGATTGGATATCCCTGCTTTATACCAAGAAAGACGACACCCCGCATTTGCAATGCCTAAAAACACTACCAGCCATCTGAAAAACATGAGACTTCTAACTTCTGTTCTTTTTTGTAGCAGTGGAATCCCACGGTGATATCTGAGGGATGTGGTTACCTTTTGGAGGAGGTTGATGGTTTCTAAGGATGATTCTTTCTGAGTGAAATATTGTCAGTGTCATTGACCTTTTCATTATTTCAACTATTATTACTCCAGGTTATCAATTCTGTGCCTGATGATTTTCATCCTGGGACTGACTTTTGTGGAATTCCTTGGATTATCATTATTGTGTTTCTGGGAATTTCTACACTTGCCATTTTCCTCTGGAAAACTAGCCTTTGTGTGAGTATACTAACTTTCTGTAGAGGTATAATTGTAATCACAAATAAGAAGAAATTATTTAAAACAGTTCACGTTTCTGGACTTCATTATGAATATGTGGCTTTACCCAAAAAATCAGGAAAATGATTTGTTAGCATAAGAATTATGAAAATATCTGCCATTTACATTATGAAAATTAAATAGGTTGGTGTTTGTTTAATAAAATGTCAACAGAGCTTTTGGTCACAAATAACTTTTTTTAACCTTAGTGTTATTTATCAGAAATGGAGTATGAGGTTTCATCACTTAAATAGGAAATTCTTTCTAAACTCTTCTGCTTTATAGTTCTAGCATATGGGTGGAAGGAAAGCTTCCAGTCTCCTCTCTGAAGATTCACTGCAGAAATGAGCTGACAACAGACAGCTTAACAGGAGAAGAAAAACATAGAACAGTCATAAACATGGGAACCAGCTGAAAAATGAGACTGCTAGAAGGGCCGGATGGTTGATGCTTAAAGAGCACCCTCTTCTGAGGGGAGAGGGAGATAGATGGAGATGTAGGACATTTAGAGGGGCAGCAAATGATTTTTAGGGGAAATGAAAGAGCTCAAGGAACAAACAATTGGCCTGAGACAAAGTTCCTCCGAGGTCATAGGGACGAGGTGACAAACTGCCAGAAGGTGAAGGGCAGAACTGCACTGCGTCTCATGATGCAGAGAAAGCCCCAGAGAATCTCTTAGAACTGCCCTCCAGAGAATCAATGAAAAGTGTATCTGGGCAGGGTAATTTTGAATGACATCATTCAAAGTGCATGTTCCCAGTTGCAACTGGAGAGAGATCAGTATGTGAAAAGTCTGTACTTGGTAAGAATTTGGCTGCTAAGTTCTGCCATAATTTGTCTTTTGAGCCTTTTTTCCATTGGGTAAGTTGAGCTCTACATTTTCTCTTGCCATTCATGGCAGTAAAAACGTGGTTGTGTGGGGGCTGAACCTCCTTCTGAACAATGATCCAAGATAAAAGTACTAATACCACAATGCTTTTTTATATTCAAGGGAAGAGGAAGTTTATGTTTCAGTTTTACCACCTAGATAATTACACATCATTTGGCACTGCCTTTCAAGATATGTAGAAAACAGAAAATATATGAGTTATGAAGATATCGAGGCACATTTAACATTCTCTATGCCACTTAGTCCTGAAGAGAGAATTTTCAGTATAAATTGGAGGAAGTGTTTTTTTTTTTTTTTCCCCACCCCCAAGACGAGTCTCCCTGTGTTGCCCAGGCTGGAGTATAATGGTGTGATCTTGGCTCACTGCAACCTCCACCTCCTGGCTTCAAGCGATTCCCCTTCCTCAGCCTCTCAAGTAGCTGGGATTACAGGTGCCCACCACCATGCCCAGCTAATTTTTGTATTTTTAGTAGAGTCGGAGTTTTACCATGTTGGCCAGGCTAGTCTCAAAACCCGACCTCAAATGATCCACCCGCCTCAGCCTCCCAAAGTGCTGGGATTACAAGCGTCAGCCACCACGGGAGCCGGGGGAAGTTTTTAAATTTACCGCTTTTTAAAAATTCCATTTAGGAAAGTTCAGTTGAGCTGTTGGACTTGGACAACTTTGCGCCTTCTCATCTTTGTCCTTGTCATCTAGTCATCTGTACCACTACCTCCTAAGCAGGGACATCATGGGTGCCATGAAGCATTCATGCATGATGGCATTTCCTTGCTTCTCATTTCTTCATGTGTTTGACATTCCTCCTAGCTCCAAACTGGGCCAGCTACCTTTCCTATGAAATCTAGCGGTAGCTGTGGGATAGATGTGGTTGCTCTTTCATCTTTTTAGATTACCCATTGCTTCTCTCGAAATCCTAGTACATGTTTTGTTTTTTATCCTATGTGCAGAAATCAGAAAAGAACAAATTCTTCAAAGAATTTGAAAGATATTATTTCAGGCCAAGTGTGGTGGCTCATGCCTGTAATCTCAGCAGTTTGGGAGGCTGAGGCAGGTGGATCACTTGAGGTCAGGAGTTCAAGACCAGATGGGCCAACATGGTGAAACCCCAGCTCTACTAAAAAGACAAAAATTAGCCAGGCACGGTAGTGGGCGCCTGTAATCCCAGCTACTTGGGAGGCTGAGGCACAAGAATCGCTTGAATCTGGGAGGTGGAGGTTGCCGTGAGCCAAGGTAGCACCACTGCACTTCAGCATGGGTGAGAGTGACACTCCATCTCAAAAAAAAAAAAAAAAAAAAGTTATTTCAGTGACTACCTCAGGAGATTCATAGGTATCTGACCCACATCTGAGATGGGATTTGCATTGCATTTTAGCTATGATGAGAACAAATATTTAATATCTTAGAAGACTAAAAGCATACTGTGATAATATGGAAATCTTGGTGGGAATTCAGTCATTAGTGAGAGTGTTTTGCGTTAGGTTCAAACCAGCCTCAATGAAGCTGATGTGAGGGAAGGGAAAGTGGACTCTGAGTAGAGCAGGGGTAGAAGGAAGATGCTCCAGTGCAGATCAGGAAGGAGCAGGGGGTGAAATGTTACAAATTCTAGAACTCGGAGAGCTGAAGGTAATTACTTCCTTTTCAAGTTGTGAAACATGTTAACCTGTGGTAAAATACTTATAACATGATAATTACCATCTAACCGTGTTGAAGTGTGCAGTTCAGTTGTGTGACGTATATTCATGTCTTTTTTTTTTTTTTTTTTTTTTTGAGACGGAGTCTCACTCTGTCACCAGGCTGGAGTGCAGTGGTGTGATCTCGGCTCACTGCAACCTCTGCCTCCCGGGTTCAAGCAGTTCTCCTGCCTCAGCCTCCCGAGTAGCTGGGACTACAGGCGTGCGCCACCATGCTCAGCTAATTTTTGCATTTTTAGTAGAGACGGGGTTTCACCATGTTGGCCAGGATGGTCTCCATCTCTTGACCTTGTGATTCACCTGCCTCAGCCTCCCAAAGTGCTGGGATTACAGGCGTGAGCTACCGCACCTGGCCTATTTTTTTTTTTTTTTGAGACAGAGTTTCAATCTTGTTGCCCAGGTTGGAGTGCAATGGCACAATCTCAGCTCACTACAACATTTTCCTCCTGGGTTCAAGTGATTCTCCTGCCTCAGCCTCCCGACTAGTTGGGATTACAGGCATGCACCACCTCCCGGTGATCTCGGCTCACTGCAACCTCCGCCTCCCGGCTTCAAATGGTTCTTTGCCTCAGCCTCCCAAGTAGCTCGGATTACAGGCGCCCGCAGCCATGCCCGGCTAATTTTTGTATTTTTAGTAGAGACGGGGTTTCACCATCTTGGCCAGGCTGGTCTTGAACTCCTGACCCCATGATCCACCCGCCTCGGCCTCCCAAAGTGCTGGGATTATAGGCATGAGCCAGCGTGCCCAGCCGTTATTCTTAAATTATTATTTCCTAGGTGTCGTTCCTCAAGACTGTCTTAAAGTCACAAAATGTACATGACGGATCCAAGGATGTACAGCGGAAAGCCTGGAGGTCCAATAGCCGTAGCCGGGAAGGTATGGCTCTGTTGGAGTCCCCATAGTGTGGAAATGAGTTTGCCCTGGAAAGGGAAAGAACAGCTTCTTGCCCTCAGGTTTCTCACCTTCTCCTCTCCTCACTCTCACCAAGGGCTGAGGTCCATTTGTATGCACACAAAGAAAAGGGTTTCTTCCTTTCCAGGAATTAAAATTGGCCTGGAAGACCTCTTTACTTCATGGAGACATATGGAAGCCAAAGTTCGAGCTGAAGTCCATAAAGTGACAAGGAAGGTCAACAGTCATTACAAAATCAATGGACAGAGGAAGACTGCCGAGGAAGAGTAAGATGTGCCTTGACACAAATACTGTTGTTATGAACCATGTGCCAATCAAAGTAGACAACTGTAAAGTCCTTGAGAATATTTTCTACAATATTTGTGGCAAATTCAGTGGGTTCAAAATTGAGTTTGTCCTTTCTGCTTGATTAGTTTAATCCGCATAATTCCTTTCCTTTCCTACATTCTTGTTTGTAATTTTTTCGGGGGAAGAGGAGGTGCTAGTACTGGCATTGGTTTTCCTTTCTCTTTTTTTTTTTTTTTTCCTGAGACGGAGCTTTGCTCTTGTTGCCCAGGCTGTAGTGCACTGGCAGGATCTCGACTCACTGCCTTTTGGGTTCAAGCAATTCTCCTGCCTCAGCCTCCCAAGTAGCTGGGATTACAGGTGCCCACCACCATGCCCAGCTAATTTTTGTATTTTTACTAGAGATGGGGTTTTGCCATGTTGTCCAGGCTGGTCTCGAACTTCTGACCTCAGGTGATCCACCCGCCTCAGCCTCCCAAAGTGCTGGATTAGAGGTGTGAGCCACCATACCCAGCCTTTTTTTTTTTTTTTTTTTTTTTTTTTAATTTTGAGATAGAGTCTCACTCTGTCGCCCAGGCTGGAGTGCTATGGCGCAATATTGGCTCACTGCAACCTCTGCCTCCCAGGTTGAAGCAATTCTGCCTCAGCCTCCCGAGTAGCTTGGATTACAGGTGTGTGCCACCACAGTCAGCCAATTTTTTTTTTTTTTTTTTGAGACAGAGTCTCACTCTGTCACCCAGGCTAGAGTGCAGTGGTGTGATCTTGGCTCACTGCAACCTCTGCCTCCCAGGTTCAAGCGATTCTTATCCCTCAGCCTCTTGAGTAGCTGGGACTACAGGCATATGCCACCATGCCCGGATAATTTTTGTATTTTTAGTAGAGGTGGGGTTTCACCATATTGGCCAGGCTGGTCTAGAACTCCTGACATCATGATCCGCACACCTTGGCCTGCCAATGTGCTGGGATTACAGGTGTGAGCCACCGTGCCCAGCCCAATTTTTGTATTTTTAGTAAAGACCGGGGTTCACCATGTTGGCCAGGCTAGTCTTGAACTCCTGACCTCAGGTGATCCGCCTGCGTCTGCCTCCCAGCGTGAGCCACCGCTCCCAGCCTGGATTGTTGAATTCAATGCTTGGGTCACCTCCAGATTCATTTTCACAGTCTTTCACGTTTTGGTCATATTACATTGTATTTTGCTGCCATATGACTGATCTTTTTTTGTTAAATGTGAGATACTTGTTAAAAAATATTTAGCAATGAATTGAGGCCTAGTAGCATGTTAACTTGCTGCAGAAGAGATGGGAGTCTACTTCTGGGGGATAGTGAGGGGTCCTCCATACAGGCTGCAATTGAGGTCGTCAGTGCAGGCTCAGTCCCTACAAAGGCCAGGGTATTTCCTATCCACCTCTGTTCTGATGTGTGACTCTTCTGGGTCTCAACCAGAGCCAGTGGACTTCAGTACGGGTCGCTTTCATTGGCAGACCCTCAATCCACTTGTTTTTCATCTAATCGCATGCATGTGTGCAAAAGCTGCTCTGCTTCGCATCTCAGTAGTCCCTTCTGGAATTCAGCAATGAAACTCAGGGAAATGGGTTCCAAATGCAAGGTTGACTTTCGTCCTGGGTTTCCTTCTTCTCCATCTTGACCTCATGTCTGTTTACTGCCATGTTAGCAATTTGATGTATTCAATCATAGGTTTTATATTCTGTTTGGTGTCCCCCATTGTTCTCATCGGAGATCGGAAGCTTCAGATGCACTTATGTCAACTCAAGATTAGAATGCTTCCTTAGCTTCCCTCCAGAGTCAGGTTTTGTGTTTGTAGTTCCCAAGTGCACAGCAGGAGTAGTGAGGTCCTCACTGGCTTCTCATTTGCATTAATCTGTGAGCTCATTTAGCGTGGGGAGAGGACCCTGCTCCCATTGCATTCTCAGAACTTCACCACACACTCCTTGTTTGAGACCACTCCAGACAGCATGTGCTGAAGGATGCCCTGTGGTCAGAAACAAGTTCATTAACTTTCTATTTGAAGTGTTTTTGTCCCTGTTTCCTAGCATTCTGGGAATTTTACACATCCTTCCTATAAAACCAAGTATCAGGTGAGGTCCTTAGGATCAGGACCATGAATAAGTGGTGTGAGGGCAACACAGCAAACTTACCTTTTTAGGCCATTTCCTTTTTCTGCCCTCACTCTCTGTGAACTGAACCTTGTTAAAGTCAGTCAACACCAGGGTGGATGGTTTGCAGTTGTCATCTATTTTCAGGACATAACACCCTGACTTAGGAGCCATTCCGATCATTTCTAATTCAATAGATGTGCCCAGCATTGAGATTGCCTTTTCTCTCAACCAGGATCATTAAAGTCGATGACAAGAGTTCCAGTCCTGAATCATGGCAAAGTGCAGTAGTGAACTGCAGGGTTAATGACACCATATTCTGGAAGGATCTCTCTATGGCTGATGGTCTCAGTTCCGGCATCAGCCTCTGACTGAGAATCAGGTCTCCCACAGGAGGAGTCAGATGAGGAGCATTCCTCTGCTTCCGATGGAGTTAGTTGTGATGAGTTGGTGAGGTCTGGTTTTTCACACTGAACTAAAATGAGCTTTCGCTGTGTCAAGCACAAGACTGACCCCAGAGACACACATAGTGCACTTCATAGAAGCTTTTAATAGTCTTTATTTACTAAAGAATAGGACTAACTATAGAACTATGAAGATGAGCTGGAAATGACAGGTGACTTGCCAGCAGGCCAGAGTGTGATATTTCTTTGTCCCTCAATGGGAGGTGTCAATTCTCCCTTTGGTTGTGAGAATCAGTTGGTTCATTTATGGGAAGGTTGCAGGGGGGATCTTTGAATCACAGCCTTCAGATGCCAGAAGGGCAGAGGGAATCCCACATGGGCTGGTGGATCATGTGTGTGCATTTCCCTCCCTTCTAATCTCAGGAAACAAAACATGAAAGAATGTGAGCAAGCAGAAAACAAGAGGCAGCTATCAGAGGCAGAGGAGAATGGGAAATTGGATATGAAAGAAATACACACCTACCTGTGAGTTCAGAAACAACCCCACCCTCTTGGGAAACCCCCATTGGAATGTTGTTTTTAACCTTTGTACAATGTTTAGACCCAGTAAATGCAGAAATAGAAACAAATGGTCAGAAGACATATCCAGAGAGAGAGAGAGAGAGTTGACAAAACAGAAAACAAAGTACCTTAAGATTTACCAGTGACCAAAAGATGTGAAGTAGCAAAACGTCTCCTGACCCCATTGCCAGCTAGATTGTGTGGGTGGAGTGAGTTGTTGTCACCCTTAGGAAAGTGTGTTGTTGTAGGATCAACCACATCCTTCAAAAGGACTATGCCTGTTTATAAGCCCAGCTGTTTCTGCCCTGTGAAACATGGCAAGGATATTAATACAAAGAGAATAGAGCTTTATGATAAAAGATGCTCAATGAAGGATGAATTAGGGATATACTGAGAACGGGGAAGGAAATTGTCAACTCAGAAGTCAGCAGGCAGTAAGCAAAAGAGGAGGAATCAATACAGCAACAGTTTGGATCAGACTGTACTGTTTTTTTGTTTTTGTTATTTTTTCTGAGGCGGAGTCTCGCTCTGTCACCCAGCCTGGAGTGCAATGACATGATCTTGGCTCACTGTAACCTCTGCCTCCCAGGTTCAAGTGATTCCCCTGCCTCAGCCTCCCGAGTAGCTGGGATTACAGGTGCCTGCCACCACGTCTGGCTAATTTTTTGTATTTTTAGTAGAGATGGGGTTTCACCGTATTAGCCACGATGTTCTCAATCTCCTGACCTCGTGATCCACCTGCCTCGGCCTCCCAGAGTGCTGGGATTACAGGCATCAGCCACCGCGACCGGCTCAGACTGTACTCTTATAGCCATCTGAAATACGTTTTCTAGGTATAGATAGATTGTGTAAGGGTACAGTTGTGAGGATAACAGAAACATGGCAGATTATTTAAAATCATCCTGAAAGTGGTGCTTTATCTGATGAAAGTGATTGTAATCCGTAGGAAACTGTTTCAACGCACGCAAGAGTTGCGGCGGCGGGCAGAGGACTACTACAGATGCAAAGTAAGGAGCTTCCTCCCCGCAGTTGCAGGATAGTTCAGTGCTGATGCAGATGATGCCACGGCCCTTAGACTCTCTCAACATTCAATTTCTCATGTGTTGGCTTTTTCAGATCGCCCCTTCTGCAAGAAAACCTCTTGCCAACTCAGTAAGTTTGTTTGTTTTCCTTGCTTTTGGATATAGTCTGCCAGGTCAGGACATGGATGTATTTTTCTCCCCACAGCTCTGTGCTCAAGCCTTGCAAAGGGGGATGGCAGAGAAGAAGGCTGCCTACAAGCAGCACAGGTAGGTCATTGTGATGGACATTTTAAAGGATGTTTTTGTTTTGAGATAAAGCTTTGAGCATCTAGTAAAGAACTTGGTGTTTTAATTCTTCAAGTCAATTCTTTCTATGTCTTCTAGGTGTGAAATGAGGCAAAAGCAGAGAGTGCCAGAGAGACGCATGAGTCAGGAGCCAGTCCAGGGACAACCGGGCCTAGAGAACCCTTTCTGGAGGGGTAGGAGCTCGCTGTGAAGGCAGCCGCTTAATTGGTGCTGCACAATCCACACACCTTGCTTCTCCTTTTGGGGATGAGGGCTCGGGTGGGGTGATTGTTATGTTTCCTGGAAACAATTCCAAGCACTTATAAAGAGAATAGTTGTCTCGCTGGGTGGCAGGACCCTATTTTTCTCAGGTGCCCGAGCTGAATGGCTCTTGGCTAGTCCCCTGTGAATGGTGGAGCTCAGGCCGCTCCACTGACTGTGGACGTTGCCCCACCCTGATGTCTTGGTTACTTTTAACTGAGGAGTTGAGCCTAGAAGGCAGATGGGCCAGCTCCCCTTTCCACCTTCACTCAGTGTGAAGGATTTATTTTTCTTTCACTTGAGAAAACAACAATAGCACTTTAGAATGGGAGCCACATGTGCTGATGAGAGCAGAGATTTTCTGGCCGTGTCTTCATGGATCAATATTGTAGCTTGAGGTCTGCTTTAAGAAAAGAAGCATTTATTTTCACTTTTTGGAACTTCCTTCATTCTTTTTGTTTAAGTTGTTTATTGTCAACTATATAACTCCATTAGTAAGTTAAATTTCTATGTAATCCTACTCCTCTAACATTTGAAGTGTAACCCTAAAACTTTCCAGTTAATTTCTGTAGCTCTTACCTTTTCTCATGACTGTTCATCTCTTTATGTCCATTTCTGTTCATAAGTATTGATAATACCTGGCGAGGTATGAAAGTTAGATTAACTATGAATCCACAGAATTTTAAATGTCCCTATGGCTTGAAGAAGAGGAGCAGTGCTGTTCCTGTCCAGGGTTTATTGATATTCTTCCAACCATGGCTGTTCCTATTTTAATTTTGAGTCTGTGCTCACATGATGAGTGATTTCCTCTGATATGTACTGATTTAGAGCTCATTTCCAGCTGGTTAGAGCCCGACCTGTTCACAGCCTGTTGAGAGTTAAGAATACCCCTGGACCAGGGCTCTGTGGTATCTTCCTCAAGGATGAGGGTCCAGAGGGCTCCAGAGTCCTCTGAGGCATGTGGTCAATAAACCCTGTGCCTCTGGTAAGGGACCTGTGTGGCAGAGAGTGAGATGGCAGCGGAGGGTGTGGAGGGTTTCTTATTCTGCACAGAACATGCAAGCCAGATTTAGCCCCATTCCCTTCTCTGGCCCTTAGCAGATTCAGGACCTCATTGGGTTCCCATGAGGAACAGCAGCGGCGTCCCAGCTGAAAACACAGAGAAGACAAAGGTAAATGCTGGGGACGTTTTCACTCTTCCTATATCAGGACGCTTTGGTCTTTTCCGACAACACCCTCTCCTGGCCTGGCCTCTGCTCTGTGGGTTCTGTGGTGCCTTTTCTGTCTCGACTTCTTGAGAAGCAAAATCTTCTCCATGAGCTTTCAGCCTTCTCCATTCCCAGCTGATCATCGTTGGTGGCACCTCCAGAATCCATAAAAGCTCAGGGACCGAGGGCTGAAGGGCTTTTACTGTTCTGTTTCCAGAAATAACACGAGGAGGCACCACTGACCTCCAGTACTGTAGGTCTCATGGCGCGGTGAACTCTGACTGATCCACCTTACCCAAGATGTTGTGGGGTCTCATTTCCGAAATATGTGGGATTTTCTTTTGCTGTGATTTTGTTTGCATTCTGCTATAATGTAGGTGATTAACATTTGAAATATCTGCTGTATTCCCAGAAATGAAAATAGTGAAAACACATTAATCTAACATTAATTTGTGCTTTGTGCAATTTTGAATGCTCTTTGACAAGGCCAATTCCATAGTTCATCACAGTCCCATCCCTGTTGGTAACCGTGTTGTGCAAAAACACCTTCATACCCACCCAGTGGAGCCCCTGATCTAATGTTCTAAGTGTCAGAGGTTCCATATTTGTAATAGCAAATAGGCCCTGACTGTAAATTAGTGAAGAGTGAATGTAACTTATTACCCAGAGGGACAATTCCAAATGAAGGCCTTAAATGATGCTCAGCTAAGCTGGTTCTTGTGTGGCCTCTGTACCTTCAAAAGCTGTTGGGTCCTATGATTACACATGATGGGACTTGTACACTTGAAGTGAAACACAGTTTTAAAACTTGCTTTCTTTAGAATTCCCACCTCATTTTTCAATGGACAAAAGTATTCTTTATGTCCTAGTGCACTTACAATTTGGTATTACCTGGGAGTGAAAAGAAATATTACAGCCATGTCTAACTGACTTCTTGAGATAAGATTGTTCTGTCAGAAATCCCTCTCCCAGTTCCCCTGAAACTCTTCAGGAATCCACATCTTTCCAGAGCTCTTTGTTGTCATGGGTGGCACCTCCAGAGTGAAGAAGATCCTTTGTCCAGAAGGGAAACAGAGGGGAAATGAGAGGGTCCCGCAGGCAGAGCTGGAATCAACTTCCACTCTGCCTCTTGCAAGCTGTGTGACCCTGGGCACAATTTCTCCTTCCTGTGGAAACCTCTGTTTTCTTCGATTTGGAGCAGGGTGGTCACACTGACCTTGCAGAGTTCTGAGAATCAGAGACAGAACATAAAAGGCCTGGAAAACATTCTCCAAAAAGAAGATGTAACATGTGTGGACAATGGGCTTTTCATGCCTCTCTTACTCTCTGTTGACCTGGTGCAAGAAACATGCTCTGGTGATGGCTGTGAGGGAGGAAAGAGGATAGACATAGACACTCCTGTGTCTCAAACATGCTTCTTTATTACTCTGTTGTGACTCTGTCTTCCCTGGGGCAGGACCCCAGCCTGCCTACATTTGCAAACAGACACAGTGGCATGTGGAGACAACAGTGTGTCCCAATGACTTTTCTTTACTCCCCAGCTGTGGGCAGTACTCAGTGGAAGGGTGATATTATGACACTGATACTGCTATTTTGAAACCTGGAGGATAGAAAGGTGCAAAAATCTATCACCAGCAACAGAAGGTGCAGCCTGTGTTGGTGGCGGTAATTTTGTCCGTCAAATGAATATGTGTGAAAACATTTCCTCCTTCGGCCCTACAGGTCAGGATGGCGGCAGTGGAGCACCATCATTCCTCAGGGTTGCCCTACTGGCCCTTCCTCACGGCTGAAACTTTAAGAAAAAGGATGGGCCACAAGCCAACTCCTCCACCTCAGTGTGATCTGAGAGGTCAACCACATCCATCAGTTAAAGGGTGTCTGAGACTGCTGACTCTTTCTCGACTACAGTGTCCACTAGGACCTCAACCACATTCTACAACTGATGATTTTCTGAGAAGAGAGACACCTCAAGACGAGTGTGCCCTGGGACTTGAACCACTTCCTCGAGCTGATGATTTTCCGAGACTCAAGACACCTCCCAAGGGTCTTTTCATACTAATTTCCCCTTCTCCAGTTGATGATTCGCTGAGCCTCAAGACACCTCCCAAGTGTCTTCTGGTACCCCTTCCACCTTCTCCAGTTGATGATTTTCTGAGACCACAAACACCTCCCGTCCAGTGTCACCTGAGACCTGTACCATTTCATCGAGCTGATGATATCAGGAGACTCAAGAAACCTCCTAACTGTTTTTTCGCACCCCTTCCACCTTCTCCAGTTGATGATTTTCTGACACCACAGAGACCTCCAGTCGAGTGTCACCTGGGACCTCTACCGTTTCCTCGAGCTGATGATTTTAGGAGACTCAAGACACCTCCCGACTGTTTTTTCGTACCTCTTACATCTTCTCCAGTAGATGATTCTCTGAGCCTCCAGACAGCGCCTGAGTGTCTTCTGGCACCTCTTTCACCTTCTCCAGTTGATGACTTTGTGAGACCACAGACAGCTGCCATCCACTCTCGCCTGCGACCTGGACCATTTTCTAAAGCTCATGATACTCGGAGACTCAAGACTCCTCCCAACTGTCGTTTCGTACCTCTTCCACCTCCTCCAGTTGATGATTCTCTGAGCCTCAAGATACCCCTCGAGTGTCTTCTGGTACCTCTTCCACCTTCTCCAGTTGATTTTCTGACAGCACCGATACCTCTTGTCCACTCTCACCTGGGACCTGGACCATTTTCTCAATCTGATCATTTTCCGAGACTCGAGACACCTCCCGAGTGTTTTCCATACCTCTTCCACCTTCTCCAGTCGATTCTGTGAGCCTCAGGATACCTCCTGAGTGTCCTCTGGTACCTCTTCCACCTTCTGCAGTTGATGATTTACTGACACCAGACTCCTCCCGTCCACTGTCGCCTGGGACCTGTACCATTTCCTCGAGCTGATGATTTTAGTTGAAACAAGATACCTCCCGACTGTTTTTTCCTACCTCTTCCACCTTCTCCAGTTGATGATTCTCTGAGCCTCAAGACACCTCCCGAGTGTCTTCTGCTACCTCTTCCACCTTCTCCAGTTCATGATATTCTCAGACCACAAACACGTCCTGTCAACTCTCGCCTGGGACCTGGTCCATTTTCTCAAGCTGATGATTTTCCGAGACTGAAGACACCCCCTGAGTGTCTTTTCATACCTCTTCCACCTTCTCCAGTTGATGATTCTCTGAGCCTCAAGATACCTCTCGAGTGTCTTCTGGTACCTATTCCACCTTCTCCAGTTGATGATATTTTCAGACCACAGACACATCCCATCCACTGTCGCCTGGGACCTGGTCCGTTTTCTCAAGCTGATGATTTTCCGAGACTGAAGACACCCCCACCGAGTGTCTTTTCATACCTCTTCCACCTTCTCCAGTTGATGATTCTCTCAACCTCAAGACACCTCCCGAGTGTCTTCTGCTACCTCTTCCACCTTCTCCAGTTGATGATTTTCTGAGAGCATAGACACCGCCCATCAACTGTCCCCTGGGACCACGATCATTTTCTCCAGCTGATGATTTTCTGAGATTGCAGACACCTCCTGAGCATCTTCTCATACCTTTTCCACCTTCTCCAGGTGATGATTTTCTGGGACCACAGACACCTCCTATCAAGTGTCGCCTAGGACCGGTACCATTTTCTCCAGCTGATGATTTTCTCAGACTCAAGACACTTCTCAAGTGTCTTTTGGTTCCTCTTCCACGTTCTCCAGTTGATGATTTTCTGAGACCACAGACATGTCCCCTCGAGTGTCTTCTGGCACCTCAACCACCGTCTCCAGCGGATGATTTTCTGAGACCGCAGACACCTGCAGTTGACTTTCCCTTGGGACTCCTACCATTTTCTCAAGCTGATGATTTTCTGGCATCACAGACACCTCCCCTCAAGTGTCTTCTGGTACCTTTTCTTCCTCTCTAGTTGATGATTTTTTGAGATGACTGACATTTCCAGTCTCATGTCCCCTGGGACCTGTACCATTTTTCTCTAGTTGATTATTTTCTCTCTGTTTTGTTGTTGTTGTTTTTATTTTTTTGTTTTAGTTAAAATACATAATTCTTTTATTTCATAATGCAGTAAAAGAAATTATCATCACATGCACAGAAGACTAGGAAAAGGGAAACTACTTACTTCTGAAAATCCAGTAATGTAAACCTATTTGTACTTGTCCGTAGTACATGAAAATAATGTTTAACATGTTTTGAATTAAATTTTACCTGTGGGGCTATACAATGTAATTCTCAGGAGTAATAGTTTCATTCATTTCCAGGTTAGATTACTGTATGATTCATTAACACAAGGCACAGTAGCCATCTTTGTCATTATGTTGCAACACTCATCATGTACCTCTCTAAAATGGCTGATTTAACAAGATGATGGCAACACGAAGGGGAGACTTTGGATTGTCTATTGAAAATCTAGGCAATAAGTAATTAAGAAAAACTCTATCTGAAGTGTACTTTCACATACTTTCTGTTTATAATAAACAACAAACTTCCTAACTTTGTTGCAATAGGCTTGACTACCATTTCATTTTGCCAAATGCACTTTCCCCAGTAAACTTAAAATAACAACAAGAACAAAAATCCTTGTCCTTTCATATACTAAGAAAGAGGACCGGCCACTGAAACAGTTCATTGCAAGACGCACGAAGACGACATACTGTGGCATGAGTTATTTTTAATTTGTTATGCTGTTACTAAAGTTCTGAGGGCTGCAGTTAAAACATTCCAATTTCTCCCTTCCATCTTTATTGATTCTCGAGGTTTTGCACAGAAAACTCTTTGGGGGCTAGAACAGCAGTAATTGCATCACACTGTTTTTCAAGTTTCAAAAGCAAATCTTTAAAAAATATATACACAGTTCCTGATTTGATTTAGATACAGGGACAAAAAAGTAGCACATGCTTGAAGGTTACATTGTCTACAAATTGTGGCAATATTTTCCTTGGGAGAGTAGTTCTCTTGGCATATATTTTTTAAATACTCAAAAGGCTCAACCTCAAGCAGTAATAAACTCAAGCAAAAGTGATTTTACCCTTAAAATAAATATTCAGAAAAACCTCTCTGTACATACAAGTGAAAAAATTTGTAACGCTTTCACACAAAAAAATTATAATAATAATAAAGGATTTGTTCATATATGTAGCTGAAATGTGCTGTTCCAACCCTCATGTCCCCAATAAAGAAGCGAGGCACAGACACAGGTGACTACTGTGGTTCTCTGTCTTACAGCCTTTTTGTACTGGGACACTATCTCCACCAAAAATTTATCCCCGTTGTTATATTTTTTAAAGGTTTTAAATTTTTTTCTTCCTTTTTTTGTTTCATTTTGTTTTGTTTCACAGCATGCCAAATCCTTTGGCATATGTGATGGCCTTCAACAATCTCTCTTTAAGTTTTTCCTTCCTTGAATATTCCGGAAGTAAAAGCACATTAAAGCAAGTGTGAGATGTAGGTAACCTTTCTTGTCTGGGCCATTTTCGGGTATAATCATCTTTAATTTTCCTAGTTCTCCTACAGGTTCTCTGTCTGTGCCCATTTTAAACTGCAAGAAGAGTCTTTTATGTTTGTCTGTAAACGAATTAACAATTTCCCAGAACTTCCTAATCAGATCAGAGTCCCTGGTATAGACACCGTCATATTCTGTAGTTTCTTCTAGTGCTTGGAAATGTAGATTCCGGTTTCCACATATAAACAATTCAATTTCTTCTGTTCTGAGTAAGTACTTTAAGGGAGATTCACTGGTCACCATATGAAAACCTCTCCGAAAAGCCTTGAACTGTTTTTCTACTGATTTATTGAGAATGTAGTCAGAATAAAGATTAACAAATTCCTTCCTGTTTTCATTTGTCATTGGAATTTTATCACCATTTTCCTTTGGTCATACGTCATTGGATTACCAAAACTGTCTGTGATATCTGGAAAGTGCTCATCATGTCATCTTCCACATTCCCTTCATAATCCAATAAATCTTGAAAACTCTGATATAGAACTGGGTGAGAGTCTCCCAAGTCATGAAAAGTTCCTTCTTTCCCTATTAGCTTCTTGTAGACAACCATGGGAAAATGTGCATCCAGTATACAGTTATTGTAAATAGCCAGACCCAGCACTATGCCAATCAGAGTAAACTGACCCTCAGTTTCAAGAGAAGATGGATTAAACCAAAACAATTTTGTAGATTCATCATATGTGAACATACCAGTATCTGGATTGAAGATTTCCTCCACAATCAGCTGAAAAAATTCTTTGGAAACACCTCCCTCATCAACTCCTTGTTCTCATTCAAATTCCACATACAACTGCTTCTTCCAGTCTGCAGGATTTTCTATCGCGATCAACTCTAGCCAGACAAGTGCATCATCTGTGATATGGTCACGTCTAACTTTGAGTCTCAAATATGGATTCAACTGCTGTCCTTGAACTAAGCTGTAGAGAATAGTGAGTCTTCGTTCACTGTACGTGTGAATTCTATTGTCATAATATAATCCCAAATTCTTTGTGACAGCATTCAATATAAAGGGACATGTCATAAAACAACTTGTTCTCTGTTTCTACTTTGAAAAAAGTATAATCTTTATTCATTTATAGAACCTCATTCAGTGGTTAATTAATAAACTCTTCAAAAGGGACAAGTGGTTTTTGACAATCCAGGGTTTTAACACCAAGTTCAGTTTCCAGGGGGTCCACTCGAGGACCTTTCTTGTTTCTTCTTTCTTCTCCCAAAAGCTCCTGAAGTGTCAGCTCACTGGACTCAGGGATGGGCTCCTCCTCATCTTTATTGTGATTTGTGTCCACTTCCCCTCCCACTGCATTTGCATAGTAAACCATTTTCAAGCACTTTGAAGCAGCAACAATGGCATCATCATCATTCACTAGATTTCGACTGTTAAATTTATTGCTTATGACTTTATTTTATTTTTATTAATTAATTAGATATTTTTGAGACGGAGTCTCTGTCGCCCAGGCTGGAGGGCAATAGCGCGATCTGGACTCACTGCAACCTCCGCCTCCCGGGTTCAAGGGTTTCTCCTGCCTCAGCCTCCCGAGCAGCTGGGACTACACGTGTGCGCCACCATGCCCTACCAATTTTTGTATTTTTAGTGGAGACGGGGTTTCAATATGTTGGCCAGTCTGGTTTCGAGTGATCTGCCCACCTCGGCCTCCCATATGGGGTTATTTTTTGGAGTGATGAAAACATTTTGAAATTAGATAGGTGTGATGGTTCCATGACTTTGTGAATATATTAAAAACCATTGAATTGTACACAAAAAAATGGGGTGCATTTGGCTTGTACAGTGGCACATGCCTGTAATCCCAGCACTTTGGGAGAATTAGACAGGAGGATCCTTTGAGGGCAGGAGTTCCAGACCAGCCTGGACAAAATAGGAAGACCCCATCTCTACGAAAAAACAGAAAAGAAATAGAAAAAAGTATTGTAATCACTCAGGCTTGGTGGTGTGCACTGATAGTCTCAGCTACTGCTACTCGGGAGGCTGAGGTGGGAGGATCTCTTGAGCTCAGGAATTCAAGGTTGCAGTGAGCCACGATAGGGCCACTGCACTCCAGCCTGCCAAAAAAAAAAAAAAAAAGGAAGAGAGAGAAAATAAAATGGTAAGTTTTGTGGTATGTGAATTTATCTTAAAAAATTAAGGGACGGCCGGGCACGGTGGCTCACACCTGTAATACCAGCACTTTGGGAGGCCAAGGCGGGCAGATCATGAGGTCAGGAGATCCAGACCATCCTGGCTAACACGGTGAAATCCCGTCTCTACTAAAAATACAAAAAATTAGCCGGGCGTGGTGGCGGGCACCTGTAGTCCCAGCCATTCGGGAGGCTGAGGCAGGAGAATGGCGTGAACCCGGGAGGTGGAGCTTGCAGTGAGCCAAGATCGCCCCACTGCACTCCACCCTGGATGACAGAGGGATACTCTGCCTCAAAAAAAGAAAAGAAGAGAAAAGAAGAAAAGAAAAAAGTATTCTGGTGTGTTTTGCCTGTCTTGGTAGTGGAAGGGAAGAAAATCAGTCTTTTTCTTTCTTCTCCCCCTTAAAACTATTTAAGCAGGGAACTGGGCGCGGTAGCTCATGCCTGTAATCCCAACACTTCAGGAGGTCAAGGTGGGAGGATCACTTGGGTCCAGGAATTCAAGACCAGCCTGGGCCACATAGTAAGACCTCATCTCTACAAAAAAAACATTAGGGCCGGGCGCGGTGGCTCACACCTGTAATCCCAGCACTGTGGCAGGCTGAGGCAGCTGGATCACCTGAGGTCAGGAGTTTAAGACCAGCCTGGCCAACATGGCAAAACCCCGTCTCTACTAAACATACAAAAATTAGCCAGGCATGGTGGTGCACACCTGTAATCCCAGCTACTCAGCAGGCTGAGGCAGGAGAATTGCTTGAACCGGGGAGGTAGAGGTTGCAGTGAGCCAAAATGGTGCCACTGCATTCAGCTTGGGGGACAGAGTGAGACTCTGTCTCAAAATAAATAAATAAACATTATTTTTAAAAAAAGGATCCCCTGGGCATACAATAAGTAATATCATACTACTTAGGCAAATAAACAACAATTCTATCATTTGGGAATCTTAAGATCGGTTCTACCACTTTGTGGATCTTCAGATTCAATCTCTATTTTAGAGATACTAACATTGATTGATCCTACTATGTGCCAGGCACTGTCCTTCACACCTTCACATATATGATCTCATTTAATCCTCATTTAATTTTGGCAGAGAAAAGTTGAGCTCCTTACCCAGGATCGTATCACTAGGAAATAAAGACCAAAGCACATGCCTCACTCTTCTTATTATTAGAAAAGATTTCCTTCTGTAAACCTCAGGGACCTTACAAGTGAAATATTGAATTACTGTAATATGATTCATCAGCCCAGTTCATTTATTTATTTATTTTTATTATACTTTAAGTTCTAGGGTACGTGTGCACAACGTGCAGGTTTGTTACATATGTATACATGTGCCATGTTGGTGTGCTGCACCCATTAACTCGTCATTTACATTAGGTATATCTCCTAATGCTATCCTTCCCACCTCCCCCCACCCATGACAGGCCCCAGGGTGTGATGTTCCTCACCCTGTGTCCAAGTGTTCTCATTGTTCAATTCCCACGTATGAGTGAGAACATACAGTGTTTGGTTTTCTGTCCCTGCAATAGTTTGCTCAGAATGATGGTTTCCAGCTTCCTCCATGTTCCTACAAAGGACATGAACTCATCCGTTTTTATGGCTGCATAGTATTCCATGGTGTATATTTGTCAATCTATCATTGATGGATATTTGGGTTGGTTCCAAGTCTTTGCTATTGCGAATAGTGCCACAATAAACATATGTGTGCATGTGTCTTTATAGCGGCATGATTTATAATCCTTGGGGCATATACCCAGTAATAGGATGGCTGGATCAAATGGTATTTCTAGTTCTAGATCCTTGAGGAATCACCACATTGTCTTCTACAATGGTTGAACTAGTTTACAATCCCACCAAACAGTGTAAAAGTGTTCCTATTTCTCCACATGCTCTCCAGCACCTGTTGTTTCCTGACTTTTTAATGATTGCCATTCTAACTGGTGTGAGATGGTATCTCATTGTGGTTTTGATTTGCATTTCTCTGATGGCCAGTGATGATGAGAATTTTTTTCATGTGTCTGTTGGCTGCATAAATGTCTTCTTTTGAGAAGTGTCTGTTCATATACTTTGCCCACTTTTTGATGGGGTTGTTTGATTTTTTCTTGTAAATTTGTTTAAGTTCTTTGTAGATTCTGGATATTAGCCCTTTGTCACATGGGGAGATTGTGAAAGTTTTCTCCCATTCTGTAGGTTGCCTGTTCACTCTGATGGTAGTTTCTTTTGCTGTGCAGAAGTTCTTTAGTTTAATTAGATCCCATTTGTCAGTTTTGGCTTTTATTGCCATTGCTTTTGGTGTTCTAGACATGAAGTCCTTGCCCATGCCTATGTCCTGAATGGTATTGCCTAGGTTTTCTTCTAGGGTTTTTATGGTTTTAGGTCTAACATTTAAGTCTTTAATCCATCTTGAATTAATTTTTGTATAAGATGTAAGGAAGGGATCCAGTTTCAGCTTTCTACATATGGCTAGCCAGTTTTCCCAGCACCATTTATTAAATAGGGAATCCTTTCCCCATTTCTTATTTTTGTCAGGTTTGTCAAAGATCAGATAGTTGTAGATGTATGGTATTATTTCTGAGGGCTCTGTTCTGTTCCATTGGTCTATATCTCTGTTTTGGTAGCAGTACCATGCTGTTTTGGTTACTGTAGCCTTGTAGTATAGTTTGAAGTCAGGTAGCATGATGCCTCCAGCTTTGTTCTTTTGGCTTAGGATTGTCTTGGCAATGCGGGCTCTTTTTTGGTTCCATATGAACTTTAAAGTAGTCTTTTGCAACTCTCATCAGCCCAGTTTAATATTACCTGTTCATTAAAATGTAATGCTGCTCACACAACTGAGAAAACACTGTTGCTTTACCCCCTCCGGCTCTGTAGCAGCCACGCATAAATCACAGAACTATAAACATATGCTAATTACACAACCTACGTAGGCAATCAATATTAAGAAAAATTTTTACTGCCCAATATTTCTGTGGTTGAAAATGTACAGTCTAATTTTGATCCACAGTAACATCTAGGTTAATGCTGATTCAGAAGGAAAACATTTGTTTTTGCCATGAGAAGAGGCATTGAAACTCTGAATCACCACCTCAAATGTTACCACTATTAATATAAGGAGATACATAGGAAGATCGAATTAGACCATCTCAGATCACCAGGTTTACAATTCCACCTGCAGATACATGCAAGAAGTATTGTCACAGTACTTATGTCACGTTATTCCATTGAGGTCTTCACCAACTAAGCTTATAATTAATGTGTGGTCATTTGGTCAATGTCACCAGCATAGCATACTAACAAAAAGAAGGGTTGCAAACTCAAATGCCTATAGAGCAGAATGTAAGACGGTAGGAAGCAAAGTCTATAGGGAACTATATAATAGAGGCTGCAGATTCATGGCACATTCTAAAGCACAGCAGTCCCCAACATTTTTGGCACCAGGGACTGGCTTTGTGGAAGACAATTTTTCCACAGATGGCAAGGGATGGGGCTCAGGACGGTAATGGTCTTGGGATGAAACTGTTCCACCTCAAATCATCAGGGATTAGATTCTCATAAGGAATATGCAACCTGGATCCCTTATGTGTGCAATTCACAACAGGGTTCATGCTCCTGTAAGAATCTAATGATGCTGCTGATCTGACAGGAGGCAGAGCTCAGGCAGCAATGCAAGCAATGGGGAGCGGCCAGAAATACAGACGAAGCTTCAATTGTTACCCACTATTCACCTCCTGCTCTGTGGCCCAGTTCCTAACATGCCACAGACCAGTACAGGTCCATGGCCCAGGGGTCAGGGACCCCTGCTGCGGCACATTGCTTAATAGAGGACTGTAGCAGCCGTGTGCCCAGACCTTTCCTTTTTTTTTTTTTTTTTTTTTTTTTTTGAGATGCCAGAAACCCAGAATTTTTTTTTTTTTTTTTTTTTTTGAAACAACGTCTGGCTCTGTTGCCCAGGTTGGAGTGTAGGAGTGTGATCTCAGCTCACTGTACCCTCAACCTTCCAGGCTCAAGCAATCCTCTCACTTCAGCCTCCCAAGTAGCTGGGATTACAGGCACACTCCACCACACCCAGCTAATTTTTTTGTATTATTTGTAGACATGGGGTTTTGCCATGTTGCCCAGGCTAGTCTGGAATTTCTGAGCTCAAGCTGTCTGCCCATCTCAGCCTCCCAAAGTGCTGGGATTGCAGAAGTGCACCACCACACCTGGCCTGAAACCCAGATTTTATTTATTTGTGTATTCATTTTTTGAGATGGAGTCTTGCTCTCTTGCCCAGGCTTGAGTGCAGTGGCACGATCTTGGCTCACTGCAACCTCCACCTCCCCGGTTCAAGCAATTCTCCTGCCTCAGCCTTTCGAGTAGCTGGGATTACAGGCACATGCCACCACGCCTGGCTAATTTTTGTACTTTTAGTAGAGACAGTTTCATCATGTTGGCCAGGCTGGTCTCGAACTCATCACCTCTGGTGATCCACCCGCCTTAGCCTCCCAATGTGCTGGGATTGCAGGCGTGCAACACCAAACCCAGCCTGAAACCCAGATTTTTAATATGAAATCAAAGTCTTCAAACCTTGTAGGTGTCATAGAAAGCACGCTGAGGACCGCTAGTTTCAACTGCCAATCTAAAATATCATAGACATTTCATCACTTTAGCCATGAAAAAAAAAAGTACATGAGGCAGCAAATGGAAGCAACTATGCCTAATTTATTGTTGAATACTTTTTCCGTATACCAAGAGCTTCCTTTGCACTAGCATCTCAAACTATATTCAGAATGACATTGATTTTCATAAAAGTGTTGATCCTCACACCCTTTATAGTCTTGCACCTAGCACAGCAGAGTGAAACACTTTAAATAGCACTTGTTCCTTGAGCATATATGGAAAAAAGTGAAGTATTGGTAAGTGTTCAGCTAATATGAGCAGCATCTCAGGAGTCTCCAATTCTTGAATTACCAGGGAGTATTTTTACCATTTTCTCCCAGTGAAAGGCCTATTTTAAGAGACTTACCTTCCAAAATGAATGTATTAAGTCATATTACTTTTTTTTTTTTTTGAGACAGGGCCTTGCTCTGTTGCCCAGGCTGGAGTGCAGTGGCATGATAGTTACAGGAAAGGGGTCCCAATCCAGACCCCAAGAGAGGGTTCTTGGATCTCGCACAAGAAAGAATTCAGGGTGAGCCCACAGTGTGAAGTGAAAGCAAGTTTATTAAGAAAGTAAAGGAGGAGGGGCACGGTGGCTCACGCCTGTAATCCCAGCACTTTGGGAGGCCGAGACAGGTGGATCACGAGGTCAGGAGATCAAGACCATCCTGGTTAACACGGTGAAACCCCATCTCTACTAAAAATACAAAAAAATTAGCCAGGTGTGGTGGTGGGCGCCTGTAATTCCAGCTACTCTGGAAGCTGAGGCAGGAGAATGGCGTGAACCCAGGAGGCGAAGCTTCCAGTAAGCTGAGATTGCACCACTGCACTCCAGCCTGGGCAACAGAGTGAGACTCCATCTGAAAAAAAAAGAAAAAGAAAGTAAAGGAATAAAAGAATGGCTACTCCATAGACAGAGCAGCCGTGAGGGCTGCTGGTTGCCCATTTTTATGGTTATTTCTTGATGATATGCTAAACAAGGGGTGGATTTTTCATGCCTCCTCTTTTTAGACCATATAGGGTAACTTCTTGATGTTGCCACGGCATTTGTAAACTGTCATGGTGCTGATAGGAGTGTAGCAGTGAGGATGATGGGAGGTCACTCTTGTCACTATTTTGGTTTTGGTGGGTTTTGGCCAGCTCCTTCACTGCAACCTGTTTTATCAGCAAGGTCTTTATGACTGGTATTTTGTGCTGACTTTCTATGTCATCCTGTGACTTAGAATGCCTTAACCATCAGGGAATGCAGCCCAGTAGTTTCAGCTTCATTTTTCCCAGCTCCTATTTAAATGGAGTTGCTCTGGTTCACATGCCTCTGACATGATCACTGCTCACTGCAGCCTCCACCTCCTGGGTTCAAGAGATCCTCCTGCCTCAGCCTCCCAAGATGCTGGGACTACTGGTGTGTGCCACCACGCTCAGCTAATTTTTGTATTTTTTGTAGAGACGGGGTTTTTCCATGTTGTCCAGGCTGGTCTCAAACTCCTGGGCTCAAGCAATCCTTCTGTCTCAGCCTCCCAAAGTACTGGGATTACAGGCATTTCCCACCATACCTAGACTAATATTTACTTCTAATCAGACTAAGATAGGGTTACTACTTGAGTTGCTATGGCTCCAGCTGAAAGCCTGTGCAGTCATATCATGGGTAAACATTTGCTTTATGCTAAAAATATGGTGGACCTGGCATTACAGCTATTACAAATCTCCTAAGGTGTCTCGGGTAGTGTATTAGTTACTTTTCATACTCCTATGAAGAAATACTCGAGACTGGGTAATTTATAAAGAAAAAGAGGTTTAATGTACTCATAGTTCCACAAGGCTAGGGAGGCCTCAGAATCATTGTGGAAGGCAAAGAAGGAGCAAAGGTACATCTTACATGGCAGCAGGCAAGAGAGCATGTGCAGGGAAACTGCCCTTTATAAAACCATCAGATTTAGTGAGATGTATTCACTATCATGAGAACAGTATGGGAAAAACCTGCCCCCATGATTCGATTACCTCCTACCAGGTCCCTCCCACGACACATGGGGATTATGGGAGCTACAATTCAAGATGAGATTTGGGTGGGGATGCAGCCAAACCATAACAGGTAGCAACTACCTAGGGTCAGTTTTGCAGGTGGTAAAGCTATTTACCAAGATAGTTGTAGGTAAAGAAAGGCAGATTTATTAGAGAAATTATGAAAATATGTTGCAAGGTTGCAATGGGCAGCTCAGCAGAGAAGGGGCTATCTGCAAAGAGGCAAGGGCTGGAGGAAAGTTTTATAGGGTCATGCTGAAGGGTGCTACATGTGGAATGAGGTCATTGTGCCTGCAGGGTGTTTGTGATTAGCTGTCTCTAACAATTGTTCATAGAATAATTGTTCATTATTCTCCTCAACTTGGGGCTCTCCCCAACCTGGGGACCCTTATTGTTGCTTACTCATCAGGACTCCACATAAGGGTGTGGAAACTTCATTCATTCATATCTTCAACACAAATTTTAGGTAGCCTGTTTTTTAAAAAATTTATTCAACAAATATTTAGTTCAAGCCACTATTACTTATTACCTTCTCTACTATTGTATGGACTTTTAACTATCTCTGACACTATTCACTATTCTTCCACATTCTCTATTATTTATACCTATGGTAAAATTTGCCAGTTTGACCATGGAACTAATACTCACAGGGAATATATAGAGTCTAGAAGAAAATATACAGGTCCTTAAAGGCTGCCCTGACAACAAAACCATAATGCAGGAACAAACATCACAACTATGCCAAATAATCCTACAATGTCCAAAATTTTACTTTAAAACTGGAATTTCCAGACTTCCTTTCTGTATTAACCAGTTTAACTAGACAGTAACGAAATCTCTCTCCTACTTTATGCTGTGATAGTTTGTTTGTTTGTTTATTTATTTATTTATTTATTTATTTGAGACGGAGTTTCACTCTTGTTGCCCAGGCTGGAGTGCAATGGCACAATCTCAGCTCACCACAACCTCCGCCTCCCAGGTTCAAGTGATTCTCCTGCCTCAGCCTCCCGAGTAGCTGGGATTACAGGCATGTACCACCACGCCCGGCTAATTTTGTATTTTTAGTAGAGACAGGGGTTTCTCCATGTTGGTCAGGCTGGTCTAGAACTCCTGACCTCAGGTGATCCCCCTGCCTCAAACTCTCAGTGTGCTGGGATTACAGGCGTGAGCCACCGCACCTGGCTGCTGTGATAGTTTAGATGTAAACCAAAAATAAAATTCTAAGCCACCCAATCCGACTGAATGGACCCTTCCTGTTGGCCAAGGACATTCCAAAGTAAACTGAAAAAACCAGCTCAGGCCATGATGGGAAGGCGAGGTGTCAACATGCCTCATTCTACCTTCCTCCCTCTGGAATCCAGACACAACTGACCAGCATTAACATTAAAACAGAGATGTTAAGCTGGGCACAGTGGCTCATGCCTGTCATCCCAGCACTTTGGGAGGCCAAGGTGGGATCACCTGAGGTCGGAAGTTCAAGACCAGCCTGGCCAGTATGGCGAAGCCAGGTCTCTATTAAAAATACAAAATTAGTTGGGCATTGTGGTGCACGTCTGTCATCCCAGCGAGGCAGGAGAATCACGTGAACCCAGGAAGCGGAGGTTGCAGTGAACCAGGATCATGCCATTGCATTCTAGCCTGGGCAACAGAGTGAGACTCCAACTCAAAAAAAAAAAAAAAAAAAAAAAAAAAAGAGGCCTTAAGACTGACAAAACAGACTCTTTGTAGCAACAAGATACCAAATTATAGCCTGACCCTAGTCAGGACAGATAATAAGCCCTGAAAGAAATCAAAGTATTTTATACCAAAATACATTATTTTAATGTATTATGAAATGAAATGGCCCTGTAAAGCTATCTCTTTTGGGGAAAATCTACATTCTATAGAGAATCTCCTTCCCTTTCCATGTCTTTCCCTCATCCGGGAGAGATTTAACTAAGCTGGCACCTTTTAGGGCCTGATAGGACATATTTATCATCTATTCTGTGAAGTCAGCCACCTGAAGGCTTCATCTACGTAACAAGAACCTTGGCTTCCACAACCCCCTTTATCTTCACTACAAACATTTCTTTCTGCTGACTTCAGACTGCAGAGCTTAACCTTTTCAACCAATTGCCATCAGGACATCTTTAAATCCAACTATGACCTAGTAACTTTCCCCCACCTCCAGCCCTGCTTGCCCACTGCTTCTAGTTATATCTTTGCAGGCCCAACCAGTGTACACCTTACATGTATTGATTGATGTCTGCCTGTAACTGCTGTCCCACTAACATGTATAAAATCAAGCTGCAACTCAACCACCTTGGGCACATGTTCTCAGGACGTCTTGACTGTGCCTCAGGCCTTGGTCACCTATATTTGGCTCAAAATAAACCTCTTAAAATATTTTACAGAGTTTAATTCTTTTTATTGACATAGAGTACTGTCAGAGGCATTCAAACCAGAGTGAATCCATTTTGATTGAAGGCTAGGAAAATGAGGCTAGGACCTCCTGGGCTGCATTCCCAGAAAGGTAAGCAGTCCTAGCTGCTGACTGCTTACAGTTAAGGGAACAAATTAATAATGTTTACTAAACAGACCCAGACTTGGGAGTGTCCAAATATCCCAGTATCTGGAGAACAAAGGCATTCCTAATTTTACTTTAAAGATAATAAAATAATATCAATTCGTGGCCAGGCGCGGTGGCTCACACCTGTAATGCCAGCACTTTGGGAGGCCGAGGTAGGCAGATCACGAGGTCAGGAGATTGAGACCATCCTGGCTAACATGGTGAAACCCCATCTCTACTAAAAAATAGAAAATATTGCCCTTTTGGCCGGAACCGCCATCTTCCAGTAATTTGCCAAAATGATGAACACAAAGGGAAAGAGGAAAGGCACCCGATGTATGTTCTCTAGGCCTTTTAGAAAACATGGGGTTGTTCCTTTGGCCACGTATATGTGAATCTATAAGAAAGGTGATATTGTAGACATCAAGGGAATGGGTACTGTTCAAAAAGGAATGCCCCACAAGTGTTATCGTGGCAAAACTGGAAGAGTCTACAATGTTACCCAGCATGCTGTTGGCATTATTGTAAACAAACAAGTGAAGGGCAAGATTCTTGCCAAGAGAATTAATGTGCGTGTTGAGCACATTAAGCACTCTAAGAGCCGAGATAGCTTCCTGAAACGCGTGAAGGAAAATGATCAGAAAAAGAAGGAAGCCAAAGAGAAAGGTACCTGGGTTCAACTAAAGTGCCAGCCTGCTCCACCTAGAGAAGCACACTTTGTGAGAACCAATGGGAAGGAGCCTGAGTGCTGGAACCTATTCCCTATGAATGCATGGCATAATAGGTGTTAAAATAAATAAATAAATAAAAGACCTCTGGGCTGTAAAAAAAAAAAAAGAAAAAAAAAAGAAAAAATTAGCCGGGGCCGGGCGCGGTGGCTCACGCCTGTAATCCCAGCACTTTGGGAGGCCAAGGCGGGCGGATCAGAAGGTCAGGAGATCGAGACCATCCTGGCTAACACGGTGAAACCCCGCCTCTACTAAAAAAATATAAAAAATTAGCCGGGTGTGGTGGCGGGCACCTGTAGTCCCATCTACTGGGGAGGCTGAGGCAGGAGAATGGCATGAACCCGGGAGGCGGAGCTTGCAGTAAGCCGAGATCGCGCCACTGCACTCCAGCCTGGTCAACAGAGTGAGACTCCGCCTCATTAAAAAAAAAAAAAATTAGCCAGGCGTGGTGGCGGGCACCTGTAGTCCCAGCTACTAGGGAGGCTGAGGCAGGAGAATGGCGTGAACCAGGGAGGCGGAGCTTGCAGTGAGCCGAGATTGTGCCACTGCACTCCAGCCTGGACAGAAATGCATTTCATAATGCATTTTAATTGCATTAGCAGTGATTTACTTTTTTTAGATGCTAAACCTTATGGGTGAAAGTGGATTAAATGTAGCCAAAAGCAACATCAAAATCTTCAGGCACAAAAACCCATTAACTTTTTAATACTCTCAGAAGATGAACCTAATTTCAAATGAAAGCTGCCTCCAGAATATATTGTTAAGCATATTCTAGATATAATTCATTTTGGCAAACATACTGTAGAAATTCACATAACATTTTACTGTACTAAAAGTAAACTGCCCATGTAACAAAAAATATCTTTTCAGAGCTTCAAATGAATTTTAAAGGATGACTGACGGTCCTTCGAAGAGAAACAGTAAACAAATAAGATTTGTAGCAATGATGTATGAGTTAGAAATTGCAGTTCCAGATAATCTCTCTATTAAAGAGACTGTCTACACTTAACTTGGTCAACTGTAATGAACATAGTTCATGTGAAGTCCCCATTTAAATACAACCTGAAATACCAAAGTTAATTTTCTTTTCTTTCTTTTTTTTCTTTTAGACAGAGTCTTGCTCTGTTGCCCTAGCTGGAGTGCAGTGGCATGATCTCAGCTCACTACAACCTCTGCCTCCTGGGCTTGAGCCATCCTCCTGCCTCAGCCCCCCAAGTAGCTGGGAGGACAGGCACAAGAAACAACACTCAGCTAATTTTTGTATTTTTGGTAAAGATAGGGTTTCACCATGTTGCCCAGTTTGGTCTCGAACTCCTGAGCTCAAGTGATCCACCCGCCTTGGCCTCCCAAAGTGCTGGGATTACAGGCATGAGCTACCGTGCCTGACCAGAAAATTTTAAACACACACAAACTCTCAAGTGGCCTAATTACCTCTCACCAAACCAATCACAGTACAGATAAAAGAGAATAACTTGTATTAGTTTTTGTACAAACAAAAAAGACTGATAAATTGTGAATGATGCATGATTTTTAATTACAATAAACTGGGCAAGTGCTTCTGCATTATTTAAAGCTAAAAGGTGATCAGTGGAAACTTTCCTCTGTTAGTACTCTAATACTTTTTATATTTATTGGCTCACTACAACCTATGCCTCCCAGGTTCAAGCGATTCTCCTGTCTCAGCCGCCTGAGTAGCCGAGACCACAGGCATGCACTACCATATCCGGCTAATTTTGTATTTTTAATAGAGACAGGGTTTCACCGTGTTGGCCATGCTGGTCTTAAACTCCTGACCTCAACCGATCTGCCTGCCTTGGCCTCCCAAAGTGCTGGGATTACAAGTGTGAGCCACCGCACCCAGCCTTATTATAATTGTTATTATTTAAATCTCTTTTGCTCTCTCCTTCAAGAGAGACCTCATCTCATTCAGTTGCATCCATTTATTTTTTCATCTTCTGCCTCCTGGGCTCAAGAGATCCTCGTGCGTGAGTCTCCCAAGTAGCTGGGACTACAGGCTCACACCACCGTGCTTGGCTAATTTTTGTAGGTTTTGAAGGGACAGGCTCTTACCATGTTGCCTAGGCTGGTCTCAAACTCCTGGGCTCAGATGATCCACCTGCCTTCGCCTCCCAAAGCACTGGGATTATAGACATGAGCCACAACGCCCAGCCCCAAGTACTTTTACACAAAATGCAAGCACTATTCTTCCATCATAAAAGTGATACCACAGCTTCTGTAAAGTTTTGCCAGGTAGTACTTATAATTACCTTGGGTAAACTTTTTGATGTTAAAATGTATATTCTTATTACGAGTTTTTCCATTGTATTAACTACTTTTACAACAACGCAAATAACTAGTTATTTTATAAACCATTTAGAAATTTCTGTACTATGGTCCCAATAATGTAAAATATATTAATGCCTATTACATTCAGATAAATTATACACTTGGAAACTACATACTTATGACTTACAGAAACTTACATAAACAAATTATACAAATTATATGCTCAATTTTTAGGTATATAGTCTTTAAGCTTAAATATACATTCTCAAGATAAATTAACAGTTCAGGGCCTCACAATTTGAAATCTGTTGAAGATGACATTGGAGACAACAGAACTCTGGTGGAATTCTTAGGTGGAATTTGCTGAAACTTTTTTTTTTTTTTTTTTTTTTTGAGACGGAGTCTCGCTGTGTTGCCCAGGCTGGAGTGCAGTGGCGCAATCTCAGCTCACTGCAAGCTCCGCCTCCCGGGTTCATGCCATTCTTCTGCCTCAGCCTCCCGAATAGCCGGGACTACAGGCACCCACCACCACGCCTGGCTAATTTTTTGTATTTTTAGTAGAGATGGGGTTTTACCATGTTAGCCAGGATGGTCTCGATCTCCTGACCTTGTGATCCGCCCGCCTTGGCATCCCAAAGTGAAACTTTTCTTTAAAATAGAGATGGGATCTTGCTGTATTGCCCAGGCTGGTCTCAAACTCCTTGCCTTAAGCAGTCTTCCCACCTCAGCCTCCCAAAATGCTGGGATTACAAGCATGAACCATTACATCCAAGTGAAACTTCTTGAGATAGTTACATAATTTTTAAATCTGCTGGTGTAGAAGTTAATAAAGTGTAGAACTGAATAAATATTAAATATTAGATCAAGTTTCTCATGTTTACCTTAAAGTATAAAGATTTATCTTAAAGCACTGATTTTCACAAAATAACATCAGTGTGAAATTGGAAAAGGAGCCAAATATTTTATTTCATGCATCTGGGAAATGAGGTGCTTTAGTCAACTGAATCTGCCCAAAACTAAAAAGCATCCATTAAAAAGTACTTAACTCAGAAATTACAAAAATAGAAGACATCAATAAAATACATTCTACACAGAATACACCAATCATACACTACCCTTTTTTGATAATAAAAAATGTACTTACTGAGCCAGTTGTGGTGGCTCACGCCTATAATCCCAGCACCTTGGAAAGCCAATGAGAGTGGATCAGCTGAGGCCGGGAGTTTGAGACCAGCCTGGCCAACACGGCGAAATGCCGTCTCTACTAAAAATACAAAAATGAGTCGGGCACGGTGGCACACACCTGTAATCCCAGGTACTCCGAAGGAATTTTACAGGTTTTACAATAGTTTTTATTTTTCAACTTGGAATTCCAGTACCAGATGAGTAGTGTAAAGTTGGCCCCTTGTATGTGGTGCACGCTTGGTGTTTTGATTTCTTGCTAGAATCATTTCTTTTTTCCACCCATAATCCAATAGAGAAGGCAAGTTTCCTTGCTCCTCCTCCATGCTGCTAAGTGGAGTTTTTCTACCTTGCCTTTCATGAAAGGGTCCATTGAGGAGGATGCTGGCCTTCGGCAGTGATCACGTGCCTTGTGGTTATAGGAGCCAGCAGAAGAGATCATTGCCCTTCTCTTTCCTTACTCCCTCCAACCATGTTTCACAGGATGTTAATGAAAACTGGGTTTGTAGTTTTATAGACAGTGGCAGCTTTTGGTTTTTGTCTTCCCAGCAAGATTTCAAGTCCCTCTTCCTCTAACAGCTCATGCCCCTGTGGCTGCAGGAGTGGGCATGTTATACATTCCTGGCCAATCCCAGTACCCCCAGCCTCTTGGTGATGGTAATGGATCTAAGAGGTGGGAACATAATCCAAGAAGGGCTGATCAGAATATTTCCCTGAGACTTATGTATTTCAATACCAGGGAAAAGAATCTGTGGTATTGCCTCAGAGTTGCTAAGCTATGGTTCTAGGGTTCTGTTCCCATGGAGAAGGCCTGTATTGTAGGAAAAAATGATGCTTACATGCAAAGAGAGGCAGAGATGAGAAAAAGAAGAAAAGAAGGGGAGGTAATAGTGTTCAGTCCTTGAGGCTCTAGTTCTTGTTGCTCTTTCTCCAACAAATTCCTTTTTTTGCTTAGGCCAGTTTGAATTGGGCATCCATTTCTCTTTTTTTTTTTTTTTTTTTTTTTTTTTGAGATGGAGTCTCACTCTGTCGCCCAGGCTGGAGTGTAGTGGCATGATCTCGGCTCACTGCAAGCTCTGCCTCCCCGGTTCATGCCATTCTCCTGCCTCAGCTTCCCAAGTAGCTGGGAATACAGGTGCCCGCCACCATGCCCGGCTAATTTTTTGTATTTTTGGTAGAGACGGGGCTTCACTGTGTTATCCAGGATGGTCTCGATCTCCTGACCTGTGATCCACCTGCCTCAGCCTCCCAAAGTGCTGGGATTACAGGCGTGAGCCACCACACCCAGCCAGACATCCATTTCTTATAACTGAAAGAGGCCTCACTAATACAGCAGTTAAACACATTTGAGAAACGCTGGGTCAACAAAGAAAAGACAGTTTCTTGACAGCAGGATCCATCATCACTTTAATATCCTAATGGACTTTGGGACTCTCCAAATACAGGTTCAAGTAAACAGCATTTCTCAAACTTATTTCATACAAAACCCTCTTTGCTCTGAGGATCTCATGAGGTTAATATTCTGAGACATAGGCTTCTGGCTTCTCCAGAGATTCCAGACCTAACAGAGGCCAGAGCTCCCTGAGCCTCAGTGGCTACCCAATTCCTTCTATGAAATGCACCAAACTTTGCAACTAGGGAGGAACAACTACCAGGACCAGGTACATAGTTTGCAGAGTTCAATGCAATATGAAAATGTAGGGCCCCATGTTCCAAACATATTAACAATTTCTAGACAGCAACAGGAGAACATTAAACCAAGCATGGCACCCTTCTAGGCATGAGGCCTCAGGCAACTGCCTGCAGGCCCGTGAGACTGGTCAGGCATGAGGCCCCAGGCAACTGCCTGCAGGCCCGTGAGGCTGGTCCTGCCAGCTGTCATCCCATGCTGAAATCTGATCTCTAGATCTGATCTCTAGAAAGCATTTTGTTGTGCCTCTGACGGCTCCCAGACTTCTCTGAAATGGCCTTTTTTTTTTTTAGACAGAGTCTTACCCTGTCACCCAGGCTGGAGTGCAGTGGCCCAATCTCAGCTCACTGCAACCCCCACCTCCCGGGTTCAAGCAATTCTCCTGCCTCAGCCTCTCAAGTAGCTGGGATTCCAGGTATGTGCCACCATGCCCAGCTAATTTTTGTATTTTTGGTAGATATGGGGTTTCACCATGTTGACCAGGCTGGTCTCGAACTCCTGACCTCAGGTGATCCACCCACCTCAGCTTCTCATAGTGCTGGGATTACAGGCGTGATCCACTGTGCACCTGGCCTGAAATATATTTTCTCTCTTGTAGGGGAGGGGAATGAATAATGTATATACTCACTGGCTGGAGATTTGGTTACTTTGTCTAGAGGTTTTAACTTGATTCTCAGGAAATCAGCCATTTCCTTGTCTTCTTCTTGCTCCCTGTGAAAGTAGATGGGTAAAAGAAAAGAAGATATACAGCAAGCAAGGAAAGCATCAAGGAACCAATGAAATAAACCAATAGGTTAAGCAACAGGCTTTGTGGATGGTGCATATATGTTGTTGTGTGTTATGCGTGCACAGTATATATATGTTGTATCTGATGAACCTGCTCTGAACCAGAGACACATATCAATGATGGTCTAAATGCTTACCCAGAGGTAGGTAAGTGACCCCAGGGCAGAGGCAGGGACATTACAGGACCCTGCTGGGGGGTCAGTGAGTGAGGCAGCACCTCTCCTGACCTTGTATTTTGAAGCCACCCTATTCACCTGTGCTCCCACAAAGTATGAGGCAGGTCTCAGAGAGCAAGTCACTCCAGCTCTTCCAAGGATCACCAAGATAAAGTAGGTGGGTGCAGACTTGCTGAACTGCCTTAAAGAGACAGGGTCTTTCCTTGCCACCCAGGCTGGAGTGCAATGGTGCAATCATAACTCCCAGAAGCCTTGAACTCCTGGGCTCAAGAGATCCTCCCACCTCAGCCTCCCAAGTAGCTGAGACTACAGGAGCACTCCACCACTCCCAGTTAATTAAAAAAGAATTGTAGAGATAGGAGGGTCTCACTATGTTGGGGCAGCTTGTCTGTCTGCCCAGGACTGGCATTGATAATTTCTTCTAGATCTGGAAGCAGAACCGGAGGTAAGGAGAATATAATATTTGTTGTAGTTTTTTGTGTTTTTTTGTTTTGTTTTGTTTTTGAGATGGAATCTCACTCTGTCACCCAGGCTAGAGTGCATTAGTACAATCTTGGCTCACTGCAACCTCTGCCTCCCAGGTTCAAATGATTCTCCTGCCTCAGCCTCCCAAGTAGCTGGGATTACAGGCATGCACCACCACGCCCGGCTAATTTTTGTATTTTTAGTAGAGATGGGGTTTCACCATGCTGTCCAGGCTGGTCTTGAACTCCTGACCTCAGGTGATCCACCCGCCTTGGCCTCCCAGAAGTGCTGGGATTACAGGTGTGTCAGCCACTGTACCCGGCCATAGAATATAATATTTGGATAGGAGGGAAAGTTGCTTTCTCTCATTAACTAGAAGTCCATTGCAGCATGAAGAAGGGCAGTGGAATTGCTAGTCCCAGGACCCTTGAAGAAAGGTCTCTGAGGACACAGACAATAAAGAGCACGTTGCCCTATGGGTTGGAAGGGCCTCTTTCCTTGTGAAAGGCCCTAAAAGCTTTGCTCTGGTGTGAGAAAACAAAAATCAAGAACCAACATGTACAGCTTTCCACATTTTCAACATTTACAACATATTTTTACACTGCAGCTCCAGGGCTGTGGTTATCCAGGTCAAGGCAGCAGATGCAAAGAGAAGACCCTGATACTTAGAAAAGGGCATTGGCGCCACTCAGGGGAAGGGAAAGTGGAGAACAAAGCTGGGAGGTTGGGAGGGCAGAAGTTGGGAGCAAGTCAGTTCAGGTGGCAGAGTTTCGGTAGAAACTGATAGCAGAAGTTTCAAGACATTGCCTTGAGGAGTGGCAGGATGTGAAGGAAGCTCTGCCATGTGTTATGGGATGTGACTCCTCCCTGGTCACTTCCTGGAACAACATTCCCTCAAGAGGCACAGATTGGAAATTCTCTTATATACGAAATGAGTTCTCAAGCCAGAAGGCTAGGGTTCCTTGGGATTCAGTGTCCAGAGACTGTGGGTCAAGGCCATGCCTGTTAGGCAAGGCTATGAGTCCCAGGAGCAGAAGATGGGTTCTGGAAGGAAGCAGAAGGTTGCGGTCCTACAGCCCAGTGTGTGGGTACCCGCAGTGCACTCACCGTAACCGCTTGACCTCCGCATCATCCACCAGGAAGTCTCTCTTCTGCACCAGTTTGTGGATCTTCTGGATTAGCTCATCCTCTCTCTGCTTCTGCAGTTTGGTTTTTTCTTTTTCTGGAAAGAAGACATCAACAAGGAGACAGATGAGCATTTTGGGAGGCTCAGGTGGGCAGATCACTTGAGGTCAGGAGTTTGAGACCAGCCTGGTCAACATGGTGAAACAACCCCATCTCTACCAAAAATACAAAAATTAGCCAGGCTTGGTGGCACACGCCTGTAATCCCAGCTTCTCAGGAGGCTGTCAGCCACCACCTTGGGAGGCGGGAGAATTGCTTGAACCTGGGAGGCGGAGGTTGCAGTGAGCTGAGACTGCGCCACTGCACTCCAGCCTGGGCAACAGAATGGACTTCGTTTCAAAAAAGAAAAAAAAAAACTACAGAGAGACAGATGAGAGGGTGACCACTAAAAGCATTTGAGCTGGCCAGGCGCAGTGGCTCACACCTGTAATCCCAGCACTTTGGCAGGCCGAGGCGGGCAGATCATGAGGTCAGGAGATCAAGACCATCCTGGCTAACACAGTGAAACTCCATCTCTACTAAATACAAAAAATTCACTGGGTGTAGTGGCAGGTGCCTGTAGTCCCAGCTACTCGGGAGGCTGAGGCAGGAGAATGGCATGAACCCGGGAGGTGGAGCTTGCAGTGAGCTGAGATCGCACCACTGCACTCCAGCCTGGGTGATAGAGTGAGACTCTGTCTCAAAAAAAAAAAAAGCACTTGAGCTGAGCAGCCAGGATTGATTGGAGTCCTGACTCTGCTCTTCCACCCTCTGGGTGAACTTGGAGAAGCAACTTGACTTCTTCAAGCCTCAGTTTTCTCATCTGTAAAATACACAGTGAGGCTTATAATGGGAGTAATGGGCTGGGCATAGTGCCTGCCACATGTAATCCCAGCACTTTGGGAGACCAAGGCAGGAGGATCACTTGAGGCCAGGAGTTCAAGACCAGCCTGGGCAACAGAGTGAGACCCTCCTATGTCTACAAAAATTTTCTTTGTAAATTAGCCACGTGTGATGGAGTGTTCCTGTAGTCTCAGCTACTTGGGAGGCTGAGGTGGGAGGATCTCTTGAGCCCAGGAGTTCAAGGCTGCAGTGAGTTATGATTGCACCATTGCACTCCAGCCTGGGTAACAGAGAAAGACCCTGACTGTTAAAAAAAAAAAATTGGGGCC
This sequence comes from Pongo pygmaeus, assembly GCF_028885625.2. Taxonomy (NCBI): domain Eukaryota; kingdom Metazoa; phylum Chordata; class Mammalia; order Primates; family Hominidae; genus Pongo; species Pongo pygmaeus. The sequence goes on from NC_072391.2 coordinate 24,286,764, forward strand.
TGGGTGAGCATGGGGAGGGAGAGCATCAGGAAAAATAGCTAATGCATGTTGGGCTTAATACCTATGTGTTGGGCTGATAGGTGCAGCAAGCCACCATGGCCCACGTTTACCTATGTAATAAACCTGCACATCCTGCGTATGTACCCTGGACGTATAAATAAAATAAAATACAATTTTGAAATGCAGTCATGTTAGTAAACGGCTTAGTGGAGTGCTCGGCCTTGGCTGAGAGCCTTCAGTAAATGGTCATGACAAAGCCAGGGGCCTCCGCAAAGGCAGGAGGTGAGAAGAGGCTCAGATAGGGGTGCTGGGAGGGAACTAGTTTTTTTTTTTTTCCTTTGGTGAGGGTAAACCAATTTACCAGAAGAAAATCATCCATGCTGATGACATTAACCCTGTCCCAAAACACTAAGTGCTAGGATGCCAAAGAGAAAAAACAAAAAAAAGAGAGAGGCCTGAAGATGAGGTTTGAGAAAATTAGAAAGCAAAAACTTAAACCCACTTGGGCTCTTTCTGCTCAAATCCCTTCAGGCTAAAAAACGTGGGACAGCTTGTCTGCCTGCCCATGACTGACGTTGATCATTTCTTCTGGATCTGGAAGCATAACCAAGGGTAAGGAGAACATAATATTTGGATAGGAGAGAAAGTTGGTTTCTCTCATTAACCAGGAGTCCACCACTGCACGAAGAAGGGCAATGGGCTTGCCAGCCACTCCCCATTCCCAGCCATTGGTGCGTTGGATGATGGTGTCATTGCTCCTGCCGTGGTAAGTCTTGTGGGTCGGGTCTGATTCCCCAAATCACTCGTCAGCACCACAGAGCCACTCCCTGCCCTCTCCAAGCATACACCAACACCCATCAACTCACCAGGACCCTGCTCACTCAGGAGCTCGTGGTGTGACTTTACTCTCCAAATAACCATTGACAGCACTCTGACTTTCCCAAGTGCCCTCCACTGCTCTCTAGATCTTAGCCAGAATCACCGAACAACTGGCTGGGCCCCCAGCATCTGCAAACCTCTGTCTCCAAGCCATTCATCCACGTCTTATGTCACTCACCAATAGAGGCATTCCCCAGCCTCAGCTGCAGCAACTCCCAGGAGAAACCACCTACTCACACAAGGGGCCTGCGTCAGCTCACAGACCTATGACTAGCCCAAGTATCCAAGTCATTGGCCAGTGCTGCTCACGTGCATGTGTGCTACATACCTTTCCCATCATCTTCCACTTGCCTACAGGTGCCACTCACTGAAATCCTAACTTCCATGGTCATGGTATTAAGAAATGAGGCCTTTGGTAAGCGAGTAGATTATGAGGGTAGAACCCTCATGAATGGAATTAGTGCCCTTATAAAAGATGCCCGAGGGAGCTTGTTTGCCCCTTCCACCACACAAGGACACAGTGAGAAGTTACCATCTATAAGGAACAGGCCCTCACCAGGCACTGCATCTGCCAACACCTTGATCTTGCACCTCCCAGCCTCCAGAACTGTAATAAATGTTGTTTACAAGCCCCCAGTCTAGAGCAAGCCACAGAGACTAAGGCACCCCCAAAGTTCGTGTGTGCCCTATTTGGAAATAGTTTTCCCCAGTTTATATCTCTTCTATTTGGAAATACTCTATTTCCAAAGTAATTTGGAAGTTGCTTTGCACATGTAATTATAATAGTTAAGCTAAAATGAGGTCATACTTATTAGCATGGACCCTAAACCCAATGACTTTTGTCCTTATAAGAAGAGGAAAGAGACCCAAGCATGGTGGCCTGTACCTGTAATCCCAGCTACTTGGGAGGCTGAAGCAGGAGGATCACTTAAGCCTGGGAGTTCTAGACCAGCCCGCGCAACACAGCCAGACCCTGTCTTTTAGAAAAAAAAAAAAGAGGAGAAGAGGAGAAGACACACAGACACACACAGGGTCATGTGAAGATGGAGGCAGAGACTGAAGTGGTGCAACTACAAGGCAAGCAATGCCAAGGATTGTGTGTGCTACTGTTAGAGTAGGTAGCCAGGAAGCCATGAGCAAGAAAGGAGAGAGGATTTCCCCCCAAGGACTGTCAGGCAACCATCAGGTGATGTCCGGCAGTTGTTAAAATTGTCTCTCTAAAATAATAACTGGTCACAGCTGGTGCCAGGGAAAGGACATCTCCCAACAGATAGAAAACACCTGAAGTGATCAGCGGCTTCCCAATGAGATCTCAGGAGTTGGGCAACTGGGCTCAAGCATGCACATTAAGAGGCAAAATGGCGGAGTCTAACTGTTATATGACATTCCTCTAGGAACACTCAACTGGTGAGGGAAAAACATCTCAAATGATCAGGCGCATGACTTCTGTAAATACACTGTGTTTGCGGCCTCTCCCAAGCGCTGGCAGGCCACTGTGCATGCGCACAACCTGCCCTGAGGAAAAAGGAAGGGAGGAGAGACATAAAACCCTGGAACATGCCAACATATAAAACCCCAAATCAAAGGTCAAGTGGTGCACTTGGATCTCTCAAGTCACCCACTTGGCCATCTTCCAAGTGTACTTTACTGCCTTTCATTCCTGCTCTAAAACTTGTAATAAACTTTTGCCCTTCTCTAAAACTTGCCTCGGTCTCTCACTCTGCCTTATGCCCACTGGTGGAATTATTTCCTCTGAGGAGGCAAAAACCAAGTTGCTTCAGACTCGTATGGATTTGCTACTGCTAATGATACAGGAGTTAAGAAGAAATTATTTAGGCAGATAGGGTAAGGAAGTCCTCACTAACGTTTTCCTTTTAATGAAAAGCAGCCCCGAAATCATTTTCTTTTCTAACAAGGAGCAGCCGGTAAAATCGAGCTGTGGACATAGTCAAGGGAGCTGGAAGCTTACACAGGTGAATGCTGGCAGCTGTGCCCATAGGAAAAGGCTACCTGGTCTAGGTATGTTCAAAATGGTGGCTCCACGCTCCCTTCTCTTTGCCAGCCATGTGTACAGTAAGGAGAAGACAACATGGCACCACCCAAGTGTAAAGTCCGTTTGCATAATAAGATTAGTTGATTAGGGTGGAGCGGCCAGCCTTCCCCACGTGCTATGTAAATGTCACACCTGCTCCAACCAATCTGTGGGCCCTATGTAAATCAGACACCACCTCAAGCTTGTCTGTAAAATTTGGTGCACTCCGCCACAGGCCGGAATTCCCATTCAGGGACTTCTTGAGAGAGACAGAGAGAGGTGTTCTCCTTTCTCTTTCTTTTGCCTATTAAACCTCCACTCCTAAACTCACTCTTGTGTATGTCAGTGTCTGTGTCCTTAATCTGCTTGGAGAGAGACAACGAACCTTGGGTATTTACCCCCAGTCAACAACACTATTTCACTAACACTACCAGAAGCTAAGAAGAGGCAAAGGAGTCTCCTCTAGAGCCTTAGCAGGGAACAAGGCCCTGTTGGCACCTCGATTTTGGATGTCTGGCCTCCAGAACTGAAAGAGAATACATGAGAACTGAGAGAGAATACATTTCGGTTGCTTAAGCCATCCAGTTTGCACCAATTTGTTAGGCAGCTCTGGGAAATGAATGTAATGCCCTAGGGCTTCAGGAGATTCCACTGTCCTTCCAGTAATTGTTTGTTTTGTGCTTACATAAGCTTGGATGGGTTTCTGTACCTTTCAGCCAGACTAATCCTTGGAGAACCGTGAAATGAGAGAGTGGAACAGGCCTGGTGGTTCCTAACCCTCACTGCTCATCACAATCATGTGCGAAGCTTTAAAAATTGCCAATGCTGGCCAGGCGCGGTGGCTCAAGCCTGTAATTCCAACACTTTGGTAGGCCGAGGCAGGCAGATCACGAGATCAGGAGGTTGAGAGCATCCTGGCTAACACAGTGAAACCCAGTCTGTACTAAAAATACAAAAACAAAATTTGCTGGGCATGGTGGCAGGCACCTGTAGTCCCAGCTACTCAGGAGGCTGAGGCAGGAGAATGGCGTGAACCTGGGAGGCGGAGGGTGCAGTGAGCTAAGATTGCACCACTGCACTCCAGCCTGGGCGGCAGAGCGAGACTCTGTCTCAAAAAAAAAAAAAAAAAAATTATTACCAATGCTCAGCTGGGCATGGTGGCTCACACCTGTAATCCCAGCACTTTGGGAGGCTGAGGCAGGTAGATCACCTGAGATCAGGAGTTCAAGACCAGCCTAGTCAACATGGTGAAACACCGTTTCTACTAAAAATGCAAAAATTAGCTGGGCTTGGTGGTGGCGCACACTTATAATCCCAGCTACTCAGGAGGTTGAGGCAGGAGAATCACTTCACTTGAACCCAGGAGGCGGAGGTTGCAGTGAACTGAGATCTTGCCACTGCACTCCAGCCTGGGTGACAGAGCAAGACTCCGTCTCAAAAAAAAAAAAAAAAAAATTACTAATGCTGAGATGGATCAGGTGAGGCAGGAGAATATGGTCTGGAGGCAGGGAACCTAGGGCCAACTTCCTAGAACTAAATCAAAAGAAAAACCCCAACTTTCCACACCTAAGTAACAAAAGGACTGGAGGCTACTCCCTTTGCAAACCCTCCTCCTTTTCTGTGTGGCAGATGAGAAATTGAAAGTAAATCTGATTGGTTGCAGAAAGCAACTGCAAAAGCTTTCTGCAACCAATCAGACTAATTGTGGGCCACTACTTCATTTACATAGGGTGTACACTAAGTAGCCAATGGGAAACCTCTAGAGGGTATTTAAACCTCAGAAAATTCTGTACTGGGGCTTTTGAGCCCCTATGCTCAGGCACACTCCCGCCCTGTGGAGTGTACTTTCATTTTCAATAAATTTCTGCTTTTGTTGCTTCATTCTTTCCTCGCTTATTTTGTGTGTGTGTGCATTTTGTCCAATTCTTTGTTCAAAACACCAAGAACCTGGACACCCTCCACCAGTAACACAGGGACTCCCTTTTGGGGTCTGTGGGAGCCCCCCCACCCCAAGCATGGAAATAAAGGAAAATCTTGAGTCCCCTCAAAGGAAATTCTAGGCACCTAGCTAGCCTTGAAAAGTCAATAAGCAACTTATTAGTAAGAGGGTAATAGTAGCCTAAAACAATAGCCAAGGAAGTTAGAATCTGGAGATGTTTTGTTTTCTATAGAAACTGAAGATAAACATCTTAGCATATATGTCTGAGTTGTTTTTCAGAAACCCAGGACCCTACCAAATGGATCCACTGGCATATAGATGTCAGATAAGGGAAGAATAAGGACTGAATTCTGACCATCTTTCCTTGTTCTAAGTGTCTTCCAGAGAGGCCTGGAGGGAGTCACACCCATGGGCCAGGCCTGACATTCTTTTCTGCTGACCCCCGATTTTTATTATTTTTATTATTTATTTACTTATTTATTAGAGGCAGAGTCTTGCTTTGTCACCCAGGCTGGAGTGCAGTGGCACAATCTTGGCTCACTGCAACGCCCCTCTCCCGAGTTCAAGCAATTCTCCTGCCTCAGTCTCCCGAGTAGCTGGAAGTACAGGCAGGCACCACCACGCCCGGCTAATTTTTGTAATTTTAGTAGAGACAGGGGTCTCGCCATGTTGGCCAGGCTGGTCTTGAACTCTTGGCCTCAAGCAATCTGCCCACTTTGGCCTCCCAAGATGCTGGGATTATACACGTGAGCCACTGCACCTGGCCTTGACCCCCGATTTTTAAACAAAGCTTCTCTTCCGTAACCAATTGCAAATTAGAAAATCTTTCAATCTACCTATGACCTGTGAGCCCCAGCTTCAACATATGCAGCCCTTTTAGGCCAAAACCAATATGTAATCTCAATGTATTGGTTTACAATTTTGCCTGTAACTTCTGCTTGACTGAAATTTACCCCTGCCTTTAAAAACCCGCACTGAAATTGCCATTGCAAAATTATAACAGACAGTGAAAGAGATCCAACCTAATCAACTCCATCTTGCTTCTAACCTCCAAGCTGTCCTTGTTCATTACTGAGCATAGGCTGAACTAACTTTGGGAGGAACTTAGTTTATCATTTAAAACAAAGATGATAACAGCCTTTTCCCAAAACAAACTCCCTTCTTGCCTGGGAATTAGACTGCATTTGTAGGTGATACAGTTAGGCTTTGTGTCCCCACCCAAAACTCATCTTGAATTATAATCCCCATCATCCCCACGTGTCAAAGGAGAGACCAGGTGGAGGTGACTGAATCACGTGGGCAGTTTCCCCATGCTGTTCTCGTGATAGCGAGTGAGTTCCCATGAGATCTGATGGTTTTATAAGGGTTGGGCAGTTCCTCCTGCGTTCATTCTCCTTCCTGTCACCTTGTGAAGAAAGTGCCTTGCTTCTCCTTCACCTTCCACCACGATTGTAAGTTTCCTGAGGCTTCCCCAGCTATGCCGAACTGTGAGTCAATGAAACCTCTTTCCTTTATACCCAGTCTCGGGCAGTTCTTGACAGCAGTGTGAAAATGGACTTAACAAATTAACCACAAGATTAGGAATTATGATTTAGGAATCACACAGCTGGAGGCTACAAGATGCTGACCCTCCCCAAATTACTCTTGAGGATAACACCACTATTGTAAAACCCAAGATCGGTGCTTGAGATATTTTGCAGACCCTGCACTTGATGGGTCAGTGGGCACCACCCAGACTGATAAAGTGGCTCATCTGATCTTGTGGCCCCAACCCAGGAACTGACTCAGTGCAAGAGGACACCTTCAGCTGCCTGTGATTTCATCTCCGACCCAACCAATCAGCACTGCATACTTACTGCCCCCCCACCCCCCATCCACCAAATCATCTTTAAAAACTCTGATCCTGGGATGCTCAGGGACACTGATTTGAGTAATAAAACTCCAGTCTCCCTCACAGCTGGCTCTGCATGAATTACTCTTTCTCTATTGTAATTCCCCAGTCGATAAATCAGCTTTGTCTAGGCAGAGGACAAGGTGAACCTGTTGGACAGTACATTACCTATAAGCCAATTGAGGAGGTCAGGCTTGGAGCATTAGCTGCCCAGTCCTCCTTGCTTGGAGCCTTGCAAATAAACTTCTTCCTTTTTACCACTGCAAAACCTTTGGGGAGATAGCTGGTCTTACTGTGCCAGGTGAGCAGACCCTAGTTGTATTAGTCCATTTTCACATTGCTGATAGAAACATACCCGAAACTGGTTAATTTATAAAGAAAAAGAGGTTTAATGGACTCACAGTTCCACGTGGCTGGGGAGGCCTCACAATCATGGCAGAAGGCAAAAGGCACATCTTACTTGGCAGCAGGCAGCACAGAAAATGAGAACCAAACGAAAGGGGAAACCCCTTATAAAACCATCAGCCTTCATGAGACTTATTCACTACCATGAGAATAATATGGGGGAAGCTGTCCGCCATGATTCAATCATCTCCCACCAGGTCCCTCCCACAACACGTGGCAATTATAGGAGCTACAATTCAAGATGAGATTTGGGTGGGAACACAACCAAAACATATCACTAGTTGGGTTCTATTACAATGCCAGAGTCCAAAGCCAACAATGCTAGATCAATTGCATTGGGGTTTCTAGTGGGCGGTGAATAGACTTTGGTAGTTTTCCCTCATTCCTTTGTTGTTTTATGTTTGACATTTAACTTTTTTTTGGTAACAGCTTTATTGCAATATGATTCACATACCATGCAGTTCATCTGTTCCAAGTGTATTTGCAGAGTTGTGCAACCATCACCACAATCCATTTTAGAACATTTTAATCACCCCCAAAAGAAACTCCATACCCACTAGCTGTCACTCTTTCAATTAGGAGAGTCTATTCACTCATTTATCTTTAGGACCTGCACAGTGCTGGGCACCTAGTAAATACTCACGAAAGCTAGAAGATTCAGTTCTACTGTCATTGCACACGCTACCCTTACAACAAGACTGTGTCGAAGACCCCTACCCCTTGCCTTTGTTATTTATGGGATATTCACAACAACCATGCGGGGTAGTATTATTGGCCTCATTTTCCCAAGGAATTCAAGGCTCAGAGAAATTAAGTCGTGAACTTTCATGAAGTTCACCTGCCTGCTAAGGCTGAATTCAAACCCAGATTGCTGCACCCTAATTACTAAAGTAGTAGTTCTTATGTGGGGGCTGTAAGCTGCAAGGTGTCTGAGAAGGTCTCAATCAATCTGGAGGTTTATTTTGCCAAAGTTGAGGAGGCGCCTGGGAAAAAGAGACACAGGCAGCAGTAGGATCCCTGGCCTGTGCTTTTTCCTGCAGAGGATCTTAAGGACTTCAATATTTAAAGGGGACAGAGAGGGCAGGAAGGGGAGGATTGCATTCTCTGGCCCTCAGTGAATCTGCATTTTACATAGGATAAAGGAAACGTGGAGTAGAGGACGAAGTCAAATGTGCATTTGTCTCTGGGTGGGCAGAGGGACGATGATTTATAGTCTTGTCTTTGTCCCCTACCTGTGAGGATAAGCTGTTAATTTACATTGACAGGGTGAGGGAGGCCCCTGGGAAGATAGGTGGCCTTTTATCTTGCAGCTATCTGTTTAGGAAAAAAAGAAAGGCAGTTTTGGCTGGGCGCGGTGGCTCACACCTGTAATCCTAGCACTTCGGGAGGCTGAGGTGGGTGGATCATGAGGTCAGGAGATCGAGACCATCCTGGCTAACACGGTGAAACCCCGTCTCTACTAAAAATACAAAAAATTAGCCGGGCATGGTGGCAGGTGCCTACAGGCTCCCAGCTACTCAGGAGGCTGAGGCAGGAGACTGGCATGAACCCGGGAGGCGGAGCTTGCTGTGAGCAGAGATCGCGCCACTGCACTCCAGCCTGGGGGACAGAGCGAGATTCCGTCTCAAAAAAAAAAAAAAAAAAAAAGGTAGGTTTTTGTATGACTCATAGTTCCCAAGCTTAACTTTTCCTTTTGCTATAGTGAATTTGGGGTCCTGGGACTTTATTTTCCTTTCACAGGGCAATGTTCCATGCCCCCCTGACCTCACTTGGGGTACATTCAGCAACATCTGTACATCTGTAGACATTTATGGTTGTCACTGTCAGAAGGGTTTGAACTACAGCGACACCATCTGGAATAGGGGCTGTGTAAAATAAGGCTGAGACCTACTGGGCTGCATGCCCAGGAGGTTAGTCATTCTAAGTCACAAGATGAGATGGGAGGTCGGCACAGGATACAGGTCACAAAGACCTTCCTGATAAAACAGCATCAGTAAAGAAGCCTGCCAAAACCCACCAAAGCCAAGATGGCGATGAAAGTGACCTCTGGTCGTCCTCACTACTCATTATATGCTAATTATAATGTATTAGCATGCTAAGGGGCATGCCCATCAGTGCCATGACAGTTTACAAATGTCATGGCAACATCAGGAAGTTACCGTATATGGTCTAAAAAAGGCAGGAACCCTCAGTTGTGGGAATTGCCCACCCCTTTCCCAGAAAACTCTTGAATAATCTACCCCTTGTTTAGCATATAATCAAGAAATAGCTATAAGTACAATCAATCGAGGAGCCCAAGCTGCTACTCTGCCTACTGAGTAGCCATTCTTTTATTCCTTTGCTTTCTTAATAAACTTGCTTTCACTTTATGGACTCGCCCTAAATTCTTTCTTGCTCTTGGTCCAAGAACTTTGGGGTCTGGATCAGGATCCCTTTCTGGTAACATCACTATTGCAAGGTAGCGGGGAGGTAGGTTGTGCTAATGGCATATAGTGGGTAGAGGCCAGGGATAAAACTTAACCTCCCACAAGACACAACACAGAGCCCTGTACCCCCAACAAAAAATGATCAACCCCAAAGGAAGATATTGACATTTGTCAACCCCAAATGTCAATAGTTGAAGGTTGGGAAATGCTGCTCTAAGGCTCATCATGCTGCACTTGTAGCTCAGTCATAACTGCCACTTATGGGCACCCATTGTGTGCTGGGCCCAGTCTCTTTCTGCTAACTTGGGGGCTCCTTGAGAGTGGAGAACCTTTCTCTGTTCATCACTGCAAGCCCGGCTCCTAGGTTCAGGGCTTGCTGCAGAACAGCCTCTTGGGACATAGTTATTGAATTGACAGCATGGCAAAAACATTCAAGTCAAGGGTAATGGTGGGTGCTTATCTGGCCTATTTGAAAACACCTTTGCAAAAATGATAACAGTGAGAAAATTAGGACAGTGAAAGGGATCTGATCTAACCAACCCCCATCTTGCCTTTAACCTCCAAACTGCCCTTAATCATTCCCAGGTTTAGGCCACGCTAGCTTTGGGAGACATTTAGTTTATAGTTTAAATGATTATAACCTTTCCCACCAACTAAACTGCCTTTGTAAAGCTAATAAAAGGTCCCCATGTTAGAAGGATAGGAAGAGGTTGAATTCTGCTAAGGCAGAGACATAAATGACTACAGTCATTATTCCAGAGGTCACAAGATTCGCAACTTCCCCAATGACTCCTGCAGATAACATCACTATTGCAGAACCTAAGATCAGCGTTTTGAGATATCTTTTCAGGTTTTGTATTTCTGATGAATGATGATCCATGTGGACCTGCCACCCAGAAGTGGACTTAGCACCCCTGAGAACCATTTTTCACACACCTATGATTGCATCCCCAACCAATCAGCAGCATCCACTCTGATATAGTTTGGATGTGTGTCCCCACCCAAATCTCATATTGAAATGTAATCCCCAGTGTTGGAGGTGTGGCCTGATAAGCGGTGATTGGATCATGATGGAGGTTTCTCATGATGGTTTAGTACCATCCTCCTTGGTACTGTCTTTGTGATAGTGAGTTCTCAAGAGATTTGGTCATTTAAAAGTGTGTGGCACCTCCCTCCTCACTCTCTTGCTCCTGCTCTGGGCACATGACATGTCTGCTCCCTTGTCTTCTGCCATGATTATAAGTTTCCTGAGGCCTTCCAGCAGCTGAGCAGACACCAGCATCATGCTTCTGGTACAGCCTGCAGAACTGTGAGCCAATTAAACTTATTTTCTTTATAAATTACTCAGGTATTTCTTTCTTTCTTTTTTTTGAGTCGGAGTCTCGCTCTGTTGCCCAGGCTGAAATGTAGTGGTGAGATCTCACCTCACTGCAACCTCCACCTCCTGGGTTCAAGCAATTCTCCCACCTCAGCCTCCTGAGTAGCTGGAATTATGGGCACCCGCCACTACCCCTGGCTAATTTTCGTATTTTTAGTAGAGATGGGGTTTCACCATGATTGCCAGGCTGTTCTCAAACTCCTGACCTCAAGTGATCTGCCCCCTCAGCCTCCCAAAGTGCTGGGATTACAGGCATGAGCCACCATTCCTGGCCTGCGACTAGTATTTTGATAAGGGTAAGCCCCCCACAGAGGGCAACTAACCCAGCCTGATGGGCAGGGGAAAATTTTTTGGAGAAGATACCAAATAAGTCAGGCATTAATAACTACCAAATCTGGGGTGCCTTCAAAGTTAGAGTTTGTACACACTTCATCTGTTTCCAAGTAGGATAATAATGGTCATAATTGCTAATATTTACTGGACTCTTGAGGCCAAATATCAAGCTAAGCACTTAGTTTGCATCATCTCATTGATTTTTATGATATTTAATTTAATTTAATTATATATTTTTTGAGACAGTGTCTCGCTGTGTTGCCCGGGCTGGAGTGCAATGGCACAATCTCAGCTCACTGCAACCTCCACCTCCCGAGCTCAAGTGATTCTCCTGCCTTAGCCTGCCGGTTAGCTGGGATTACAGCCGCCTGCCACCACACCTGGCTAATTTTTGTATTTTTAGTAGAGATGGGGTTTTGCCATGTTGGCCAGGCTGGCCTCAAACTCCTGACCTCAAGTGAGCCACCCACCTCAGCCTCCCAAAGTGCTGGGATTACAGGCATTAGCCACCGTGCCCAGCCTCTTTATGATATTTATACTCAATGAATTAGGCCCTCTTACTATTACTACCCAGTTTTCAGAGGAGGAGAAATTGAGTCTCAGAGAAGTACAGTGACTTGTCCAAGGACAAGAAGGTGACCAGAATTCACTAGGACTTGAACCCAGGTCTGCCTGACTCAAAGTTGTGTTTGACACATGCAGTCAGGGAGCCCTGCATTGCAAGAATGAGGCTCTGTCTTCCAGACCCAGGCGTACAGATGGGCCAGGCTGGGGGCCCCCAAGCACCTGCTTAGCACAAGGTGAAGTTGCAGATGTTTACCTGGGATGGCGACCAAGTTCTGCAGCTCCTGCTTCAAGTCCATGATGTCCTTGAAGAGCTGGATGTCATCCATCCTAGGGAAACAGGACACCACCAACAGCAGGTTACATCAGCAGAGCATTACACCCTGAGCATCACCCGGTTAACACAAAGAAGCTGTTAAAGGTGGGTTATCTTTTGAAGAGGCCATACATGCTCATTGCAGAGGTTTTCCCTCAAAAGGAAAAAGCCAAACACTGCTCAATTATCCCACCACCTAGAAACGATCAATTACTGTTTTTTGTTTGTTTGTCACAGAGTCTCACTCTGTTGCCCAGGCTGGAGTGCAGTGGCATGATCTCAGCTCACCACAACCTCCGCCTTCCGGGTTCAAGCAATTCTCCTGCCTCAGCCTCCCAAGTAGCTGGGATTATAGGTGCCTGCCACCATGCCCAGCTAATATTTTTTGTATTTTTAGTAGTATTTTTAGTAGAGATGGGGTTTCACCATGTTGGCCAGGCTGGTCTTGAACTCCTGGCCTCCAGTGATCTGCGCACCTCAGCCTCCCAAAGTGCTGGGATTATAGGCCTGAGCTGTGGTGCCTGGCCATCAGTCACTGTTAATAACACCTCGATAGAGCTCCTTCCAGTCTTCATGTACCTGACTTTGGTTTGCTTATATGAGTGGGTTCATATGGCATATTCAGTTTTGTTTTTCAGCTAAAGTTTACATTTTTAAAACATTACAGATATTCATAACATAGAGGAAAGCCTCCTTCTGTCCTTCAGAGAGAATCATTGTCAACAATTTCATATGTATTCCTCTGGATTTTTTAAAACATTATTTTTATTTTGAAAATGTTTAAAATTTTTTTTTTTTAATTTTGGAGATAGAGTGTCGCTCTGTTGCCCAGGATGGAGTGTAGTGGTGTGATCATAGTTTACTGCAGGCTTGAACTCCTGGGCTCAAGAGATCCTCCCACCTCTGCACAACCCCTCCCAACCCCAGCCCCTACGCAGCAGCTGGGACTACAGACTAATTTTTAAACAGTTTTTTGTAGAGACAGGGACCTCACTATGTTGCCCGGCTGGTCTTGGATTCCTGGCTTCAAGCAATCCTCCCACCTCAGCCTCTCAAAGTGCTGGGATATAGGTATGAGCCACTGCACCCAGCCTCCTCCAGATTTTAAAAAAATGCATATGCTTATAATATCATATACGACACCATTGTTATTGTACAAAAATTTTTTGCAATTTGCTTTTTTCAATTTAATAATCTTTAATAGTCTTGATCATCTTTCCATATCAGTATATGCAAATCTCCACATTTTTAGTGGCTGCATAGTATACCATTATATTGATATACAGTCATCTATTTTATTTTTATTTTTTAAATTTATTTTTATTTTTATTTTTTTTAGACAGAGTTTCACTGTATCACCCAGGCTGGAGTGCAGTGGTGTGATCTTGGCTCACTGCAACCTCCACCTCCCAGGTTCAAGTGATTCTCTGGCTTCAGCCTCTAGAGTAGCTAGTAGCTGGGATTACAGGCATGAGCTACTGCACTTGGCTGATAATACAGTGGTCTATTTAACTTTAATTTATTTAACTATTCCCCTATTCATAGACATCTGGGTTGTTTCCTAACACATTTCTAGGATAGATTCCTAGAAATGCAATTGCTGGGTCTAGTGACATGAACACTTACATTGTAGTAGGAATTTCCAAATTGCCCTTCAGAGAGATCGTGCGTGACATTACCAACAGTGTGGCTGTGGGGGACAGTGGTTGCTGGCTCCTGTCGTCTCAGTAATTGGGTTACTTTTGCAACCCAGTTTTGCATTACACATTATAATTTTGCATTACACATTATGGTTTTGTGTGTGTGTTACAAAAATTAACTCATCTTGCTGTAAACAATATTTGTAATGGCTGTCTGCAATTTCACAAATGAGATTCATCGGGATTGTGCTAATTACACCCTCATCTTGATTACTAAGGCTGGCTTTTCAGGTTTGAGCAATTTTGGCCACTGCAGGATGAACATCAGTTCCTCTAAGGCTTTTTCTCCATGCTGGATTATTTGGGGTTTAGATTCTCAGAAGTGGAACCACTAGCTGCTCCTGACAACTATCCTAGGAAAAGCCAGAGGACAGAAATTATATTTTCATTTTGCTCATGCGGAAACAGGTAAAGAAGCTCAACTGAGTACACACAGCTCATGGAGTAGGACCAAAACTAGAAATCGGCCCTTCGGAGTCTGAGTCCACTGATCTTTCTGCCTCATTCCTCAGCATCTCCATCAAGGGCTGGGGCTGCTGACTCCTTTCAGCAGTGCCATCTGTAGACCGGCATGGGGCCCTGTCTTAGTCTGTTAAGTGTTGCTATCAAGGAATGCCTGTGGCTGAGTACTTTTTTTTTTTTTGCATGAAGGAATATAAAACTATTTATTAACCACTTTTCACCAGTATTTACAATAAAGTAAACAATATACAGTTGGATAACATTCTGATTACTACAAAGTTGTTCTTCCTGGCTTTTGCTGAACCAGTAAAGCAAACTGAAGATTGAGCCTACATGTAAGGAATGAGTTGGAGTAAAGAAAAAACATGCAGGTCAATAGGTTAGATTACAAAAGGTTGTTCACACATTTATGGCAGCAGGTCCTAAACTGCCAACATCTCTAACCGTCTGATTAGGTTTCTATGAGTCAAGTCTTATATAATCCATTTATCATGACCTTTTAGTCAACGTAGCAACAGGGATTTCAATATTTTGTTAAGGAATGGCCCAGTAGGGAAATTTTTTAATGTTCACTTAACTTAGTTTTGTTTAGCTAGTTAAAACACACTAGCATTTGTCTAGTTTCCTCATCCGGATGAGGAAACCTGCTGTGATGGCAGTGATAAAATTTTTCCTTTCAGGAATTTTGCAAATAAACTAATTATAGATGCTTTAAAATTATCCAATTTAAATTGTCCTATTTAGAATTACTTATTTCACTTGAAATGTATGGCTTCAGGAAAATTTTCAATTTAACTTGAAGTGATTATCTCTTATTTTGCTCGGAATAATGGCATCTCAGAAATATGGGTTTACCTGTGACTTTTTTGTTTGGGTGAATGCTTAAAAACAAAAAAAAAATTACATATGCATTTTATGGATACACACACAAAAAAAACACGTAAAAAATCTAAAATGGTCCTTAGGCTTATGAGAACACAAGTTTTGATTGAGTAATGACTATGGACATTGCCCCCAACATTTAGAAAAGTTGTTCTTTAATGAAGAGGAAATAATATCTTTATAAAGACAAGAGGTTTATTTGGCTCATGATTCTGCTGGCTGGAAGATGGGACATCTGGCATGGGCCTCAGGCTGGCTACACTCATAGAAGGTGGAAGGGAGCTCACGTGTGCAGAAGTCACAGGGCAAGAGGGGAAGCAAGAGAGAGGGAGAGATGCCAGGGTTTTTTTTAACAACCAGCTGTCCAGGAACTAAAAGAGTGAGAACTCACTCACCCCCACCTCCCAGGAAGAGCTTAATCTGTTCATGGGGGATCCACCACAGTGACTCAAACACCTCCTACGGGACCCTATGATGTAGTTTGGATCTGTGTCCCCACCCAAATCTCATGTCGAATCATAATCCCCAGTGTTGGAGGAGGGGCCTGGGGGGAGGTGATTGGATCATGGGGACAGACATCTCCCTTGCTGTTCTCCTGATAGTGAGTGAGTTCTCATGAGATCTGGCTGTTTAAGTGTGTGTAGCACCTCCCTCTTTGCTCTCTTGCTCCTTCTCCAGCCATATAAGACTTCCCTGCTTCCCCTTCACCTTCCACCATGATTGTAAGTTTCCTGAGCCCTCGCCAGCCATGCTTCCTGTACAGCCAGTGGAACTGCGAGTCAATTAAACTTCTTTTCTGTATAAATTGCCCGATCTCAGGTAGTTTAAAAAATTTTTTTTCTGGCTGGGCACGATGGCTCACGCCTGTAATCCCAGCACTTTGGGAGGCCGAGGCGGGTGGATCACAAGGTCAGGAGATCGAGACCATCTGGTCTAACACGGTGAAACCCCGTCTCTACTAAAAATACAAAAAATCAGCCAGGCGTGGTGGCAGTTGCCTGTAGTCCCAGCTACTAGGGAGGCTGAGGCAGGAGAATGGCATGAACCCAGGAGGCGGAGGTTGCAGTGAGCCAAGATCGCGCCACTGCACTCCAGCCTGGGTGACAGAGCGAGACTCTGTCTGAAAAAAAACAAAAACAAAAACAAAATTTTTTTTTCTTTATAATAGAGATAGAGTTATACAGTGTTGCCCAAGCTTGTTTCCAACTCCTTGGCTCAAGCGATCCACCCACTTCAGCCTCCCAAAGTGCTGGGATTACAGGCGTGAGCCACCGCGCCTGGCCTCAGGTAGTTCTTTATAGAAATGTGAGAACAGACTAATTTCAGCATGAGACTTGGGGGAGAAAAACATAAAAACCACAGCAAGGCCCCTTGCCTTTTGCCACTCAAGAACAACTCATGCTGTCCATTCTAATGCCAGCATCCCAGTTTCAGGACAAGAGGCAGGAATGCCTTGCTTCAGCCTGCATCTCTTGTTGCCAGAGGCACGCCAAGCATTTTTCAAGCCCTGCCCTGGAATGTCCTAGCAGGTGACAGCTGCCTCGAATGAGCGTGGACTTGCCAGGAGGATACAGACTGTTCCCGTGGGTTTCTATCAGCGATCGTTCAACTGGAGAGACTCCAGGTGCTTTTGCAGAGATCAGGCTACATCAGGGCAATCTTGGTCCCCAGGAACATTTGGCAATGCCTGGAGACATATTTGGTTATTATAATTGTGTGTGTGTGTGGGAGGGGTGTGGTTGCTACTGGCATCTAGTGGGTAGAGACCAGGGACACTGCTAAACATCCTACTGTGCACAGAATAGCTCCCACAACAGACAGTGGGCCAGCCACCATGTCAATCACACTGAAGTTGAGGAATCTTGGATTCTAACCACAGAACTATCAAATTATTGATAATTTTTGAGAGGTAAGAGAGGAGAAGATGGAGAAAGGACAAAAGGAGAGACAGGCAGTGATTAGGAGGCAGAGTTTTGGCACCAAACAACTCTGGCTCAAAGGGTCATGGTACAGTAACTTCCTTTTCTGTCTCACCTAACTCATTTTTAATTATTTATTTATCTATTTTTTTTTTTGGAAAAAGAGTTTTGCTCTTGTTGCCCAGGCTGGGGTGCAATGGCACGATCTTGGCTCATTGCAGCCTCTACCTCCCGGGTTCAAGTGATTCTCCTACCTAAGCCTTCCAAGTAGCTGAGATTACAGGCATGCACCACCAGGAACAGCTAATTTTTTTTTTTGGATGAGATTTCACCATGTTGATCAGGCTGGTCTCAAACTCCTGACCTCAGGCAATCCACCTGCCTCAGCCTCCCAAAGCGCTGGGATGATAGGCGTGAGCCACTGCACCTAGCTATCATGTTTTAAATAGGAATGATGGCAGTAGTATTTGCTGGGATTATTATGCACGTTAAGCATTGAGCACAGTGCCTGGGACCTACACGGTCAAATGCCCAGTAAATGCTGTCTACTATTGTTATGTTTTTTAGAGACAGGGTCTGGCTCTATCACTCAGGCTGGAGTTCAGCAGTGCAATCATAGCTCACTGCAGCTTCGAACTGCAGGGGTAAAAGGATTTGCCTGCCTCAGCCTTCCAAGTAGCTAGGACTTTAGGCATATGCCCCTACACTCACCTAATTTTTAAATTTTTTGTAGAGACAGAATCTTACTATGTTGGCCAAGATGGTCTAGAACTCTTAGCCTCAAGCGATCCTCCCATCTCAGCCTCCCAAAGCACTGGGATTATAGGCATGAGCCACCACCCTTGGCCTTTACTATTATTATCATTAGCTGTGAGAAAGGAGCAGAGAACGGCTGGGTGCGGTGGCTCACACCTGTAATCCCAGCACTTTGGGAGGCCGAGGTGGAAGGATCACTTGAAGTCAGGAGTTCAAGACCAGCCTGGCCAACATGGTGAGACCCTTTCTGTACTAAAAATATAAAAATTAGTCAGATGTGGTGGCACATGCCTGTAATCCCCAGTTCTCAGGAGGCTGAAGCAGGAGAATCGCTTGAACCTGGGAGGCAGAGGTTGCAGTGAGTCAAGATCATGCCACTGCACTCCAGCCTGGGCAACAGAGTGAGATTCCATCTCAAAAAAAAAAAAAAAAAAAAAAAGGCCGGCATGGTGGCTCACACCTGTAATCCCAGCACTTTGGGAGGCTAAGGTGGGCAGGTCACAAGGTCAAGGGATCAAGACCATCCTGGCCAACTTGGTGAAATCCTGTCTCTACTAAAAATACAAAAATTAGCCAGGCGTGGTTGGTAGTGGGTGCCTGTAATCCCAGCTACTCAGGAAGCTGAGGCAGGAAAATACTTGAACCCGGGAGGCAGAGGTTGCAGTGAGCTGAGATCGTGCCATTGCACTCCAGCCTGGCAACAGAATGAGACTCTGTCTCAAAAAAAACAAAAAAGCAGCAGAGAAAAAAGGAAAGAGAAAATGATGTGGAAGAAGCACTATTTCTGAGGAATGGAGCTAACAAGTAAAACCTGTTTAAAAATAACTTTCAGTGCTTATACTCTTCTTTGTAAAAGTTTTTATTTTTATTTATTTACTTTATTTTATTTTGAGACAGAGTCTGGCTCTGTCACCTAGGCTGGAATGCAGTGGCACAATCTCAGCTCGCTGCAATCTCTGCCTCCTGGGCTCAAGCCATCCTCCCTCCTCAGCCTCCAGAGTAGCTGGGACTACAGGGAGGTGCCACCACACCCGGAGAATTTTTTGTATTTTTGGTAGAGACAGGGTTTTGCCATGTTGCCCAGGCTGCTCTCAAACTCCTGGACTCAAGCGATCCACCCATCTCAGCCTTCCAAAGTGCTGGGATTACAGGCATGAGCCACTATGCCTGGCCAATAAAAGTTTGTAAATGGCATTTTTATCTGATTGTAGCATGGATCCCTAATCATTGTAGAAATTTTGGAAAATACAAACAAGTACAAAGAAGGAAGATGAAAGTACGCAAAACCTTGACCTACATGTAGCAGAGGCCACTTCTACTCCGAGGGTTCTGGTGTATTTCACAGCAGTCTTTTTCCTCCATGTAACCTAAGGGTGGTGGGCTTGCCCTGGGGGCCTTTGCCTTGGCCCTTTGTCCACCTCTAGGCTGCCCTTAGCATGTCACTGAATCCTCCCAAAAGATCCAAGCCCACAACCCATTGACAAGCGAGGTGGAGCTCTACAGAATTGCTGACGGGAGTCATGCTGCAGGACTTCATCAGCGTCCCTATGAGATGGCTGTGTTTTCCTCATGCCTCATCCCTTCTCTTTCTCTCTACCTCCTCTGCACACCTCCCACCAAAGGAGGACCATGAGGTCCTAAATCAAGCTTGTCCAAATCAGGCCCAGGATGGCTTTTGAAGGTGGCCTAACACAAATTTGTAAACCTTTTTAAAACATGAGATTTTTTTTGTGTGATTTTTTTTTAAGCCCATCAGCTATTGTTACTGTAAGCATGTTTTATGTGTGGTCCAAGACAATTCTTCCAATGTGGCCCAGGGAAGACAAAAGATTGGACACCCCTGTCCTAAATCACTCAGCTCTGTTCTTCAATTTACAAACCCCAGCTGGCAAAACCAAAAGCTTCATGGTCCTTTGGACATCCTTCCAAGAAAGAAGCTTGTCCCCCAACCCCAAGCTTTCCATCAGGGTTGGGTGTCCATTCACGTAACTAAAAATCAAGTCTTTTTCTGGAATATGGAAGGATGGGTTCTGCCATTAAGGCAAACAAGAAGTCAGCATTTATGGAACATTTACATGTAAATGCACTTTCTGTGCATAAACTCTTCTGGACCCTCACAGCAGTCCAGGAAGACAAACATTGTTTTTAGCTCCATTTTACAGATGAGTACATGGAGGTTAAGCAACACACCCAGAGTTCTGTACTGGTAAGTGGCCTTCCAGATTCAGCCCTAGCTCCTGCTCTTGACAATTTCACCGTGTTGTCTCCTCTCCATGTGGCTCCATGAGCGGCAGCGGGCATGATTGGTTGTAGACCTTCCCCTCCCCCTTTCTCCCAGAGCTCTGATTTGTCCAGGAGGCAATGTGCCCAGCCTTGATGGAAGCCAGTCACAGAATCCCATTTGCTTTGGCCAGACACGCACTTTTCCAGGCTCTCTTGCAACTGGAGGTAGCTATGACATCTACTCTGAGCCAATGAAATGTAAGAGAACAACTTTTAGCAACCATTACCATAGTCACATATGTGTCATAGTGCCATATATGTGACATATGACTTATATGTACCATAATGACATATAGTGACATATATAAGGAAGCTATTGTGGGGTTTAGTTAAATACCATTTGGCTGCTTGACTTTTAGCTATATAAGTTTTAAGATCAGCTAGAAGTCAGTGGTTAAAAAGCAAGCAAGGCAAGTTTAGTTTGGTGGGCTTAGAGAAAGCCCTTAAGAGAAAGTTCGCTTGGGCAGGCTTCTGGGAAGGATAATTAGGGCCTTTGGTTCTCCCCCGTCCTGGTCCTAAGCTCCTACAGCCACTCATGTGAGGATGGTGAAACCGAACACTAACCTGATTAAGCCCACCAAACTTAACTTGCCTTGCTTGCTTTTAACCACTTACTTATAGCTGGTCTTAAAACTTATATAGCTAAAAGTCAAGCAGCCAAATGATATATACCTAACCCCCTCACTGGCTTCCTTACATATGTCACTATATGTTATTATGGTACATATATGTCATATGTCACATATGTCACTATGACACATATGTGACTATGGTAGTGGTTGCTTAAAGTTGTTTTTCAGGACTATGGGGGCAGCTCGACCAGTTCGAACCCGTTGAGATCAATGACCCTTCAACTGAACCTGTGCAAATGCTGGAGAGGTGACCTTTTGACGTCAGAGGGCTCAAAACTCCCTGAGATCATGCTAATGCTGCCATTTTCTAAACATGCATCCTATGAAGATCCAGGAAGCTTGGCTATGTATATGCGGATTGCCAATGACCTCATTTTTCCTTGCCTCCCATCACCTTTCCCCACACTTTAGACCACCCTGCTCCTTTATTCCATAAAGATCCCTAAATTCCATATTCAGGGAGGCAAGTATGAGACCTTTTCTCCTGCCTCCTTGCTTGGCTGCATTGGTGTGAATAAATTCTTTTCTTTTGCCAAATCCATCATAACAGCAATTGGCTTACCACGCATGGGCAGAACGGGACAGGTTCGCTATCTAGGGCAGAAGGGAGGAGAGGAAACAGCCAGACCCTTGATAGCATCCTGGGGTCACCCCACTGACACTCGGGCCACCTGCATCTGGACTGCTTATCAAGTCAAAAATTTTTTTTTTTTGAGACGGAGTCTAGCTCTGTTGCCCAGGCTGGAGTGCAGTGGTGTGATCTCGGCTCACTGCAACCTCCGCCTCATGGGTTCAAGCAATTCTCTGCCTCAGCCTCCCGAGTAGCTGGGATTACAGGCATCCGCCACCACGCCTGGCTAATTTTTGTATTTTTAGGAGAGATGGGGTTTCACCATCTTGGCCAGGCTGGTCTTGAACTCTTGACCTTGTGATCCACCTGCCTCGGCCTCCCAAAGTGCTGGGATTACAGGTGTGAGCCACCGTACCCAGCCTCAAGTAAATATTAAATGCCCTTATGACTTAAGCAGTGTGAACAACAGACTTGGTTTGCCTGGGGCTGCCCCAGTTTCTGCACTGCAATTTCCAGATCCTTGGAAACCTCTCAGTCTCAGGCAAACAGAGACAGCTGGTCACCCAAGATTTAAGACACTAGTCATCGGATGCTGTGTTACTTGCAGCTGAAGACATTTTCACAGATACATGTGTGTGGATAGGTGCATTTTTAATGCGTATTGGATCAAGACATACCTACAGCTGTCCCGCTCATTGCAAGCATGACATCGTGATGATTTTCCAATGCCATTAAATCATATTGTTCAAAAGACATGTGACTAGTTCATGCAAAGTGCTTTAAAAGCATAGCTGGAACTTTGAATAAGCCATGCTTTAGAAGCATGGCTGGAACTTTGAATAAGCCACATTAGTCCAGGTCTCTGTACCATTAGGGCTGAACCTGGAAATCAAACTCTGCTGCTGCCAGCTCGTTCCAGAGAGAGATGTTATCTTCAAGAACCTGATTAACATTCAGAAGGAAAAGTAAGCCAACCCATGTCATTCAGCATCTTGGCCTTTCACGCTGGAACGATAGGGGAAAGTGGGTCATTTTTATCAGCATTGAGTAGGGAGAGGTGATCAGGCCCTGCTGGAATAATAGAGCTGCTGCTTTACAAAATGTTTGTGAAAACAACATGAAATGGAGGCATCAGCAGCTTGAGTTGCAGCCTAATGGAAACCCAGCAGAGACCACGACAAAGGCAGAGGCAGGTTTTCAGAGGCAAGGATTGACTTTTAAAAATAGTCTTTATTGTCTCCTTTTAAAAATAAGTTACAGAGGCTGCTGGCATCTTAAGACAGGTGAGAAAAAGATGTCATGTCTGGGCCCGGCATGGTGGCTCACGTCTGTAATCCCAGCACTTTGGGAGGCTGAGGAGGGTGGATCATGAGGTCAAAAAATCGAGACCAGCCTGGCCAACATGGTGAAACCCCGTCTCTACTAAAAATACAAAAAATAGCTGGGTGTAGTGGCACGTGCTTGTAGTCCTAGCTACTCAGGAGGCTGAGGCAGGAGAATCACTTGAACCTGGGAGGTGGAGGCTGCAGTGAGCCGAGATTGCACCACTGCACTCCAGCCTGGCAACAGAGCGAGACTCCATCTCAATAAATAAATAAATAAATAAAATGAGAGGTTTAGATGAGCCCTCAAGCCCCATTCTGCGAGCACAGAGAGGATACAACCCGCTTTAGACACAGCCAGATCTCAATGCAGATCTCAGTACCCCCATTGACTGGCTGTGACCTACTTTGCTGGTCTCAGCCTCAGTGCTGTCACTGTTGAAAAGGGATTACACCTTTGTCTTGGGGTTGTATGAGAATCAAACAGGCTTGTGTGTGTGGTGCAGGCAGCCCACAGTTTTGCACAGGCAGCATGGGTATGTAGGAAGAGCCACTTCCATCCACTCCTCCACCCTAGGTAAGAAGTCAGCTCACAGAGACTCTCCTGGACTATCTCAGCCAACATTTCTGTGCAAAATGTGTATCTCACCATCACATGCTATTTTTTTTTCTTTTTCTTTCTTTTTTTTTTTTTTTTTTTTTTGAGAGGGAGTTTCGCTCTTGTTGTCCAGGCTGGAGTGCAATGACAGGATCTCGGCTCACTGCAACCTCCGCCTCCCAGGTTCAAGCAATTCTCCTGCCTCAGCCTCCCAATTAGCTGAGATAACAGGTGCATGCCACCATGCCCAGCAAATTTTTGTATTTTAGTAGAGACGGGATTTCACTATGTTGGCCAGGCTGGTCTCGAACTCCTGACCTCAGGTGATCCACCCACCTCAGCTTCCCAAAGTGCTGGGATTACAGGCATGAGCCATTGTGCCTGGCCAGCATGTGCTATTACAATTTCCTCCAATCAAATGGTTCCAAGATGATAAACATGTGCATTGGTTCAGCTTTCGTAGGATTCATGATCTTAAACGCTATCCCTGGGTAAGGATAAGTGTTGATAAGTCTCCAGGGAGCCCCTGGCCTCAGCAATTTCTCAGCATCTTGCTGGGGACCAAGGGACCGGAGAGGTGCCTGCCAGTGTACATAGGAAGGGAATGCCCTCATGTTGCACCCTGGAAGGCCAATATGTCTGTTTTCTCTCTGTGGCCATTTTAATGGTCTGTGGATTTACATCCACCTGTCACACTGGCTTTTCCTTTCATTGCAGTCAGACACTCATTCCCAAACAAATGTCACTTCCTTCAAGACCCTTGTTCCCCCTCTGTTCCCAAACAAATATTAATTTCCTCAAGTGCAGTTATTCTTCTCTCTTCCAAGGGCTTTCTAGACTGCCTTAGTTTTGATTTTTCTTACAATAGCAACTACTAATACTGCTCTTTTCTGTATGTATGATAGAAAAAAATTATGGCCAGGCACAGTGGCTCATGCCTGCAATCCCAGTACTTTGAGGCTGAGATGGGAGGATCGATAGAGTCCAGGAGTTCGAGATTAGCCTAGGCAACATAGCGAGACTCTGTCTCTACACAATAAAAAAATTAGCTGTGCCTGGTGGTGTGTACCTGTGATTCCAGCTACCAGAGAAGCTGAGATAGGAGGATAACTTGAGCCCAGGAGGTTGAGCTCCTGGGTGAGCCATGATCACGCCACTGTACTCCAACCTGGGAGGCAAGGATTGACTTTTGAAAATAGTCAATTTTCTTGATGTGGGTGTCCAGCTGTCTGCCTTGACAGAGTGAGACCCTGTCTCAAAATAAACAAACAAACACCAGTATTGCTTAGTTACCTTTGTTTTAGACCTAAAAGAATACTTGCTCCTGGCTGGGCGCGGTGGCTCAAGCCTGTAATCCCAGCACTTTGGGAGGCTGAGGTGGGCGGATCACAAGGTCAGGAGATCGAGACCATCCTGGGTAACACGGTGAAACCCTGTCTCTACTGAAAATACAAAAAATCAGCCAGGCGTGGTGGTGGGCACCTGTAGTCCCAGCTACTTGGGAGGCTGAGGCAGGAGAATGGCATGAACCTGGGAGGTGGAGCTTTCAGTGAGCTGAGATCACGCCACTGCACTCCAGCATGGGCAACAGAGTGAGACACCATCTTAAAAAAAAAAAAAAAAAGAATACTTGGTCCTGTTTTTTTTTCTTTTTTAGAGGCAGGGTCTTACTATATTGCCCAGGCTGGACTTGAATTCCTGGGCTTAAGGGATCCTCCTGCTTCAGCCTCCCAAGCAGCTGGGAACACAGGCATACACCACCACACCCAGCTTGGTCTGTTTAAAAAATTATACAAATATTACATAAATATGGTCTCACTATAAAAACATCAAACAATACAGAAGTATAATTTCTAGTACTTATTGAATGCTTTCATATGATTGATGTCAGGCTCTGGATTAAGCATTTTACACAAATCATCTCAGTGAACTCTTGCAGCAACTCTATGAGGTAAGGACTATTATTATTATCTCTCAGACAGGATAAAGAATTGTTCAACGTCACAGAGCAAGTGGTAGGAACTGGAACCCGGGCAGTCTGATCTGAGCCCGTGATGTCGACTGGGACTGTGAAAGCTCCAGACAGTGACTGAAGTTCAAGGAACACAGAGATCAGGATAGTCTGGGAGAAGGTTGCTCAAATCGAGGTGCAACTTCCAGGGGAGGGCACAACTTGGAGGGGTCAGGAAAAGATTCCAGGCACTCAGAGAGAAGGGGGAGCTGAGACAAATATTAGGAATGGGTATGGTATGCCAGGGTAGGTGACAATGAAGAGTCTGCTGAGTTAGGACATATCAGGGACATATGTGTCTGGGTTGTAAAGAACCTTAACATGGGAGCCATCTTAGGTTCTAGAGTGAGAGCACGGCATGGAGATGTGTCTATGAAACCCAGTTTGGAAGACATGGTGATCAGTATTTCCACACCAAGGAGAGAGCGCACTCTCCCTTTGACCTTCTGTCTAAGATGCTCCAAGGAATTCCTGGAAGATGTGTTTGCTCATCAATCTTCAGCTGGGGTTGGCAAACTACAGCCCACGGTCAAAATCTGGCCCACTGCCTGTTTTGGTACAACTCATGAACTAAGAATAGTTTAATTTTCATTTTTAAATAGTTGGGGAAAATCAAAATAATAACATTTTCTGATAAATGAAAATTATATGAAATTCAAAGTTCGGCATCTGTGAATAACATGCTATTGGAACAAAGTCATGTCCATTCATTTCGGCATTGTCTGTGGCCACTTTTCATGGCAGTGGCAGAGGTGAGTAATCATGACAGAGACTGTACACTCTGTTAGAGCCTAAGGTATTTAGTACTTGGCCCTTTACAGAAATATTTTGCTGAACTTTGGTCTTCAGAAAGAACCTTGGTAAGTATTCAGAGACTAAAGAAGTTTCTTTTCTTTTCTTTTTCTTCTTTTGAGACAAGGTCTCTCTCTCTCTTGCCTAAGCTGGATGGAGTACAGGAGTGTAATCATAGCTCACTGCAGCCTTGACCTCCTGGGCTCAAGCAATCCTCCTGCCTCAGCCTCCCAAGTAGTTGGGACTACAGGCGCATGCCACCACGCCTGGGTAATTTTTAAAAAATGTTTTGGGCCAGGCACGGTGGCTCATGCCTGTAATCACAGCACTTTGGGAGGCCGAGGCAGGTGGATCAACTGAGGTCACGAGTTCGAGACCAGCCTAGCCAACATGGCGAAACTCCATCTCTACTAAAAATACAAAAATTAGCCGGGCATTGTGTTGCATGCCTGTGATCCCAGTTACTCGGGAAGCTGAGGCAGGAGAATTGCTTGAACCTGGGAGTTGGAGGTTTCAGTGAGCTGAGATCGTACCACTGAACTCCAGCCTGGGCAACAGAGTGAGACTCCACCTCAAAAAAAAATGTCTGGTAGAGATGGGGGTCTCACTATGTTGCTCAGGCTGGTCTCAAACTCCTGGGCTGAAGCATTCTCCTGCCTTGGCCTCCCAAAGTACTGAGATAACAGGGGTGAGCCACTGTGCCTGGCTCTAAAGAAATTTCTGCAGCTAGAAGAGCTCTCACCTTACATGAATGAAGAAATCAATGCCCAGAGAGGTGAATGCTGTTCACCGATTCACTGACTCATTCAGAAAACAGTTCTTGAGCGCCTACTATGTGTCAGCCCTCCTGATCTGTTTTCACTTTTGAGAGACACTGAGACATAGGCCAGCTACCAAGGCCATGTGGCGAGACAGCAGGGCTCTTCCCACCCCACTGCTTTGACTGAGAGACCAGAGCTTGTTTTCTTCTCTGGGCTCTGGCAGGGAACTGGGCTGTGCCCAGTGCATGTAAGGTTGGCCAACAGATTTCCCGCACATGCTCACTGATGCTACCTGGCAGTTTCTGGGACCGCACTTAGCCCTCTGCATAGCCTTCGCTCCTTTGAAGGAGACAGTAAGTGTTGTGAGTTCATTTCTTCTTCTTTTCTTCTTCTTTTTTTCTTTGAAATGAAGTCTCACTCTGTCGCCCAGGCCGGAGTGCAGTGGTGCAATCTCAGCTCACTGCAACCTCTGCCTCCCAGGTTCAAGCAATCCTCGCGCCTCAGCCTCCTGAGTAGCTGGTATTACAGGGGCACACCACCACACCCAGCTAATTTTTGTATTTTCAGTAGAGACGGGGTTTCACTATGTTGACCAGGCTGGTCTTGAACTCCTGACCTCAAGTGATCCACCCACCTCGGCCTCCCAAAGTGCTGGGATTACAGGTGTGAGCCACCACGTCCATTTGTTATTTTCGATTTTTTTCCCCCAGACTCTTACCAGTGCCTAGAATGAGACACATAGTCCTTCCCTTGGAGGGCCCAGCGAGCTGTGAAGTGGATAGAAGACTGGCCCTTGGTGTCCCTAACCGTACCCCTAAGGCCTTTGGCTAAGCTGGCCCAGAATAATTAAAGATGTGAACAGAGATTAAGCTCCAGGTGGGCACAGCAGCTCCTGCCTGTTATCCCAGAACTACGGGAGGCCGAGGCAGGGGGATCGCTTGAGTGCAGGAGTTCAAGAGAGGTGCTGGTTTTAAATGTGGCACTTCCTCGCTCTTTTTCTCTTGTGCTGTCTCTCTCTTGCCACCAGGTAAGACGTGCTTGCTTTCCCTTCGCCTTCTGCCATGACTGTAAGTTTCCTGAGGCCTCCCCAGCCATGCAGAACTGTGAGTCAATTAAACTTCTTTCCTTTATAAATGACCCAGTCTCGGGTAGTATCTTTACAGCAGTGTCAGAACAGACTGGTACACAGCCCATGTGCATCCCTGTGTAAAGCCTGGCCCCAAGGAGTTCTCTTGAACTCCTGAACTCAAGCCTTTGCCCAACTCCTCCCCCAGCTCAGAAATCTTTGTCTCAAACTAATTGCTCTGCAGCTTCACTAATCCCTTCTCCTTCTGCAATCTTCCTGATGCCCTCAGCTACATCAGGTCCTCTTCCTTCC
Source organism: Pongo pygmaeus (assembly GCF_028885625.2). NCBI lineage: Eukaryota > Metazoa > Chordata > Mammalia > Primates > Hominidae > Pongo > Pongo pygmaeus. The sequence continues at coordinate 24,314,994 of NC_072391.2, forward strand.
TGCAGCCATAGACCCCTTGTTATCCCACTGACATCTAGGCATTCCAGAACCATTTAGGCATTTCTTTGTGTTTCTGCCTCAACAGACTGCACCTCCTTTAAGGGACTTTGCCTTTTTCCTTCATGGTTCTAGCACACCACCCCGTGCCTGACACATTGCAGTAAATACACAAGGAAGGAAGGAAGGCTGGCAGGCATGGAGGGTACACACAGTCCTGCATTTTCTTGAAACAAGGCCTAAAGACTGCAGGTGCAGGTGGAAAAATTTCAAGTCTCATGATAGACACCACGAGGGCAATCGCATCTATCAAAAGCGGTGAGTCAGCCCTGGAGAAATCCAATTAAACATCCGTCATTCGAGTGATACTGCTTTGCATTCTGCTATCAATACTGTTTCTATTCTGAGCTGGCCCAGCATCTGAGCTCTCTTGTGCCTTCCATTCTCAGTCACCTGCTGCGAGTTCCTGCCACTGTGCGGCGTCCTCTCTCCCAAATCCACCCTCTCCACTCCCAAGTCCATCCCTCCTCTCAAGCTGATGCCAACAAAAGCTGATTTGTATCCAGCCCAATCTCATTGAATCCTCATCATCTGTAGGGTGGCATTCTTATTCTCCACTTTACAGAAGTCTCAGAGAGGTTAAATAAATCGCCCAAGATCAGACTGCTTGCAAGATTTGAAAGAAGACAGTCTGACTCCAGAGCCCTGACAATTGCCACTACAACAGACTGCCTACGTATGTCACCCAGATATACCAGGCTGTCATCTTCTGTTCCCATACCCCCTTACTTTATCCCGTTCTTTCAGTCAGGAGCCTTCTAAAATGGTTTCAGGCCGGGCGCGGTGGCTCATGCCTACAATCCCAGCACTTTGGGAGGCTGAGGCAGGCGGATCACTTGAGCTCAGGAGTTTGAGATTAGCCTGGGCAACACGGTGAAACCCTGTCTCTACTTAAAAAAAAAAAAAATAGCCAGGCATGGTGGTGGGCACCTGTAGTCCCAGCAACTTGCGGGGCTGAGGTGGGAGGATCGCTTGAACCTGGGAGGCAGAGGTTGCAGTGAGCTGAGATTGTGCCACTGCACTCTGGCCTTGGTGACAGAGTGAGACTCTGTCTCAAAAAAAAAAAGCTTTCAACCAGTGGCAGTTCCAAGGAGTGAGCTTTCTTGGTGATGGCAGGGAATGGTTTTAGTCTCACCTCGTAATTTCCATTAGCCTTCAAACCACCTCAACATTTAAAAAGTGCTTTTGGGCCGGGCGTGGTGGCTCACACCTGTAATCCCAGCACTTTGGGAGGCCAAGGGGGGGGTGGATCATGAGGTCAGGAGATCGAGACCATCCTGGCTAACGTGGTGAAACCCCGTCTCTACTAAAAAATACAAAAAATGGTGGTGGGTGCTTGTAGTCCCAGCTACTCGGGAAGCTGAGGCAGGAGAATGGCATGAACCCGGGAGGCGGAGCTTGCAGTGAGCCAAGATGGCACCACTGCACCCCAGCCTGGGCGACAGAGCGAGACTGCATCTCAAAAAAAAAAGGTGCTTTTGAAATGGGAAATATCAGGTAGGACAGAAGCAATAAGAGAAAATAAAATAAAGAAATGGGAAATAGACAGTTTTCCCAATTTTGTGCAAAGTGTAAGAAAAAACTTGATAGAAACTATGCAATTTTAATTAATTTGTATGACACAAATCTCACTAAAAACCATGGACTTCCTACTGCGAAGGCAGCTCTAAGGTAAGTCCCCTGATTGTTTCATGTGACCAAATGGCTGGCCCTAAGCCCCTCCTGTTTAGGAATTTTTATTTTTTTAGACAATGTCTCACTCTGTTGCCAGACTGGAGTGCAGTGGCGTGATCTCAGCTCACTGCAACCTCTGCCTCCTGCGTTCAAGAAATTCTCCTGCCTCAGCCTCCTGAGTAGCTGGGACTACAGGCGCCCGCCACCACACCTAGCTAATTTTTGTATTTTTAGTAGAGACAGGGTTTCACCATGTTGGCCAGGCTGGTCTCCATCTCTTGACCTAGTGATCCGCCTGCCTCTGACTCCCAAAGTGCTGGGATTACAGGCATGAGCCACCGCGCACGGCCCTGTTTAAGAATTTTTAAAGCAGTCACTCCATTTTTTTTTTTTTTCTTTGAGATGGAGTCTTGCTTGCTCTGTTGCCCAGGCTGGAATGCAGTGGCATGATCTTGATCTTGGCTCACTGCAACCTCCACCTCCTGGGTTCAAGCAATTCCTCTGGCTCAGCCTCCGGAGTAGCTGGGATTACAGGCACCAGCCACCATGCTCAGCTAATTTTTGTATTTTTAGTAGAGTCGGGGTTTTACCAATTTGGCCAGGCTGGTCTCGAACTCCTGACCTCAGGTGATCTGCCCACCTCGACCTCCCTAAGTGCTGGGATTACAGGCATGAGCCACCACACCCGGCCGTAGTCATTCCTTTCAGCTGAGCTTCTAAGGACTGAAGGAAAAAAATCTTAAAAACACAATCTGCAGGCCCCGGGGAAGCCTCCCCTTCCCTCTTCCCACCCATTCCTGCTTAGCCCATGGACTGGACCACTAAGACCATGGTCTCAGCTTAGCCTTGCTCCTGCCAAAGCACACAGCACACTTCTCTGAAGCCATCACCTGTCTACCATCACCACTTGCAATTCCCATCAGAGTCATTGCACCAGCAGAAGCAGATAAGCTTTTGATGATAAGTAAATTAATGTTTAAGTCAACTTCATGTTTATTCAGCATGCTAGTGATTAGTGGTCTCCTTTGTAGGCAAGCGAGACCCTGGGGCTTGATGAACCACAAAGAAAACACAAGTAATCTCTGTTGGATGCCCCAAAGTAGGGCAGGCTAGGACTAGAATGAGTGATGTGCTGGGGAATGTTTATCTGGCTGGAAGCAGGGAAGGGAGGTAGAAGCCTTGCTGTGAATCATTTGCCAATTTCCATGGTGTAAATACTCCCACTGCTGCAGATTTTGAGCTACCCACAGTTGAACAACTGGTTCTCCAGATTCCTAAAGATTTAACATCACTGGCTAGAATCAACAAGTGGGCAGATTTGGGGGTGCTTCTTCAACACTCTAAAATATTTATTCAACGTTTACTTAGAAGAGAAGCTGAGTATTATTTGGGGAAAAGGTTACCTGTGGCGATGATGATGACAATGATTTTGGCTACCATTTACTCAGAATTCACCATGCACAGGGAGGGTGCAGTGGCTTACACCTGTAATCCCAGCACTTTGAAAGGCCAAGACCAGCAGATCACTTGAGATCAGGGGTTCAAGACCAGCCTGGCCAACCTGGTGAAACCCCATCTCTACTAAAAATACAAAAATTAGCCAGGCGTGGTGGTGCACAGCTTTAATCCCAGCTACTCGGGAGGCTGAGGCAGGAGAATCACTTGAACTTGGGAGGCAGAAATTGCAGTGAACCAAGATCACACCACTGCGCTCCAGCCCAGGCGACAAACAGAATTTACCACGCGCCTTTTACACCCTAAGTGCTTTATACACTAAGAAGTGCTTCATAGGCACTAAATGCTTTACACAGATTATCTCAATCCTGATAACCACTGTTTGAGGTAGGCACTGCATGGTCGTCTCTTTTATACAGGAAGATCCCACAGCTTAGAGACGTTAAGTAGCTCTATCAGAATCACACAGCTAGTCAGTGGTGGAGCTGGGACACTGACCTGTGGAGCCTGATTCGGACGCCCACATTATCTCAATGAAGAACATCTCCTTCATTGTGTGGTAGGTCAGGTCTCACTAACACAGGCCTCCATGACAGCTATTTCAGCAGGGACTGTGTGGTTAAGTTAAATATTAAAAGCTGAAAGTGGCTGGGCACGCGGTGGCTCATGCCTGTAATCCCAGCACTTTGGGACCCCAAGGTGGATGGATCACCTTGTTCAGGAGTTCAAGACCAGCCTGGACAACATGGTGAAACCCCACCTCACCTAAAAATACAAAAGAAATTAGCTGGGCATGGTGGCAGGCGCCTGTAATCCTAGCTACTTTGGGAGGTTGCGGCAGGAGAATCGCTTGAACCTGGGAGGCGGAGGTTGCAGTGAGCTGAGATCCTGCCATTGCACTCCAGCCTGGGCGACAAGAGCAAAACTCTGTCTCTAAAAAAAAAAAAAAAAGAAAAAAAAAAAACAAAGCTGAAGGAGCCTACTGGGCATGGTGGCTCATGCCTGTACAATCCCAGCACTTTAGAAGGCAGAGGCGGGTGAATCACCTGATGTCAGGAGTTTAAGACCAGCCTGGCCAACATAGTGAAACCATGTCTCTACATAAAATACAAAAATTAGCTGGGCATGGTGGCACATGCCTGTAATCCCAGCTACTCGGAAGCTGAGGCAGGAGAATCGTTTGAACCTGGGAGGCGGAGGTTGCAGTGAGCAGAGATCACACCACTGCACTCCAGCCTGGGCAACAGAGCTAGACTCTGTCTCAAAAAAAAAAAAAAAAAAAAGGTAAGAGAGCCAGTGCCCTTATACAAAGGCTGGAACGTAACAGAAACCCTCCAAGAGTTTTGCCCAGGCCTTTCCTGGGCCTTGAAGCATGACAAGATAATGAGAGAATTCTTAACAGGACACATTTAGGATTAAATAAGTTTTATTGGGGGTGTGAAGAAACTCCCCAGGCCTCCACAAACACCACCACAGCTGGCTAATTTTTGTGTTTTTAGTAGAGACAGGGTTTCACCGTGTTGGCCAGGCTGGTCTCGAACTCCTGACCTCAGATGATCTGCCCGTATTGGCCTCCCAAAGTGCTGGGATTATAGGTGTGAACCACCGCACCCGACCTGCAGCTGGTTCTTTTAAAAGAGCAACAGAATTCACAAATCTCAGCAGACTGACCAAGGGAAAAAAAAATTACCAAAGTCAGGAAAGAACAGGCAGATGTCACCACAATTCTACGGATGAGAAAAGACTATATGAGAATCCTTTGAACAATTTTATGCCAACAAATTATACAACTTGGATGAAATGGACAATTATTTTTGAGATGGAGTCTTGCTCTGCTGCCCTGGCTGGAGTGCAGTGGTACAATCACGGCTCCCTCCAACCTCCACTTCCCAGGCTCAAGCGATCCTGCCTCAGCCTCCCTAGCAGCTGGGACTACATAAGAAAAAAAAAAAAAATTAGCCATGCAAGTGTAATCATAAGAAAGCTGGAGTGGCTATGTTAATATCACATACAATAGACTTTTTTTTTTAGACAAAGTCTTGCTCATACAAGTATAATCATAAGAAAGCTGGAGTGGCTATGTTAATATCACATACAATAGACTTTTTTTTTTTTAGACAAAGTTTTGCTCTGTCTCCAGGCTGCAGTGCAGTGGCGCGATCTCACCTCACTGCAACCTCCACCTCCTGGATTCAAGCGATTCTCCTGCCTCAGCCTCCCAAGTAGCTGGGATTACAGGTGCCCACCACCATGCCCGGCTAATTTTTGTATTTTTAGTAGAGACGAGGTTTCACCCTGTTGGCCAGGCTGGTCTCGAACTCCTGACCTCAAGTGATTCGGCCTCCCAAAGTGCTGGGATTACAGGTGTGAGCCACCACACCTGGCCTAAAACCTACAGTTTTTTTTTTTGGGGGGGGGATGGAGTCTTGCTCTGTCGTCCAGGCTGCAGTGCAATGGCATGATCTCCACCTACTGCAACCTCCGCCTCCTGGGTTCAAGCAATTCTCCTGCCTCAGCCTCTCGAGTAGCTGGGATTACAGGTGTGTGCCATCATGCCCAGCTAATTTTTGTATTTTTAGTAAAGACAGGGTTTCACCATATTTGGGCCAGGCTGGTCGCAAACTCCTGACCTCAAGCTATCCGTCGCCTTGGCCTCCCAAAGTGCTAGGATTACAGCACTTTGTGCCTGGTCCCAAGATTCATTTGCCATCTTAAAATCAATTACTATATCATTTGAATAGAATGTGACAAGAACCACATGATTATCTCAATTGGCAGAGAGAAAAAAAAAAAAAAATCCAACATCCTAAAAAACTCTCAACAAACTAGGAATAGAAAGGTACTTCCGGCCGGGTGTGGTGGCTCACTCCTGTAATCCAGCACGTTGGGAGACAGAGGCAGGTGGATCACCTGAGGTCAGGAGTTCGAGACCAGCTTGGCCAACATGGTGAAACCCCGTCTTTAGTAAAAATATGAAAAATTAGCTGGGTGTGGTGGTGGGCACCTCCAATCCCAGTTACTTGGAAGGCTGAGGCAGAAGAATCGCTTGAACCCTGGAGACGGAGGTTGCAGTGAGCCGAGATTGCACCATTGCACTCCAGCCTGGGCAACAAAAGCAAAACTCCGTCGCCCCACGCCCGCCCCCCCAAAAAAAAATTGGAAAGGAAAAAGGAAGTGTCTATTCACAGATAACATGATCCTGTATGTAAACAAATCCCAAACAACACCCCCACACACAAACTAGAAAACGAATTTAACAGTCAAAGGGTACAAGACAAATCTATAAAAATCAATTGTTGCTGAGTGTGGTGGCTCATGCCTGTAATCCCAGCACTTTGGGAGGCTGAGGCGGGTGGATCATCTGAAGTCAGAAGTTCAAAACCAGCCTGGCCAACATGGCAAAACCCTGTCTCTACGAAAAATACAAAAATTAGCTGGGTGTGGTGAGACATGCCTGTAATCCCAGCTACTTGGGAGGCTGTGGCAGGAGAATTGCTTTAATCTGGGAGACCGAGGTTGCAGTGAGCTGAGATTGCCCTGCTGTACTCCAGCCTGTGTGACAAAGCAAGACTCTGTCACACACACACACACAAAATCATTTTTCTGTAACAAGAAACTATGAAAATTAAGAAAATTCCATTCATGGTAGCATTAAAAGGAAACACTTATTTTATTTATTTATTTTTTGAGACGGAGTCTCACTCTGTCACCCAGGCTGGATAACAGTGGCCCGATCTCTGTTCGCTGCAACCTTTGCCTCCAGGGTTCAAGCAGTTCTCCTGCCTCAGCCTCCTGAGTAGCTGGGATTACAGGTGCACACCACCACGCCAGGCTATTTTTGTATTTTCAGGAGAGACGGGGTTTTACCATGTTGGGCAGGCTGGTCTCGTGTCGAACTCCTGACCTTGTGATCCGCCTGCCTCGGCCTCCCAAAGTGCTGGGATTACAGGCATGAGCCACTGCACCCGGAAAAGGAAATACTTATAAATAAATAAATTTAACAAAATAAGTGCAAGACTTATATTATACAATGAAAACTACAAAATATTGCTGAGAGAAATTAAAGAAAATCTAAATCAGATCTAAATCCCCACGGGTGATTCCTACTAGGGGACACTTGGCACTGTGTGGACAGATTTTTGGTTATCACAATTTGGAGAAGATGTTGCTCCTAATGGGTAGCGGCCAGGGATGCGGCGAAATATCTTACAATGCATAGGACAGCCCCCATAACTAAAAATTATCTGGGCTCAATAGTGCCAAGGCTGAAAAATTCTCATCTAAATAAATGAAGAGGTGTTTCATGTTATGGATTGGAAGAGTCAATATTTTCATGATGGCAATTCTCCTAAAATTAATCCAACAATTAATTCAACAGTTCAACATAATCCCTGTCAAAATCCCAGCTGGAGTTTTTTTTTTTTTTTTTTTCGAGATGGAGTCTCGGTCTGTTGCCCAGGCTGGAGTGCAGTGGTGGATCTTGGTTCACTGCAACCTCCGCCTCCCAGGTTCAAGTGATTCTCCTGCCTCTGCCTCCTGAGTGGCTGGGATTACAGGTGCGTGCCACCATGCCCAGCTAATTTTTGTATTATTAGTAGAGATAGGGTTTGACCATGTTGGTCAGGCTGGTCTCAAACTCCTGACCTCGTCATCCGCCTGCCTCGGCCTCCCAAAGTGCTGGGATTACAGGCGTGAGCCACTGCGTCTGGCCTAAATTTTTAACAAGAACAAAGTAAGAGGACTTACACTATCAGATTGCTCCCCTCGCCTCCCCTCGTCTCCCTCATTGCTCCCCTCCTCTCCTCTTCCCTCCTCTCCCCTCCCCCAAAATAATTGGGACTCCTAGCAGAAGGGTTACTCCAGTTAAAACCTACTCAAACCAGAAGAATGAGACAAACCAAGGGAGATGCCAATGAAAAACCAGTGGCTATCAGGCATGGAGATAGCAGCCAGCCACTCATACCCCAATGGCCGGCCAACCTGGAAAACTGTCCCCTGTAGGGTTTCCAAGGATTACATCTTGTCCTCCCCCTTGGGTTGGTCCCACTCTTGAAACAACATAAAACCTTAGAACCTAAAGAATACTTTCATACCTTCCCCTACCTTTTCTTCTTTTCTTTTCGAGACAGGTTCTCGCTCTGTCACCCAGGCTGGAGTGCAGTGGCATGATCACAGCTCACTGCAGCCTCGACCTCCTGGGCTCAGGCAATCCTCTCACCCCAGCCTCTCGAGTAGCTGAGACTACAGGTGTGCGCCACCACACTCAGCCAATTTTTAAATTTTTTGCAGATACGGGGTCTTCCTGTGTTGCCCAGGCTGAGAAATTGTTTGTGATTATGGGTTATGCACAGATTTCTCAGCCGCAACACCAAAAGCATGATCCATAAAAAAAAGGTGATAAGGAACTTAACAAATTTTAAAAGGTCTGCACCTCAAAACACATCATTAAGAAAATAATTAGGCCAGGCGCGGTGACTCACGCCTGTGATCCCAGCACTTTGGGAAGCCGAGGCGGGCGGATCACCTGAGGTTGGGAGTTTGAGGCCAGCCTGGCCAACATGGTGAAACCCCGTCTCTACTAATAATACAAAATGTAGCCGGGCGTGGTGGCACGCGCCTGTAATCCCAGCTACTCGGGAGGCTGAGGCAAGAGACTCAGTTGAACCCGGGAGGCGGAGGTTGCAGTGAGCCGAGATTGCGTCACTTCACTCCAACCTGGGCGACAGAGCAAGACTCCGTCTCAGAAAAAAAAAAAAGAAAGAAAGAAAAAAAAAAAAAGAAAGAAATAGCCGGGCGTGTTGTCGCGCGCCTATAGTCCCAGCTACTCTGGAGGCTGAGGTGGGAGGATCGCTTGAGCCCAGAAATTTGAGGCTGCAGTGAGCTGAGATCATTCAATTGCCCAGGAATTTGAGGCTGCAGTGAGCAGAGATCGTTCAATTGCACTCCATTGCTGCCCACTGCGCTCCACTGTTGCCCAGGCTGTCCTTGAACTCCTGACCTCAAGCGATTCTCCCGCGTCAGCTTCCTAAAGAGCTGGGATTACAGGCGCGAGCCACCGCGTAAATGCGCTAATGTATGTCAGGGCTTTATAGTAGGCACATAGTTCAATCCTCGGCAAATGTTAGCAGACGTGGTATGTTTGTCGGTGCCGGGAGCTCTCAGTCCGGGGCGCTTCTCCCGCACACAGCTCTGCTCAGCGCTCCGGACGCCTGCAGTCGCTATGGTAACGGCCAACTGCTTCCGGAAGAAGAACGGCGGGCGGCGAGGGTCATTCCCAGCCGTAACCTGAGTGGGCTGAGCAGGGAAGCGCAAAGGGGCAAGCTACCCGTCCTGGCGTTTCTGGGGTTCGCCTCGGAGGCTAGCCTTGGTGCTCTCGCAGGCTTGCTCGCTTCTGCATCCCCGTTGCCGCCTGGAGCCAACTCTTAAGTCCTGGACGACAGGCCTGAGACAGTTCCGCCATGGACTTCTCCAAGTTCCTGGCAGACGACTTCGACGTGAAGGAGTGGATCAATGCGGCCTTCAGGGCCGGCTCCAAGGAGGCGGCGTCCGGGAAGGCGGATGGCCACGCAGCCACCCTGGTGATGAAGCTGCAGCTGTTCATCCAAGAGGTGAACCACGCCGTGGAGGGTGAGCCGCGAGGGGCCCTGGCCGCGGGACCATCCCCTGCTCTCGGCTGGGCAGAGGTCACCGAACTTGCGTGGGGCACTCAGGTGGGCGGGGCACGCATGGACAGCAAATACCCTCCGCAAAAGAGCAAGCCCCGAACTCCTGATCACATCAGCGGGAGTCTCAGCTGGGTGCCGGGCTGTCTTGAACACTTGCTAATTTTGGGTGTTGTTTTTCCTCCTCTGGCTGGGCTATAAGTTTCCTTTTTCTTTTCTTTCTTTCTCTTTGTTTTTTCTTTTGAAACAGGGTCTCTCTCTGTTGCCCAGGCTACAGTGGCTCGATCATAGCTCACTGCAGCCTCGAACTCCAGGACTCAAGCGATCCTCTCGCCTCTCGAGTCGCTAGGACTACAGGCGCGAGCCACCACGCCCCGCAAATTTTGTTTAAAAAAAAAATTGTAGAGATGGGATCTCACTGCGTGTTGCCAGGCTGGTCTCAAATTCAAATTCCTGGGCATAATGGGTTTTCCAGTCTTGGCCTCCCAAAGTGCTGTGATTATACCTGTGAGCCACCACACCTGGCCTCAAGTTTCCTTTTGGAACTTAAAAGAGTGGATCTTATTGCAGTAGCTCTTCTCTAACTTAATAGCAGATCTCTGGGATTCCCTTTTTATTACTATCCATAGGCACTGGAAGACAAGATGGATCTTTTTAAATGCTAGAAGTTAAAACCAGTTCTTAACATGTCTTTGTTGAGGTACCTTCCAGAACATAAGATACAACAACTCCAGTTTCTGTTATAGTGACTTGAATCTCAGAGTCAAGGGCCCAGTGTCAAAGAAAATTGGCTTTGACTTTTTGTAATCTAGGAGCACGAGTCTGTGAGATGTTTATTCAAAGAGTTAAAGAGCCTGTTTTGTACCAAACAATAAACTGTAAAAAGAAATTTACAGTGAATTTTGAGAGTATGAAGGAATAGCCAACGGATCCTTATATCTGGAAAAAAACGTATTATAGTATAGGTGTAAGAGAACGAAACAGATCTGGAAAACATTGTTTTAGTGGATTTTATGTCAGCTGAGGAAGATAGGCTGGTCTCAGTGGAGACTTAAACCTTTTTTTTTGAGACAGGGTCTCATTCCTCATTCTGCTGCCCAAGCTGGAATGCAGTGATACCATCATAGCTCACTGCAGCCTCAAACTCTGGGTTCAAGCAGTCCTCTCGCCTCAGCCTCCCAAGTAACTGGAACTATAGGCATGTGCCACCATGCCTGGCTAATTAAAAAAAAAAAGTTTTTTTTTTAGAGACAAGGTTGCACTATGTTGCCCAGGTTGATCTCAAATTTCTGACCTCAAGTGATCCTCCCATCTTGGCTTCCCAAAGCGCTAGGATTACTGGTGTGAGCCACCACTCCTGGCCTAAACCATGTTTTGAGGATAAGTTAAATTATAAAAAATAACATGCACTGGCAACCATTTCATGTAACTCCTCAACTTGACTTTTATTCACCGTGTGTTGATTCACTGTGTGTTGATTCAGTACATACTGCACACAAGTCTCTCTCCTAGGCTCAGATGGAAAGACCAAACAGACTACTTTCACTGGGAGTGGATAGTCCAAGAGATGTTCCCATTTTTGTTTGTTTGTTTGTTTTTTTGAGACGAAGTCTCACTCTTTCCCCCTGGCTGGAGTGCAGTGGCGCCATCTCAGCTCACTGCAACCTCCCCCTCCTGAGTTCAAGTTATTCTCCTGCCTCTACCTCCTGTGTAGCTGGGATTACAGGTGCGTGTCCCACGCCTGGCTAATTTTTGTATTTTTAGTAGAGACGGGGTTTCATGATGTTGGCCAGGCTGATCTTGAACTCCTGACCTCAGGTGATCCACCCATCTCGGCCTCCCAAAGTGCTGGGATTACAGGCATGAGCCACTGCGCCCGGCCAGATGTGCCCATTGTTTGAGAAAAGGTAGGGAGGGGGCTTTATTTCACTGCAGATTGTTTTCTTTCTTTCTTTCTTTTTTTGAGACAGGGTCTCACTTTGTCACCCAGGCTACAGTGCAGTGGTGTGATCAGTGCTCACTGCAGCTTCACCTCTCGGGCTCAAGGAATTCTCCTGCCTCAGCCTCCTGAATAACTGGGACCACAGGCTTGTGCCACCATGCCAGATGGCACAATTTTTTGATTTTTTGTAGAGATGGGGTCTCACTATGTTGTCCAGGCTGGTCTCAAACTCCTGAGCTCAGGTGATCCTCCAGCCTTTGCCTCCTAAAGTGCTGGGATTACAGGCGTGAGCCACCACGCCCAGCCTGTATTCTTTATTGTACCTTGCATCTTTTACTAATTATTGAGCATCTACTATGCATGTGTCCAGAAATGGGCAGTGGGGAGGAAAAGTTTATCTTGCTCGAGCTTGCTGCCTGTGGGGAAGATAGAAACAGTAAATTACAATGAGGTATGGCTTCACTCAGAATAGAATCTGGAGTTGTGAGAGATGGCAGGAGGGTGCAGTTACGTCTTATTTAGGAGAATCATAAAGCACTTGCCCTGTGTTAGACCTTGAAGGAAAACTTTGTAGGGCAAAGAGGAAAGGACATTAATAATAATATAATAGCAACTTGAACCCAGGAGGCAGAAGTTGCAGTGAGTAGAGATCCCGCCACTACACTCCAGCCTGGGTGACAGAGTGAGACTCTGTCTCAAAAATAATAATAATAACGATATAATGGCACATATATGAGGTTTGGTACATGTCAGACACCCTTTTTAGTGCTCTATATGTATTAACTAAGTGATTCTCAAACATGGGTTGCAATGCTTTCCTCACCTCCCCTTATCCTTGTTCATGCCCTCAGGAACAGGGAATATTTGGAAATTGGTGGTGGGAGGTTTTTTTTTTTTTTTTGAGATGGAGTTTCAATCTTGTTGCCCAGGGTGGAGTGCAATGGAGTGCAATGGCGTGATCGCGGCTCACCGCAACCTCCGCCTCTCGGGTTCAAGCAATTCTCCTGCCTCAGCCTCCCGAGTAGCTGGGGTGTACAGGCATGCACCACCATGCCTGGCTAATTTTGTATTTTTAGTAGAGATGGGTTTCTACATGATGATCAGGCTGGTCTCGAGCTCCCAACCTCAGGTGATCCGCCTGCCTCGGCCTCCCAAAGTGTTGGGATTACAGGCATGAGCCATTGTGCTGGAATGTGGGAGCTTTTTTATTTATTTTATTTATTTTTTATGTATTTGTTTTTTTTTGAGACGGAATCTCGCCCTGTCGCCCAGGCTGGAGGGCAGTGGCGTGATCTTGACTCACTGCAAGCTCTGCCTCCAGGGTTCACACCATTCTCCTGCCTCAGCCTCCCGAGTAGCTGGGACTACAGGTGCCTGCAACCACGCCCGGCTAATTTTTTGTATTTTTAGTAGAGACGGGGTTTCACCTTGTTAGCCAGTATGGTCTCGATCTCCTGACCTCGTGATCCACTCGCCTTGGCCTCCCAAAGTGCTGGGATTATAGGCGTGAGCCACCACGCCCGGCTGTGGGAGCTTTTTTAGTTGTTGCAGTAGTGGGGAATGTTGCAGTGACATTCAGACATAAGACATTCAGTGGGAGGACCCAGTGATGCTTAATGTCCTGCAGTGCTTGGTACAATCCTGCACAATGAAGAATTGTCCTGGCCTAAATGTGAATAGTACCTGCTTTTGGGCATGGTTATCTAATTTAAACCTGACAGTTATCCTTAGAGGTAGGCACAGTTATTATGTCCACTATAGACTTGTAGAAACTGAGGTTGAGAGAAGTTAAGTAACTTGCTCAGCATCATGTTCCCAATGAATGGGGAGCCTGGACTGAACCCAGACAGTTGGCTCCAGAGCCCAGGCCCTTAACCATTATATTTCACTACTTCCTTCGTATTAAAGAGAGAGAGAGAGTAACATATGCACAGGAGTGTGGCTATAAGAAGGCATAGTCCAGGGAAAGGTGAGAAGTTCAAACAGAGCTGCATGAATAATATCAATAAACAGTCTGGGTGTGATCTCAGTGCTTTGGGAAGCTGAAGTGGGAGGATTGCTTGAGGCCAGGAGTTCCAGACCAGCAGTTCCAGACCAGCCTAGACAACACAGCAAGACCCTATCTCTACAAAAAATTAAAAAACTAGCCAGCATGGTGGTTCATGCTTGTAGTCCAGCTACTTGGGAGGATTGCTTGAGCCTACAAGTTCGAGGCTGCAGTGAGCTAGGATTGCACCACTGCACTCCAATGTGGGGGACAGAGTGAGACAAGATAATTAGTAGTGTTATTATTAGAGAATCACACTTTCGTAGGGGAAATGTAACTGAAGATGAGGCAGATAAATAGATCGGGATCAGCCTGAGAAAGACCTTTCTGGCCAGCCTTAGGAGTTTGGCTTTTATCCGTTAGGCAGCGGGTAGCCTTCATAGGTTTAAAACTCCGTTTATTTTTATGCAAGATGAGACAAGGGCCCAAGTCTGCGATGAGGAAAGGTGATTGTAGCCGTTCAAGCACATGTTGAGGACCCCAAATTGGAGGACCAATTTCTTCATTTAGTCAGTCAACAAATATTTATTGGGCACAAACTCTTTTCTAGGTTCTAAAAATACACTGTTGAACAAGACCCAGTGTTGGATTGGAGAGGTCCACAGGGGCCACGTTATGCAGGGATTTTATTTTTATTTTTATTTATTTATTTATTTTTGAGATGGAGTCTCACTCTGTCGCCAGGCTGGAGTGCAGTGGTGTAATCTCGACTCACTGCAACCTCCGCCTCCCAGGTTCAAGTGATTCTCCTGCCTCAGCCTCCCGAGTAGCTGAGGCTACAGGCACACACCACCATGCCCAGCTAATTTTTGTATTTTTAGTAGAGACAGGGTTTTACCACATTGGTCAGGTTGGTCTTGATCTCTTAACCTCGTGATCCGCCTGCCTCGGCCTCCCAAAGTGCTGGGATTACAGGCGTGAGCCACCAAGCCTGGCCAGGGATTTTATTTTATTTCTTTATTTTTAAGAAACGGGGTCTTGCTCTGTCACCCAGGTTAGAATGCTATGCAGGGATTTCAGTGTCACATTAAAGAGTTTGATTTTAAGGCCGGGTGCGGTGGCTTATGCCTGCAATCCCAGCACTTTGGGAGGCTGAGGTGGGTGGATCACCTGAGACCAGGAGTTTGAGACTAGCCTGACCTACACAGCAAAACCCCGTCTCTACTGAAAATATAAAAATTAGCCGGGCGTGGTGGTGCACAACTGTAATCCCAGCTACTTGGGAGGCTGAGGCAGGCGATCACTTGAACCTAGGAGGCAGAGGTTCCAGTGAGCTGAGATTGTGCCACTGCACTCCAGTCTGGGTGACAGAGGGAGACTCTGTCTCAATAAATAAATAAATAGAGTGTGAATTTAATTTAAAAATAAGGCATTGTAGGATTTTTAAGCAGCGGAGTAACATGGTTCAGGAGGCTATTGCTGAGGTCCAGAAAGGAGATGATAGTGGCTTCAACTGGGATGATGGCAGTGAAGATGATGAGTCATGGGTAGATTTAAGATATTTTTAGGCTTGGCATTGTGGCTCACACTTGTAATCCCAGCATTTTGGGAGGCCTAGCCAGGCAGGTCCCTTGAGCCCAGGAGTTTGAGACCAGCCTGGGCAACATGGCGAAACTCTGTCTCTACAAAATATATAAAAATTATTCAGTCCTGGTGGTGTGTGCCTGTAGTCCCAGCTACTTGAGAGGCTGAGGTGGGAGGATCACCTGAGACCAGGATCCTGGTTGAGGTTGCAGTGAGCTGTGATTTCACCACTGCACTCCAGTCTGGGCAACCGAGTGAGACCCTGTCTCAAAAATAATTTTAAAATAGCCTGGGCCTGGTGGCTCATGCCTGTATTCCCAGCACTTTGGGAGCCCAAGGTGGGTGGATCACCTGAGGTCAGGGGTTCAAGAGCAGCCTGGCCAACATGGTGAAACCCCATCTCTACTGAAAATACAAAAAATTAGCCAGGCGGGTGGCGGGTGCCTATAAACCCAGCTACTCTGGAGGCTGAGGCAGGAGAATCACTTGAACCCGGGAGGCAGAGGTTGCAGTGAGCCGAGATTGCGCCACTGCACTCCAGCCTGGGTGACAGAGCGAAACTCTGTATCAAAAAAAAAAAAGACCATGGAAAGCAGGCATTGGGGCCAGACCCATCTGAGGCTTAGTTTCAGCTCTGTAAGATCTTGGGCAAGTTACTTTAACCTCTCTGAGTTTTCTTATCAGGAGGAGGTGGCTGCTAATGACCGCCATGGACATTAAGGAATACAATGTATGCAAAGCTCCTGGGGCATGCCTCCTTGCAAATGGAGTTATGATTTCACTGGTGGTGGCGAGTTGGTGTTGGGACAGGTTGATTGTTGATTCTTTGTGAAATCAAAGGCCCTTTCCCATCAGTCTGGGGACATGATCCCGGCAGGGGCCACCTTACTGCCCATCTCCTCTCCTGCCCCATATTTTCTGCAGGCTTCAAAAACAGTTTGGTTGGTCGTGCATTTCCTTTCTGTTGTCTGATTTGTTTCCTGTTTTTTACTGGTGACTGGTCCAACTTTCACCTTTTGTGGCTATCGCTGTTGTTGATTTTTTTTTTTTAACTACAGAAACAAGTCACCAAGCTCTCCAGAACATGCCCAAAGTGCTCCGTGATGTTGAAGCCCTAAAACAGGAGGCATCTTTCCTGAAAGAACAGATGATTCTTGTCAAGGAGGACATTAAAAAATTTGAACAGGATACATCTCAATCCATGCAGGTATTTTGGCTCCTGTCGTAAATGGTGATTCTTGTTTTGGGAAGGTGGTCACTCTCATAAGGGGTTTAGAACAGCACGGTGTTTTGGGAGGCCAACCATCACTCAAGATTCTGCCCAGCACTCCAGCTAGGCTCTTTTTTTTTTGAGACAGAGTGTCGTTCTGTAGGTGGAGTGCAGGCTGCAGTACAGTGGCGTGATCTCAGCTCATGGCAACCTCCACCTCCCAGGTTCAAGCGATTCTCGTGCCTCAGCCTTCTGAGTAGCTGGGATCACAGACGTGCAACACCATGCCCGGCTGATTTTTGTATTTTTAGTAGAGACAGGGTTTCACCATGTTGCCCAGGCTGGTCTCGAACTCCTGGCCTCAAGTGATCCTCCCATCTGGGCCTCCCGAAGTGCTGGGATTACAGGCGTGAGCCACTGTGCCCGGCTCCCCGAAACTATGCTTTTGCTTGGGTCTTTCAGCTGATTCATCTCTTCAGCACTGCTGAATAAATTTAGCCAGATGATTGGTGTTTTGGGAGACAGAAGCTCCCTAAAGACGGGAGCAAGCCACCATACTTACATTTCAAGTCCCTGGTGGCAGATGGAGAAAAAGGACCTACCCCTTCATTTCTCACCCCTCACGCCTCTTTCAGGTGTTGGTAGAAATTGACCAAGTGAAGTCCAGAATGCAACTTGCTGCTGAATCTCTTCAGGAAGCAGATAAGTGGAGCACGTTGAGCGCCGATATTGAGGAGACATTTAAGACTCAGGTAGGTTTCTTGTTTAGGGGATGTTATGAAAGGTATTTAAGCAAGAACTTGAGGTTTGGAGAAAGCAAAAGAGATACAAAGTTGATAGCCAATAGCAGCATTCAGAAACCTTCAGACTCAGGGTGGGGAAGATCTGAAGCTGCTCGATGTGTTTCCAGCCTCTTAGGCTTGCACCCTCTGTGTGACTGAAGCCTCTTAGTCACAGAGTGAGTTCAAGAGAAGCCTCGATAAAGATGTACAGGCACCAGGCACTGTGGCTCATACCTGAAATCCCAGCTCTTTGGGATGCTGAGGTGGGAGGATCACTTGAGGCCAGGAGTTTGAGACCAGCCTGGGTAACATAATGAGACCCCCATCTCTACAAAACATAAAAAAATTAGCCAGCTGTGGTGCTGCACACTTGTAGTTCCAGCTACTCAGGAGGCTGAGGCGGGAGGATCTCTTGAGCCCAGGAGTTGAAGGCTACAGTAAACTATGATCATACCACTGTGCTGAGGGACAGAGCAAGACCCTGTCTAAAAAAAAAAAAAAAAAAAAAAAAGAAGAAGAAAAGAAAAACCAGCACAGGCAGAGAAGGTTGGGGGTAAATGGATGAGAGGGTGGAACATGGGGAGAGGACAGCCTTATATACCTTGGGGACTTGGTGGGTTATTGACCCCTTCTGAGGCTGCAAAGTGTGGAAAATAGTAACATTTTCCACCTGGGATGTAAGGATGAAGTAAGATGATGGCTTATGAAGAACTCTTACTCAATTGTAAAGCAAAATGAATGATTTATCAGTCAATTTTTTTAAAAAAGTTACAAATGCACATAGGAACAAATTTATTACACAGGAATAAACTGCAAAAAATAAGTTTTTTTCCTAACCCTGACCCCCACCTTAGTCCTCTAATTTTTCTTTTCTTTTTTTTCTTTTGAAACGGAGTCTCATTCTGAAGCCCAGGCTGGAGTACAGTGGCATGATACCTCCACTTCCCGGGTTCAAGTGATTCTCCTGTCTCAGCCTCCCGAGTACCTGGGATTATAGGCGCGCACTACCATACCTGGCTAATTTTTGTATTTTTAGTAGAGATGAGGTTTCACCATGTTGGCCAGGCTGGTCTTGAACTACTGACCTCAGGTGATCTGCCCTCCTCGGCCTCCCAAAGTGCAGGGATTACAGGCGTGAGTCACCATGCCCGGCCAGGGGTTTTAATTTTTCTTGTACAGACAAGCCCTGTTATCAACTTTATGCACATCCTTCCAGATACACACATATATATGTATGTTCTCTGCCCCTTTTTTTCCTCACAAAGCTCATTGTGAACACTGCTTTTCACTTTATTTTTTCACTCAACAATCTATCTTTTATTTATTTATTTATTGAGACAGAGTCTTGCTCTGTTGCCTAGGCCGGAGTCCAGTGGCATGATCTCGGCTCACTGCAAACCTCTGCCTCCTGGGTTCAAGCGATTCTCCTGCCTCAGCCTCCCGAGTAGCTGGGAATACAGGTGGACGCCACCATGCCTGGCTAATTTTTGTATTTTTAGTAGAGACAGAGTTTCACCATGTTGGCCAGGCTGGTCGCAAACTCCTGACCTCAGGTGATCCTTCAGCCTCGGCCTCCCAAAGTGCTGGGATTACAGGGGCGTGAGCCACCCCGCCCGGCTGCCTGACCAATTTCTTAAAATGTTTTGTAAAGACAAGGTCTTGCTATATTGGTCAGGCTGGTCTTGAACTCCTGGCCTCATGCAATCCTCCTGCCTCAGCCTCTGAAAATGCTGAGATTTATAGGTATAAGCCATTGTGCCCAGGCTGGATGTGAATATTTTTAAAACTCTTAGCACATATTGCTAAATTGCCTTCCAGAAAGACGGTATAAATTTAAATTTATGATACCAGACAGATTGTCTTTTTTCTTTTGTACCCTCACCAACAATAGCTATTATAATTTTTCGAACACTTTTCCAATTTGTTAGGGGGAAAATGACACTTTCTTGTTTTAATTTAATTTGCATTTATTTGAGTAGTTTTTTTTTTTTTTTTTTTTTTGAGACAGGGTCTTTCTCTGTTGCCCAGGCTGGAGTGCAGTGGTGCGATCTTGGCTAACTGCAGTCTCCACCTTCCAGGCTCAAGTGATCCTCCTGCCTTAGCTTCCTGAGTAGCTGGGACTACAGGTGCGCATGACCACACTCAGCTAATTTTTACTGTTTGTAGAGACTGGATCTTGCCATGTTAACCAGGCTGGTCTTGAACTCCTGGCTTCAAGGGATCCTCCTGCCTCAATCTCCCAAAGTGCTGGGATTACAGGCATGAACCACCACTATGCCCAGCCCCATTTTCTTACTTGATAAGTTGCCTTTTTCGTGTATTTTATCTATTCCCAATTGAGGCAGTAGGGATCTTTTAAAATGAATATTCTCTATTCTGGTCTTTTCTAGGACATAGCTGTGATTTCTGCCAAGCTAACAGGTATGCAGAACAGCTTAATGATGCTTGTTGATACACCAGACTACTCAGAAAAGTGTGTGCACTTGGAGGCACTGAAGAACAGGCTGGAGGCCCTAGCCAGTCCGCAGATTGTAGCGGCGTTCACCTCTCAGGCTGTAGGTGAGTGCTAGCTGCTTCTCATCTCTGTGTATAACTCTCTATAAAGATAAGGCCTTGTAAGTCTTCAGTTTTTAGAATGTCTTAATGGTGATTGAATTATATAGATTAGAAGGAACTCTGTAATTTTTTTTTTTTTTTTTTTTTTGAGACGGAGTCTTTCTCTGTCACCGAGGCTGGAGTGTAGTGGCGCGATCTCGGCTTACTGCAACCTCCGCCTCCTGGGTTCAAGTGATTCTCCTGCCTCAGCCTCCCGAGTAGCTGGGATTACAGGCGTGTGTTACCACGCCCAGGTAATTTTTGTATTTTGAATAGAAACGGGCTTTCACCATGTTGGCCGGGCTGGTCTCGAACTCCTGACCTCAGGTGATCCACTCGCCTCGGCCTCCCAAAGTGCTGGGATTAACAGACGTGAGCCACTGCGCCTGGCCAGGAGTGTCTTTCTATTGCTTTTATGTGTAGAAAGCAATAACTGCTTTTGGAATTCTTGGGTCACACGCTTTCCCCTTCAGAATTCTTCATTGTCGTCTGCCATCTATATTTATTTTTCTTTTCCCCCAGAATGTCTCACAAAACAGCCAAATATACTTCTGTAAAGACAAAAGGTGAAATGCTACTTCTGTGAATTCTGTCTTCTAGTGCGAATGCATTTCCCTCTACATTCTGATAAGTATGAGATTGGCCTGCTTCTTCTTCCTATTATTTTTTTTTGTATGTAGCTTGTTTCTTTTCCCTGAATAGTTATAAAAGGGACTGACAAACATTTTCTGTAAAGGGCCAGATCATAAATATTAGGATTTGGCGGCCTTATGGTCTCTCTCACAGATACCTCTGCAGTTGTGGCACAAAAGCCCACTCATAAATGGATGGGCTTTGCTGTGTGCCAGTAAATTTTTTTTGTTTTTTTTAAGACGAAGTCTCGCTGTGTTCCCCATGCTGGAGTGCAGTGGCGTGACCTCAGCTCAATGCAGCCTCTGCCTCCCAGGCTCAAACGATCCTCCTGTCTCAGTCTCCCGAGTAGCTGGGATTACAGAAGTGCGCCACCACACCTGGCTAATTTTTATATTTTCAGTAGAGATGGGGTTTCACCATGTTGTCCAGGCTGGTCTTGAACTCCTGATCTCAAGTGATCTGCCCACCTTGGCCTCCCAAAGTGTTGGGATTAGAGGCGTGAGCCACCATGCCTGGCCAAGTAAAACTTTATTTACAATAACAGATGGCAGTTTGGCCTGCTGGCGCATAGTTTGCCAAATTATGGCTTATAAGATTCTTTTACCTTGTAGTTTAGTAACTTCTCTAGGTTCTTTTTCAGTTTTGAAAGTTTTTAACTTTTCCAGGACCCAGCGTCAGCCATTTTCACCTACCAATTCATATCTTCATTTACAGAAAATCACCTTCCTTAAAAATTTTTTTTTCTGTTTTATTTGTTCTCTTTTCTGTCTTTGAGAACATCAACTATCTGTTCATTAGCTCTCCTTTTTCCCTCTCCGTATATCTCATATTTTCTCTGGTCTCTTTTGGATGTTTGCCTGCTCCCTCTCAGTCCCCTCCTGCCATGTGTGGTTTTTCTAAAGCTTGTTTTTCATTTGGCTGATGGGGTTTTCTGAAGTATCTGTTCTGGAGCATATATGCAGGGCAGCGTGAATCCATGACTCTGGTTTGCAGTCCTCAAACTTCACTCAAATAAACTCTCTACTTATTTAAAAAAATAAAGTATCTGTTCTTGGCTGGGTACAGTGGCTCATGCCTGTAATCCCAGCACTTTGGGAGGTCAAGGCGGGAGGATCACCTGAACCCAGGTGTTTGAGACAAGCCTAGGTATCATAGCAAGACCCTGTCTCTACAAAAAATAAAAAATTAGCCAGGCATGGTGGCACACGCTTGTAGTCTCAGCTGCTCAGGAGGTTGGGGCAGAAGGATCGCTTGAGCCCAGGAGTGACAGAGTGAGATCTTGTCTCAAAAAAAAAAAAAAAAAAAATAGGTTTTGTTATCTTTGTTCTTCTAATTAATTTTTAATTTTTGTTATGTCATGATTTACTTCCTAATTTTTTTCCTTAGCTCTGCCAACCTCCCTTTATATCTCATTGTAATACCTTAGATTCCTTTTTTTTTTGAGACGGAGTCTCATTCTGTCACCCAGGGTGGAGTACAGTGGCATGATCTCTGCCTCCTGGGTTCAAGCGATTCTCCTGCCTTACCTCCCGAGTAGCTGGGATTACAGGCACGTGCTACCACACCTGGCTAATTTTTTGTATTTTTAGTGTAGATGGGGTTTCGCCATGTTGGCCAGGCTGGTCTTGAACTCCTGACCTCAGGTGATCTGCCTGCCTTGGCCTCCCAAAGTGCAGGTATTACAGGCGTGAGCCACCGTGCCCAGCCTATTTTTTTTTTTTTTAATAGATGGGGTCTTGCTATGTTGCCCAGGTTAGTCTTGAACTCCTGGCCTAAAGTGATCCTCACACCTCAGCCTCCCGAAGCCTTAGGTCCTATTAAAGAAAGGATATATAATTTCTTTGAGAGTGTGAAGCAATTATTGCCTAAAATTTTCTTCTCTTTCTTAGGGAAAATCTTTGGAAGTGTTCTTTTTTAGAAAAAAATTTTAAAAATTGTGGCAAAATACACATAACAAAATCTACCATTTTAATAATTTTTAAGTGTGCATTTCAGTGGCATTAAGTACATTCACATTGCTGTGCAAACATCACCACCATCCATCTCCAGAACTTTTTTCATCTTTCTGAACTGAAATTTTGTACCCATTAAACAGCAACTGTCCGTTCCTCCTACCCTCACCTGCCAGCAATCATCATTCTACTTTTGTCCCTATGAATTTGACGACTCTACATGCCTCCTATAATGGATTCACGTAGTATTTTTCCTTTTATGGCTTAGCATAACATCTTCAAGTCTCATCCATGGTGTAGCATGTGTCAGAATTTCCTTTCTTCTTAAGGCTGAATAATATTCCATCTCATATATTACCACATTTTCTCTATCTATTCATCTGTTGATGGACATTTAGGTTATTTCTACCTTTTGGCTGTTGTGAAGAATGCTAGAATGATCATGGGTGTACAAGTGTCTGTTTGAGTTCCAGCTTTCAATTCCTTTAGGGATCTACTCAGAAGTGGAATTGCTGGATCATATGCTTATCTTTTTTTTTTTTTTTTTTTTCTTGGAGACACAGTTTAACTCTGTTGCCCAGGCTGGAGTGTGCAGTGGCATGATCTCGGCTCACTGTGACCTCTGCCACCCGGATTCAAGCGATTCTTGTGCCTCAGCCTCCCAAGTAGCTGGGATTAAAGGTGCGCACCACCACACCTAGCTAATTTTTGTATGTTTAGTAGAGACGGGGTTTCGCCATGTTGGCCAGGCTGGTCTCGAACTCCTGGCCTCAAGTGATCCGCCTATCTTGGCCTTCCAAAGTGCTGGGATTACAGGTGTGAGCCACCACACCTGGCCATATGGTAATCTGATGTTTAATTTTTTGAGGAACTGTTATATTGTTCTCCATAGTGGCTGCACCATTTTACACTACCACCAGCAATGCACAAGGGTTCCAATTTCTCCACACCTTTCCAACCCTTGTCATTTTTTGTTTTTTTGGATTATAGCCATACTAATGAGTATGAAATGGTATCTTATGGTTTTGATTTTCATTCCTCTAATGATTAATGATATTGAGTGTATTTTCATTTGCTTATTGACTATTTGTATATTGCTGGAAAAATGTCTATTCAAATCCTTTCCCCATTTTTGTTTTGTTTTGTTGTTTTTTGAGACAGGGTCTTGCACTGTTACCCAGGCTGGAATGCAGTGGTGCAATCATGGCTCCCCGCAGCTTTGACCTCCCAAGCTCAAGTGATCCTCCCACCACAACCTCCCAAGTAGCTGGGACTACAGGTGTGCACTGCCACACCCAGCTAATTTTTTGTTTTTTGTAGAGATAGGGTCTTGCTATGCTGCTCAGGCTGGTCTTAAACTCCTGGACTCAAACAATCCTCCCTCCTCAGCCTCAAAGTCCTGAGATTACAGGCATGAGCCAAGGTGCCTGGCCCTTTACCCAATTTTATATTGGGTTATTTGGTTTTTTGCTGGTGAGTTGTAGAAATTCTTCATATATTCTGGATATTATTCTTTAATTGAATATGTCTTGCAAATATTTTCTCCCATTCCATGGATTGTCTTTTCATTCTATTATTGATGAAATCTTTTGATGCCCAAGTTTTTAATTTTTTTTTTTTTTTTTTTTTTTTTGAGACGGAGTCTTGCTCTGTTTCCAGGCTGGAGTGCAGTGGCTTGATCTCGGCTCACTGCAACCTCCGCCTCCTGGGTTCAAGCGATTCTCCTGCCTCAGCTTCCCAAGTAGCTGAGACTACAGGCGTGTGCCACCACGCCCAGCTAATTTTTGTATTTTTAGTAGAGATGGAGTTTCACTGTGTTGGCCAGGATGGTCTCAATCTCTTGACCTTGTGATCCACCTGCCTCAGCCTCCCCAGGTGCTGGGATTACAGGCGTGAGCCACCATGCCCAGCCCCAAGTTTTTAATTTTGTTGTAGTCTAATTTATTGAGTGCATAGGTACCGTGGTGGAGTTTTCTTTTTTTCTGCTGATTCATGTTTGTATGTGATAGTGCTTTTGTTCTGGGCCTGGTATTTACTGAAAAATAGTGGAATTTCCTTGGAAGCCCCTCCTTGTTTAAGAGAGCTTTCCTTTAGCCCTTGATTGAAAGTTTACATTCTCTGCTGTGCTCTTCAGTTACCTAGAGAGAATGGCCTCAGTACTCATCTCCAGCCCTCTAATTCCCTGTCTTCCCCATTCGTTAATTCTTTATTTTGAATCTTTTGTTCATTCAACCCCCCAGGCTGGAGCTGGGGGGTTGGAAAGTCGCCATCTAGAAGCTTCGTTCCTCACAGTCTCTCGTGAATTTGTGGCTACTACAGAGCTCACTTTTCTGGTTGGGGTTACATCCAGTTATGTGAGGTTAGGGGAGTGGGAGTGGGGATGGAGAGGTGGTGGCTCCATGCATTTAAGGTTTTTTGTTTGTTTCCTTCTGAGTGAGCTGGCGACTGGGAGCTGGTGTTGGATTTGAGTGATGCCTGGTGGTTCAGCATCATGGGTTTCGTTTTGGAGATAAGCAGTTTTTGACAGCTTTCGCGCACAAATTTGAATCAGGCTTGACTCTAGGCAGGACACGGATTCAGAAGGCGAAAATGGCACTTTTGAGCCCCGTAGGCTGCCT
The DNA here is from genome assembly GCF_028885625.2 of Pongo pygmaeus. Lineage (NCBI taxonomy): Eukaryota > Metazoa > Chordata > Mammalia > Primates > Hominidae > Pongo > Pongo pygmaeus. Next base: position 24,340,145 of record NC_072391.2, read on the forward strand.
CATCTGCTAGGCTGCGGTGGAAACAGCCCTCCCTCCCATGCCTGGCCCAAGCCCCCTTGGCCCCCAGTCTTTGGCCCTTTGTACTGTTCTGCGCCACCCTTAGCGCCCAGACTTTTACCAGCTTCCCCACCCATTGTGGCCCAAAGTGATTGGATATCTGGTTGGGATTCTCTGAAGTATGTAGTACAGATATTTTCCTGGCTTCAACGCAGATAAAACGATGTTTTCTTTTGGTGATTAATCTTAATTTTGGCGAGTATCAGGAAGGGTTCCCCCACCCCACAGGTAATGTGTTGTTTATAATCAGCCATGTTTCCTAGAAGGCTGAGGTAGTTCTTTATCTAACAGTTTTTACTTTTTATTTTTTTTGAGACGGAGTCTACACTCTGTTGCCCAGGCTGGACTGCAGTGGTGTGATCTCGGCTCACAGCAACCTCCACCTCTTGGGTTCAAGCGCCTCAGCCTCTGGAGTAGCTGGGATTACAGGCGTGCACCACCACGCCTGGTTAATTTTTTATATTTTTAGTAGAGACGGGGTTTCACCATATTGGCCAGGCTGGTCTCGAGCTCCTGACCCCAGGTGATCCACCCACTTCAGCCTCCCAAAGTACTGGGATTATAGTCGTGAGCCACAATACCCGGCCTAGCTAACAGTTTTTAAAGGGAATTCTCTAATAAATTTGTTCATCCCCAACATGTTCCCCTTTTCCATCTCTCTCCTAAAATGACAATGTGGGTATAGCCAAGTATACATGCCCAGTTCATTTTATATAACCAATGAATTCAGCTGATACACTGAAGCAACTTTTTATAGAATTATTTTAATTAATTTTTTTGCTTCTCACTGGTCAAACCCGATTTATAGAATTTTGTTTTTTGAGCTAGAATCTTGCTCTGTCACCCAGGCTGAAGTGCAGTGATGTGATCACAGTTCACTGCAGCCTTGTCCTCTCAGGCTCAAGTGATACTCCCAGCTCAGCCTCCTGGGGTTTACAGGTGCACACCACGCCCAGCTAATTTTTTCTATTCTTTGTAGAGGGGTCCTGTGTTGCCTAGGACATTTTTGAACTTCTGGGCTCAAACAGTCCTCCCACCTCAGCCTCCCAAAATGCTGGGATTACAGGTGTGAGCCACCACACCCGGCCTATGGAATAATTTTAAATGCAACAGGAAGATTCATTTATTTAAGTGTTCTTATGAAAATAATAAGCATTTTAAAGGCAAATATTCGTTTTCTAACTCATGGATTTCTGCCCATTAAGTCAAGTTCCACTGGCAGGTCTCAGCGCTTAGCTGGGTGTCCCACAGCGGTTGCTGTTACAACATTTCCTTCTCAGCAGTTTATTGGGCTTCCCAGAAGTGAAGGGGAACAGAGCAAATATAAGAAGTTTGGAGACCTGTTAGCTCAAGGCTTTTTTTTTTTTTTTTTTCCCTTCCTTTTGATATAGTTCTAAGGCTGTGGCATGTATGTTTTGGCCAGAAGGGGGCGGACGGGAGCCAGAGGTGGCGCTGCTGTGCACACTATTCAGAGACTGCACTGAAACCCACCTTCCTGTCTGTCCAGTGGTGAGCCTGGAAGCAAGTGCTTTGCCCAGTCATTTCCTCTGCCCTTAGGGAAATATGTAAGAAACTACTTGATATTAAGCCCATAACTTGGGTCTTAGAATCCATTGTTATGTGTGGAATGCTAATAGTTATCAAATTATTTGATTTTATGTTTTGTTTTTTTTGTTTTGCTTTGTTTTAGACGGAGTCTTGCTCTGTCTGCCAGGCTGGAGTGCAGTGGCGTGATCTTGGCTCACTGCAACCTCTGCCTCCCGGGTTCAACCAATTCTCCTGCCTCAGCCTCCCAAAGAGCTGGGATTACAGGTGTGCACCACCACGCTCAGCTAATTTTTTTTTTTTTTTTTAGTAGAGATGGGGTTTCACCATGTTGGCCAGGCTGGTCTCGAGCTCCTGACCTCAGGTGATCCACCTGCCTTAGCTTCCCAAAGTGCTGGGATTACAGGCATGAGCTACCGCGACCGGCCCAAATTATTTACTTATTCCTCAAACCACCAGATATGTTGACATATAGAATTTCAGTGTGTTTGCTTTTTTAAAGTTCCCATCTGGTATAATCGAAGTAGGAATTTTCAAAGACATAACTAACCTCTCAATATCATGTTAAAATATGAATTCTGTGAGGAACAGCGGGCAATACCCTGCAGTATCTGGTTTTCAAGTCATGCTTATTTTTCAAATTTATGATCCTCATGCATGAGTTAATTCAGTATCTAGGCAGGAACTTGTGAATACTAGCTTCCATATATCCACCTTCATTCTGGTGACTTTTTTCTCATGTCTACACCAGAAAGGCTGGTAACAGTATATATACATTGTATGTTCTTTAGATCAGTCCAAAGTATTTGTGAAGGTGTTTACTGAAATTGACCGGATGCCCCAGCTCCTGGCCTACTACTACAAGTGTCACAAGGTAAGAAGCTGTGCGTGATGACAGTTGTGCAGTTGTGGAATGCTCATAACTCTGGGTCACAGAATCGCAGGTTCATAATTCAGAAGATAAGAACATTTGTCTCCTTGCCCTCTGGCTGTTTTTCTCTTAGTTAGCCAGTAGGGGGTGCTCTTGGTCTAGCATATGGATTTGTTTAATTACCAGTTGGAAAAAGTTATCCGTTTTCATTCTGTTTTCTGTTTACAGCTGGATTCATTATAGACTTGAAACGTTGTTTCAATTTATTCTCATTTTTGCCTTTTAAGGGAGATTTATGTCTTAAGCTATATTACACCCTCAGGAAGCAGTAAGAATTTCTCTTTTTTTCTTTAGAGATAGAGTTTCACTATTTTGCCCAGCCTGGAGTGCGGTGGCTAGTCACTGATCCAATCATGGTGCACTACAGCCTTGAACTCCTGGGCTCAAGTGATCCTCCCGTCTCAGCCTTGGGAGGAGTTGGGACTACAGGCGCGTGCCACTCCACTTGGCTTGGAATTTTATGTTTTCTAGGTTTGCTGAAGTTAGATTGCCAAAAAACTTGACAGCTTCCTGAACTGACCTTAATTCCTTCAAGTCCAGTGCTCTGTGTCTTTTAAGCAGTGATGTTAGGACATGAAGCTTAAACACACACGTCTGCCCGCTCTTGCCCCGACGTCTATTCAGAAGAGTGATGGTGTGCCAAGTGGTTGCACATTACATGTTTTTAGGGCAGGATAAATGGAGAGGGGATCACATCCACCGGGTGACAGATTAAAGCTGTGAATCAGTGCAGATAACTGCAAATGTTTTTTTTTTCCTGCCTTTCTTTGAAGTGGATGGACCTCGCTGGGCTGCCCAGTGAGCCCATTGAGCAATCCGTGATTACTCTGGGTAGCAGGGCAGGGCAGTGTTCGCAGGCAATCTATGTTGACGTACCCAATAAGGTTCCCTTTGTTCTGTCTCTGCAGGTGCAGCTTTTAGCAGCCTGGCAAGAGCTGTGTCAAAGTGACCTACCCCTGGACCGGCAGCTTACTGGACTCTATGACGCCTTGCTTGGTGCTTGGCACACACAAATCCAGTGGGCTACACAGGTAACAGCTCATTTTTGTTCTAGGGAGAACAGAGTCTGTGGTGACAAGGGAATGGGTGACCGCCTCGGGAGTGGCCACCCTCAACTGCAGAGCACGGCTCAAAGAACTTCCCCGTTTGTTGCTGTCATTCAAGAGGTTAAAAAATAACCAGTTAGGCCAGGTGCGGTGGCTTACACTTGTAATCACCACACTTCGGAAGGTCGAAGTGGGTGGATCGTTTGAGCCTAGGAGTTCGAGACCAGCCTGGCCAACACGGTGAAACCCCAACTCTACAAAAAATGCAAAAGTTAGCCAGGTGTGGTGGCACAATTACTAAGGAGGCTGAGGCAGGAAGATTGCTTACGTCCAGGAGGTGGAGGCCACAGTGACTATGATCGCACCACTACACTTCAGCCTGGACAACAGAGCAAGCAAGACTGTCTAAAACAAACAAACAACAACAAAAGAAAAACAAAATGATAACCAGTTAAATGGTTTAAGTTTAAAAATAAAAGATAAACTTAGAAACCCACGTCAGTGAAATCTTTAGGTCTCCACTGAAACTCTTCTTACCACCCTTATCTATAACTTAAATACGACCTAATGTGACAGTGCCGCCTATTGTCCAACAAGGGAGCCTGTGGAATTCCTGAAGACCATTTTCTTCCCATCTAAAAGCAGGAGGCCCCTGGTCAGGTGGTGTTTGAATGAACAGGAATGTTTTTATCTTTACTTCAGGTAAAATTTACCTACCTGAAGTGAGTCTCCCTTGTTCTCATGATACACCAAGGAGTAGGGGAAGAGATAATTTTAAAGGTACCCCTTGACTAGGAGTGAGGGGAGACAGAGGAACTTTGTTTCAAGTGGCAACTTTCCATCATTTACTTTCCTCAAGTCTCTAGGCATTTCCAGCCATAAAGGTTTTTGTTCTCTTGCCTTGAGACAGGAGACACAGTGGAACCTCTTGTAAGCAGGGGAAGAGCCTGTCTTACTTTGCAGTAATGACTTACTGGGCCTGTTTCTAGTGTGGCTTATTTTATTTGTTTATTTTTTTTCTTATTTCTTTTTTTTTTTTTCCGAACCCTTGTGTTGAGGGCCGATTTTCAATAGCACTCAGATAGAGAGCTATTGAAATAGATTGCAGTGAGGGAGCTGTTCTGCTATGTACGAAACCCCAACCTAGAAGCAGGTCATCTACAAGTGGTTTAGTGTCACGTTCCCCATATTTTATTTTTTACAATAGTTGTGAATCACTCTTCAGATGTTCATCAGTCATTTGCTGGAATGAACTTGACTAAGGTTGGAGAGAATTCCTTATACCAGGTCATGTCATTCAAGTTGTTGGTTAAAGCACTTTTCTCCATCCTTGTTCTTTTTCCTTGAACTAATCTAATTCATTCTTAGGATTTTGTTTTGTTTTGTTTGAGACAGAGTCTTGCTCTGTCATGCAGGCTAGAGTGCAGTGGCATGATCATGGCTCACTGCAGCCTCGGCCTCCTGGGTTCAAGCTGTCCTCCTGCCTTAGCCTTTCAAGTAGCTAGGAATACACGTGTGTGCCACCATGCCTGGCTAATTAAAAATTTTTTTTTGTAGAGATAAGGATCTCACTGTGTTGCCCAGGCTGGTCTCCAACTCCTGGCCTCAAGTAATCCTCCCACTTTGGCCTCCCAAAGTGCTGGGATTACAGGCATGAGCCACCATGCCTGACTTTATTTTATTTTTCTTAAGAAGAATTTTTTTTTTTTTTCTTCGGACAGAGTCTTGCTCTGTCACCCAGGCTGGAGTGCAGAGACACAATCTCGGCTCCCTGCAACCTCCACCTCTCTGGTTCAAACGATTCTCCTGCCTCAGCCTCCTGAGTAGCTGGGATTACAGGCATCCGCCACCATGCCCAGCTAATTTTTGTGTTTTTAGTACAGATGGGGTTTCACCATGTTGGCTGGGCTGGTCTCGAACTCCTGACCTCAAATGACCACCCACTTTGGCCTCCAAAAGTGCTGGGATTACAGGCATGAGCCACTGTGCCCGGCCAAGAAAAAAATTATTCATGTGTTCTTGCCTCTTCTACTACTTCTTGTATCAAAAGGATAAAAACAGTTCATGTCCATACCTACGAATGCCTTTCGTCATCTAAGAAAAAGAATTTAGACTTCTCAAACTTCTCTTTGGGCCTCATCCTAGATTTTGGGAGACATGAGTTTCTGCTGATTTATACTGTTGGCCTGTGGCCCATTTTCTTTTCAGGATGTAAGTAAGCATAATAGCTGGGCTGTCCCCTCCTGAAGGTCGGTATAGCACACAGGAGCCAGGGCACATGTGTCTCCTTCAGATTTTTCCCCTTAGCATTTTCATATGAGAAATTTCCAATATATAAAAATGTTGAAGGAATTGTGCAGTGAATACCCATGTAGCCACCTCCTACGTTGTACAGTGTGCATTTTGCTCTATTTGCTTTATTGCAAATCTGCCCCTCTCTATCCCTGTCTCTGTCTGTTCATTAATCCATCTTATTTTTTAAAATTATTTTTTTTGTATTCTTTTTTATATAAAAATATTAAATTAAACAGAAATGAGGTCTCACTGTGTTGCCCAGGCTGATGCTGAACTCCTGGGCTCAAGTGATCTTCCCGCCTCAGCCTCCCAAAGTGCTAGGATTACAGACGTGAGCCAAAGTGCCCAGTCAATCATCTTATTTTTTTTACTCATTTCAGAACAAGTTACAAGACTGGGTGTGGTGTCTCACACCTGTAATCCCAGCACTTTGGGAGGCCGAGGCAGGAACACCACCTGAGGTCAGGAATTCGAGACCAGCCTGGCTAACATGGTGAAACCCCATCTCTACTAAAAATACAACATTAGCTAGCCGTGGTGGCAGGCACCTGTAATCCCAGCTACTCGGGAGGCTGAGGCAGGAGAATCGCTTGAACCTGAGAAGCGGAGGTTGCTGTGAGCCAAGATTGTGCCACTGCACTCCAGCCTGGGCAACAGAGCGAGAATCCATCTCAAAAAAAAAAAAAAAATGGAGTAAGTTGCAAACTTCATTCACTTCAGACCATACATATTATTAACTAGAGTTCAATGTTTACTTACATTTTTTTAGGTAAAGTTGTGAAATACAATTTTTTTTTTTTTTTTTTTTTTCTGAAACAGGGTCTTGCCCTATATTCCCCGCTGGAGTATGGTGGCATGATCATGGCTCACTGCAGCCTTGACCTCCCTGGGCTCAGGTGATCCTCCCCTCTCAGCCTCCTGAGTACTGGGACTACAGGTGCGCGCCACCACACCCAACTAACTTTTGTATTTTTTGTGGAGACAGGGTTTTGCCATGTTGCCCAAGCTGGTCTCGAACTCCTGGGCTCAAATGATCCTCCCACTGTTGGGCTGCACGCCTCCCAAAGTGCTGGGATTACAGGAGTGAACCACTGCACCCAGCCATAGTGAACTTAAATATGCCATCCCATTCATTTGACAACTACAAATACCTGGGTAACCTAATCCCCTTTCAGGATCCAGAACATCCATATCACCATCGCCCTGGAAAGTTCCCTCATGCTCCTTCCCAGTTGGTGTGTGCACCAGCACCCTTAAGGCAACCACTGCCCTGATTTTTTCCATCATAAGTTAGTTTAATGTGTTCTAGAATTTCACCTAGATGGAATCAGACAGCATTTCATCTTTTGTAGGCTTCTTTCACTCAGCGTGTTTTTGAGATTTGCTCGTGTTGTGTGTATCACTAGTTTGTTCCTTTCTGTTGCTGAATACTGTTACATGGTGTGAATATACCTGTTTGTTTACATTTTTTTTTTTTTGAGACGGAGTTTTGCTGTTGTTGCCCAGGCTGGAGTGCAGTGGCACGATCTCGGCTCACTGCAACCTCCGCCTCCCAGGTTCAGGTGATTGTCTTGCCTCAGCCCCGTGAGTAGCTGGGATTATAGGCACACACCACCATGCCCAGCTAATTTTTGTATTTTTAGTAGAGACGGGGTTTCTTCATGCTGGCCAGGCTGGTCTCGAACTCCTGACCTCAGGTGATCCGCCTGCCTCAGCCTCCCAAAGGTGCTGGGATTACAAGCGTGAGCCACTGCACCTAGCCTGTTGACACTTCTTACTGGTAGACACTTGGTATGTTTCCAGTGTTGGGCAATTATGAATAAAGGTGCTTTGAATATTGTTCTGTAGGTTTTTTTTGTAGACACATCTTCCCATCTCTTGGGTAAATACCTAGGAGTGGAATTGCAGGGTCAAAGCGTAGGTGTATGTTTAGGTTTGTAAGAAACTGCCCAGCCAGGCGTGGTGGCTCACACCTGTAATCTCAGCACTTTGGGAGGCCAAGGCAGGAGGATTGCTTGAGCCCAGAAGTTTGAGACCCACCTGGGCAATATGGCAAAATCTTGTCTCTACAGAAAATACAAAAATTAGCTGGGCGTGGTGGCACATGCCTGTAGTCTCAGCAACTCAGGAGGCTGAGGTGGGAGGATCACCTGAGCCTGGGAAGTTGAGGCTTCAGTGAGCCATGATTGCTCTACTGCACTCCAGTCTGGGCGACAGAGTGAGACCCTGTCTCAAAAAAAAAGAAAGATGGCTGGGCGTGGTGGCTCATGCCTGTAATCCCAGCACTTTGGGAGGCCGAGGTGGGCAGATAACCTGAAGTCAGGAGTTCGAGACCAGCCTGGCCAACATGGTGAAAGCCCGTCTCTACCAAAAATACAAAAAATTAGCCAGCCATGGTGGCAGATGCCTGTAATCCCAGCTACTCAGGAGGCTGAGGCAGGAGAATCGCTTGAACCTGGGAGGTGGAGGTTGTAGTGAGCCAAGATCGCACCATTGCACTCCAGCCTGGGCGACAGAGTGAGACTCCGTCCCCCCCCAAAAAAAGGAAAAGAAACAACCACTTTGCTCAAAGTGATTGTACTTTTTCCACTCCTACACAGAGTGTGAGAGTTCTGGTTGTTCCACATCCTTGCCAAAATTAGGTGTTGACATTCTCTTTAATTTTAGCCATGCTGGTGGGTGTGTAGTAGTATCTCATCATGGTTTTTATTTGCATTTCCCTGATGACTAAGGATGTTGAGGAACTTTTCACGTGCTTATTGGCCATTTGTGCATCTTCCTTTGCGAAATGTCTATTCAGGTCTTTTGTCCATTAAAAAAAAAAACAGGTTATTTGCCTTTTTATTATTTAGTTGTAGCAGTTTTTTTTGAAAGGGAGTCTTGCTCTGTCGCCCAGGCTGAAGTGCAATGGCATGATCTTGGCTCACTGCAACCTCCGCCTCCTGGGTTCAAGCAATTCTCCTGCCTCAGCCTCCTGAGTAGCTGGGATTACAGGCGTGTGCCACCACGCCCGGCTAATTTTTTTTTTTTTGTATTTTTAGTAGATATGGGGTTTCACTATGTTGGTCAGGCTGGAGTACAATGGCACGATCTGGGCTCACTGCAAACTCCGCCTCCCTGGTTCAAGTGATTCTCATGTTGCAGCCTCTGGAGTAGCTGGGACTGCAGGTGCATGCCACCATGCCCGGCTAATTTTTGTATTTTTTAGTAGAGACAGGGTTTCACCATGTTGCGCAGGCTGGTCTCGAACTCCTGGCCTCAAGCGCTCTGCCCACCTCGGCCTCCCAAAGTGCTGGGATTACAGGTGTGAGCCACCGTGCTAGGCCTTGAATTTTAAAAATAGCATTTAAAAATAACGAATTTGGTGGTGGTCTAGAGGGTGAACTGATGAGGCTATGCTGGAGACAGGTAAGAACCTTTGGTAGAGGATGGTGATGGAAATGTTGAAGTCAAGAAGAATGAACAGTTGTTAGGACCTGGTAACTGATGAATGGACCACAAGAACAGAGAGTCAGAGGGCGGTTTTCATCCTGGTTGAATGGAGATGTTACTGACAGAAACAGAGAAATTGGAGGAAGCAGGTCTGGGGAGGTCAGTGGCAAAAGAATGAATTCCAATGCTGACTGCTTTTAAATTCCAAGTGAGAGTGACGCATCCTAGTGGTGACATCCAGTAGGTGGTTGGAAGAAACAAATTGGAGAGTCCTCAGCAGTTTAGCTGTTTTTTGTTTTTGTTTTTTTCTTTTGAGACAGAGTTTCGCTCTGTTGCCCAGGCTAGAGTGCAGTGGCGCTATCTCAGCTCACTGCAACCTCCACCTCCTGGGTTCAAGCAATTCTCTGCCTCAGCCTCCCAGGTAGCTGGGATTACAGGTGCCCACCACCATATCTTGGCCTCCCAAACTGCTGTGATTACAGGCGTGAGCCGCCGCGCCTAGCCTGGTTTTTTGTTTGTTTGTTTGTTTGCTTTTTTGCAACAGAATTTTGCTCTTTCGCCCAGGCTGGAGTGCAGTGGTGCAATCTCAGCTCACTGCAGCCTCTACTTCCTGGGCTCAGGTGATTCTCCCACCTCAGCCTCCTGAGTAGCTGGGACTACAGGTGCACACCACCACACCTGGCTAATTTTTGAACATTTTTTGTAGAGACAGGATCTTGCTTTGTTGCCCAAACTCCTAGGCTCAAGCGATCCTCCCACCTTAGCCTCCCAAAGTGTTGGGATTAGAGGCATGAGCCACTCTGCACTTGTCCTGAGTTTGTTTATTAACTCTAAAAGTATTTTGTGGATTAAGATTTTCTACACATAAAATAATGTCATCTGTGAACAGAGATAACTCTTGTTTTCAATTTGGATGCCTTTTCTTTCTTTTCTTTTTTTTTTTTTTGTCCAATTGCTCTGGCTAGGACTTCTGGTTCTTTGTTGAATAGAGTGGCAAAAGCAGGCATCCTTATCTTGTTCCTGTTCTTAGGTGAAAAGCTTTCAATCTCTTACATCGGGTATCACGTTAGCTGTGGGTTTTCATATATGGCCTTTATTATGTGGAGGAAGTTTCCTTCTATTCCTAGTTTAGTGTTTTTCTCATGAAGGGTATGGAATTTTGTCAAATATATTTTCTGCATTAATTGAGATGATCATGTATTTTCCCTTCATTCTGTTAATGTGGTGTATTACATTGATTGATTTTAAAAAATTAGAGATTTATAATATTTTTATTTTTTGAGGCTGGTCTCAAATTCCTAACTTCAAGTGATCCTCCTGTTTTGGCCTCCCGGGTGCTGGGATTACAGGGCTGAGCCACCACTGTGCCCGGCCTTGATTCATTTTTCTTTAGTTTAACCATCCTCACATTGCTGGGTGAATCCTACTTGGTCATGGTGTACAATGTTTTTTAATATGCTGCTGAACTCAGCTTACTAGTGTTTTCTTGAAGATGTTTGCATGTGTATTCATAAGGCATGTTGGTTTATAGTTCTTTTCTTTTCTTTGTTTCTTTTTTTTTGAGACAGAGTCTTGCTCTGTCACCTAGGCTGGAGTGCAGTGGCAACATCTCAGCTCACTGCAATCTCTGCCTACCAGGTTCAAGCAATCCTCCTGCCTCAGCCTTCCAAGTAGCTGGGATTACAGTCGTGCACCACCATGCCCAGCTAATTTTTTTGTGTTTTTAGCAGAGACGGGGTCTGACCATGTTGGTCAGGCTGGTCTCGAACTCATGACCTCAAGTAATCCACCTAGCTAGGCCTCCAAAAGTGCTGGGATTACAGGCATGAGCCATCACACCTGGCCCATAGTTCTCTCTCTAGTTAATTTTTGGCGACCATCAAAAAAATGCCACATGAATGTGTTTGTTAGATTTGAAAATAGCTAGACACTTGGGGCCACTGATAGACATGAACTTGCCAGTTGTTCTAGGCAAGTTGCAAGTTCCAAGTCTTGCCAGTTTACTTTCTGAGCATGTTCACATTTGCCATGAGGAAAACTTTGGGCTTATAGCTCTAAACTAGACCACTTTTCATCTATCAGAGGAGATCCTTTTGAGATGACCCAGGAGACAGCTTCTTTAAAAGTTATACTTCTTTAAAAGGTGATGTGGCTCATACCTGTAATCCTAACACCTTGGGAAGTTGAGGAAGGAGGATGGCTTGAGGCTAGGAGTTTGAGACTAGCTTGGGCAACATAGTGAGACCCCGTCTCTACAAAAAAATAAAATAAAATAAAAAATTAGTCAGGTGTGGTAGTGCTCCTGTAGTATCAGCTACTTGGGAGGCTAAGATGGGAAGATCACTTGAGCCTGGGAGTTAAAGCCTGCAGTGAGCTATAATTATACCACTGCACTTCAACCTGGGTGGCAGAGTGAGACCCTGTCTCAAAAAAGTTTTTAATTTTTAATTTTAATTTTTATTTTTTTGAGACAGAGTCTCGCTCTGTCACCCAGGCTAGAGTGCAGTGGCACAGTCTTGGCTCACTGCAACCTGCACTTCCCGGGTTCAAGTGATTCTCCTGCCTCTGCTTCCCGAATAGGTGGGATTACAGGCATGCGCCATCACACCCCGCTAATTTTTGTATTTTTAGTAGAGACAGGGTCTCGCCATGTTGGCCAAGCTGGTCTTGAACTCCTGGCCTCAAGTGATCCACCTGCCTCAGCCTCCCAAGGTGCTGGGATTACAGGCATAAGCCACCATGCCTGGCATCTCAAAAAAGTTTTTTAAAAAAGATAGGCTCCTATTTGGCTCCATGTGCTAAGGCAGGTACACCTCTCTCTCACTGCAGGTTTTCCAGAAGCCCCACGAGGTGGTAATGGTGCTGCTGATTCAGACCCTGGGGGCCCTCATGCCCTCGCTGCCCTCCTGCCTCAGCAACGGCGTGGAGAGGGCAGGGCCCGAGCAGGAGCTCACCAGGCTGCTGGAGTTCTACGATGCCACCGCCCACTTCGCCAAGGGCTTGGAGATGGCACTGCTCCCCCACCTACGTAAACATTTCTTCCTGCCAGTTCTCTAGCTTGTCTTTACTCGCTCTTTCTGAAGCTTCTGGGGCCTGGATTTGTTTGCCTTTTCAGATGACTGATTTTACAGAAATGGAAGGGATCGGTGTTTTCCTTCTCAGCAGATGTGGAGGGCTTTTCCATGAAAAAACATTGCCATCAAGGAAATAGTTGTTTAAGATCTTTACCTGGCTCCAGTGCTGCCTGGGTGCCTGACATGCTCCGGGGAAGTGATGGACACCTCTGCGGGGCTTGGGATATAAAAGAGGCATCGCAGTGAGGCAGGTAGATGTTATGGCAAAGAGTTGGCGGCAGATTACACCAGGAGGCAAGTGTGCTTATCCTTTGAAGTCATCACAAAGCCTCAGACAGTTCAACCTCAAAAGTCAGTTTTAGAGAACAAATAGGCTACAAGGGCTTTTTTTTTTTTTTTTTGAGATGGAGTTTCGCTCTTGTTGCCCAGGCTGGACAATGGTGCGATCTTGGCTCACCGCAACCTCCGCCTCCTCCGCCTCCTAGGTTCAAGCAATTCTCCTGCTTCAGCCTCCCAAGTAGCTGGAATTACAGGCATGCAGCACCACGCCTGCATGCCTAATTTTGTATTTTTAGTAGAGATTGGGTTTCTCCATGTTGAGGCTGGTCTCGAACTCCTGACCTCAGGTGATCTGCCCGCCTCGGCCTCCCAAAGTGCTGGCATTACAGGCATGAACCACTGTGCCCAGCCTACAGGGGCTTTTTGAAGGAGCAACAACAAGTGTCCCAGGGCAGGGGAGCTGTGTTAGGACTACAGGTGGTTGTAGAGAAAATGGGCTTTCCCCGGTGGTCGACTGAGAGCAGAGCACCCGTTACTCCCATTTGGGTAAACAGTGCCTGGTGTGTGATGCTCTCTAAGCTCTTTGCCGTCTATGTTAAAAGCTTCATAAATTTTTAAAGAACACAGACCCCGTGATGCATGTTGCCGTCAAATCAGGAAATCGCTTCAGGAAGGCCTTGTTCTACTGTTCGGCGGCTGTGTGTCACTGACTTGGTTTATTTAATAGTTATTCTCTCTTTAATTACATTTGTGTATAATTGCCTCGTACGTTCCAGGGAGTGTGTTTATTGTTCGGGTTCCTGATGACTCATCGGTGTTTTAGGCATGCTCACAGGTCAGGCCTTAGTTATGGGAAAGGCCCAGTGGATGGGGAAGCTTCCAAGGGACCGTGATGCCTTTGTGGAAGTGGCTAAGGAGAGTTAAGAGAGCTGGGCTAAGGCGAGTTGCCGCAGCACAGTGGGACGAAGGTGGAGCAAGGAATGGCCGCATCCTTCCCCTGGGGATGGATGTAGTGGGGAAGAGAACTACCCTTGAGACAGATCTGGAAGTGCTTTGCTAGTCAGCCATGGGACGAGTCTCACTCTCCCCCAGGCTGGAGTGCAGCGGTGTGATCTTGGCTCACTGTAACCTCCACCTCCTGGGTTCAAACAATTCTCCTGCCTCAGCCTCCTGAGTAGTTGGGACTACAGGTGTGTGCCACCACACCAGGCTAATTTTTGTATTTTTTAGTAGAGATGGGGTTTCGCCATGTTGGCCAGGCTGGTCTCGAACTCGTGACCTCAGGTGATCGACCCGCCTCAGCCTCCTGAAGTGCTGGGATTACAGCAGGTGTGAGCCACCATGCCCGGCTGGGACTTTAGATTTCATTTTTTTTTTTTTTTTGAGACAGAGACTTGCTTTGTTGCCCAGGCTGGAGTGCAGCAGCATGATCTTGGCTCACTGCAACCTCTGCCTCTCAGGTTCAAGCAATTCTCCTGCCTCAGCCTTCTGAGTAGCTGGGATTACAGGCACACACTACCACACCTGGCTAATTTTTTTGTATTTTTAGTAGAGATGAGGTTTCACCATGTTGGCCAGGCTGGTCTCAAACTCTTTACCTCAAGCAATCCGCCCATCTTGGCCTCCCAAAGTGCTGAGATTACAGGCGTGAGCCACCACACCTGACCTAGATTACTAATGATTCTCCCTGAGGTTTTCCAAAAGGGTTTTAGTTTTTCTTTTAACTTAAAAATTCTTTGGAAACACACACAAAAATAAAAATAAAAAGAGAGCAAGAACAGTCCATAAACTCATCAGTCAGAGCCACCAATATTATTTGCTTCCGGTAATACAAATATAAATATACATTGTTCGCAAATATTAATATAAATGCTTAATATCTACCGTATAAACATTATGTAATAAATACATAATATATATTAAATATATTATATACTTTTATATATTTACATGTAATAATATATGTTATATAATATATACAAAATATCTTAAAATATTGGTTGTAGACAGTCTTATATTTTCATTTTTTGAAATGCTCAAAATAATATAATGAGCATTTTCTTATGTCATTAAATGTTTTCCTAAGACATAGTTTTGTTGTCTTTATTTTTTTTTGTTTTTTTGAGACAGAGTCTTGCTCTGTTGCCCAGGTTAGAGTGCAGTGACACTATCACAGCTTACTGTAGCCTTGAACCTT